>NC_092875.1:390520081-390891331 GCF_028372415.1 Notamacropus eugenii
ACCCAGGAATTCTGAAGGTCTTCCTTTTCCAGTTCTTGTTTTCTGTTTTTTTATTACAGGGGCCAACCTTTGCGTAACTACTTAAAGAAGCCTATTTATTGAATGAGTCCATCTTAGTGAGAATGCTATAAGACCTTAGCCTGAAAGGGCCAGGGTCTCACATTGCATCCTGGGCCATCTCCAGTCATCCTGATGAATATTAGGCCACTGGATCCAGATGGCTCAGGAGAAGAAAGTGAGGCTGGTGACTTTGCACAACCCTCCCTCACTCAAATTGAAGTCAACTACAAGTCATGTCATCATCTTGATGTCCTGGTCCTCTTCGAGAATGGACAAACTCAACAATAACGACACAGAAAGAGATGCAAAGACAGATGAACAACACTACAATCAACAACAAAAAGCCCCTGTTCTCAAGGAGTTCACAGGGGGAAGATAACAAACACACAACTGTGTACAATCAAGATATATAACATAGAAATTGAGGGGAAATCTCAGAGGAAAAACCCAGGAAAGGATTCTTGCAAAAAGTAGTGTTTTAGCTGAGACCTGAAGGAATCCAGGGAAGCTAGGAGACATAATATTCCATGCAAGGGAGCAACGAGTAAAAATGCCAAGAGTCAGGAGATGGAAATGTGTCTAACAGCAAGGAGGCCAATGTCTGCAGATTGTAGAGTGAATGAAAAGAGAAAGTCAAACAGATTTTGTATTTGACCCTGGAGACAGTAAGGAACCACTGTAATTTATTGAATAAGAGGAAACATTATGGTCAGACCTACATTTTAAGAAGATCTGTTTAATGGTTGAATATATGGTGGGTTGAAATGGGCAGAGACTAGAAACAGGAAGACCAAACATCAGGCTATTGCAGTAGTCCAAGTGTGAGGTAATAAAGACCTGCATTAGGATGATAGCAGTGTAAAAGGAGAGTTGAGAGCAAATACAAGAGATGTTATAAAGATCAAAAAGACAGGACTGGGTTACTTATTTGGATATGGGACAAGGGGTAAGAAGTCGAGGATGACAGCTAGATCATGGCCATGAGTGACTGGGAAGATGGTAGCACCCTGGTGCCAACAATAGTAATATGGAAAATAAGAAAAGTGTACATATGACAAAGAGTAAGGTTTAGGGAAAAAACATAACGAATTCAGCTTTGGACATGTTGAGTCTAAAATTTCTACGGGACATTCAGTTTGAGATATTTAGATGGCAGTTGGAGATGTAAAATTGAAGGTTGGGAGAGAAGATAGGGCTGGGTGAATGTATCTAAGAGTCTTCTGCATAGAGATAATAATTCAAACCATGGGAACTGATGAGATCAGCAAATAAAATAGTACAGAGAGAGAAAAGAAGAGGGCCCAGGATTTAGCCTTGGGAAATCTATGATAAATTCTCCTCCCATTTCATTCAGAGGCAAAAAGAAAATAGACTCAAGCTTAGAGGATATATATGACAAAGGGCTAACTCACAGATTTTGGTTTCTGGAAGTCTTTTCTCCTGTTTGACTACTGATTTTTGCCAGCTAAGGCAAGACAGGGAAAGCCATTGTCGAATGAATGAATAATTAGATAGATATATAGATGATAGATAGATAGATAGATAGATAGATAGATAGATAGATAGATAGATAGATAGATAGATAAAGAAAAAAAGACAAAATGGTTTCAATGTCATGCTTTCAATGACTAAGGTAGGCTCAAAACTGGTTTGCCAACCATCCCCAAAAGTTTTGATTCTTCTTTCATTGGAAGTTTTGACTGAAAGCTGACTGACTATTCCTGAAGGATGTTGTAAACAGGAATCATGCTTTGAGTATGTGTCCAACTGGAAGACTTTTGACATCTCCTTAGCATAGTGCCTACCTCATAGTTAGTACTTAGTAAATGCTTATTGACTTAACTTCAAATGCTTGCTGTTTATAATCCGCTTAGATCTAAGGAAGAGAGAGTCAACTCTTGGGATAAAGGAAACACCCCCAGAGATAGATAACTTATTAATGTTAAAATAGGGAAACTATGAGGATATGAGTCTTCCTAGGACATGCTACCATATATCTGAGATCTATACAGGACCTGGTCAACTGTTAAGACCTTGAACACTGAGACTTTCACTACTTCCTACAAAGGAAGCTAGACCAGTGCAGGTAAAACAGGGCCCAGGAATCTGAATGTTAGAGCCATGAGCAAGCACAGAAGATACACAGAAAAGCTGGCAAAATTCCTTTGGTGTTCAAAAGTAATACTTATGAAGTCATTAGTCATTCCAACTGATATTTTCCACATGCCTTCCCCATTCTGTCTGAGAAAAGAGGTGTATTTGGAACAGAGTACTTCACCTTCTAATTCCTGATTCTACCTTATCTCACTCCTTGGTTTCTGAGACACCAACCTTTTCTGTCTCCCCTCCTATCTCTCTCACACCCCTTTTTTGCTAGTTCTTTTTCTTCTCTGTGAACATTCTCAGTGTTAGTATGCTGTCAAGGTTCTATCTTTATCTTCTCTTTTTTCTGTACCATGACTCTTAGAAATTTTATCCTCTCATATAGTTTGAAGTATTATTACCTCTATCCACAAAAATCCTAGATCATTATTTCTAGTCTGCTTTTCTCCAGCCCCTCCCTATCCCAAACTATCTCTCATATTAGTATTCTTTCCTCCAGTCTCTCCTCAATATAATTCATCCATCACATTTCAGATTACTTTCTATGCAAGCCTCATAAAACTCCGCTGATTTTGAATATTTGCTTACTAAATAAAGCCCAAACTTCCACAAGGCCTCAATTGTAGTGGCTTTATTGACAGAGGAATAAAACCCAGGGATGAAGACTTGACAGTCCCACTGCACTCCATGCTGCACAGATTAATCTGAAGTATTAGGTTCAGGACTGGGTTCCACATTTCAGGAAAGACATCAAAGCCTTAGAGAAGCAGTATCATGTAGTATAAAGGGAAATCAAATGGTAGTAGAAAAAAGAGGTCTGGGTTCCAGTTCCAATTTTTCCATTTAATAGAGGCAGCAAAGTGAATCAGCAGATAGAGTACTGGGCTTGAAGTCAGGCCTCCATGTAACTTACCAGGAATTTGCAAACCATGCATATCTGTTACGTCCAATCATATTCTCCTATATCCCCTTCCCTTCCACATCTCTTTTATATGTAGTCTTTGCTTGTATTTGTATCCCCAGCACTTAGTACAGTGTCACTATCATCACCATCATCCTAAATAATTACTCATGAACAGTTAAAAAAGCATGGAAGGGTGACATGCTTCCTGAAAAACTTGAAGATTAGCATTACTTAAACAAAGTTTAATGCTGAGATTAAAATATAGTTTAAAAATTAATGACAAATTTAATGACACAAAAAGTATTTAATATATATTACAGTAATTAGGCATGAATTTGAAGTGGTTCAAATCAATGAGGTATGACTAGATGGGATCTGATCAGCACTGATGATGTTGTAAGAGCAAGTTCAGTAATTTAGAATGCCACTTACCTCCTGACCTCCTGACAAAAAAGTGATTCATCACAATGATGGTGACTTCTTTTGGATATGTTGAGTTTGAAATGTTAACAGGACATGCAGAAGGAGATATCCAGCAGACAACTAAGAAAATGTAGATGGAGTGCAGAGGAAAGACCAGATATATAGATCTTTAAGTAGAAAAAAATACTTCAACCCATGAAAGCTTATAGATTTCCAAGAGAAGAGAGTCAGAGGAAGAGAAGAAGAGGATCCAAGACAGAGCTCTAGGGAACCTAAATGCCATTATGATAAAACAACAAACATTTTTAAATGCTTACTTTGTGCTAGGAACTAGAGATACAAATATAAAAGACATTCCAACACCTCAAAAATCATGTGATCTCCTGAATGAAGCAAAAGAGAAAGAGAAGTAGTCAAACATATAAAATAAGAATAAGGAAAGAACAGTGTTACAGAAGTCAAAAGAAAACAGAGTGTATAGGAGTTCTTCAAGAGCATCAGAAGCAGCAGAGGTCAAGTTTAAGAGCTTTAAAAAATGGTCATTGGCTTTGGTAGATGTATCAAGCAGAGAACTGTTTTAAAAAAGGTGTAGGAAATATTTTTGTTTTGTTTTGTTGGGCTAGTTGGTTGGTTGGTTGGTTGGTTTTGACAATTGTTAATTGTATGGCCAACACTAAGTTAGCTACACTTCACTATTTTAAAATATATTTTTTAAATCATAAAAGGGTACAAGAACAACAAAAATTAGAATAGGAAAGAACTCCTAAGAAAAACTAGTAGAGAAACTAAAATGGATGTAATGAAACCCTCCAAAAGATGATGGAGTAAGTGGAAATACAATAGAGTATCCTTTCCACAACTATTCCAGCAAAGTTTTGTTTTTTCCTAAAAGAATCCAACTGAGAAATTATCAAGAAATCAAAAGAGAAACTGCAGTAGGTACATTTTTACCACACAAAGAAATTTACAAAATAATTTGGGCACTTTGGGGAAGAGGTTGAAGCAGTAAAGGTCTGGCTTTTTCCATATTAAGGAATAGAGTGAAGCCAGGATGTATTCATGGCAGGTGGATGAGATTTTGAGCCAAAGTCTATCCAAGAGCACCTGTAACCTGAAGTTATATTGCTCTGATGCTGAATAAAGGCTCAAAAACCACTGGGGTTCACACTTGGAGGTTTATAGTTAGATAAGACAAGTCTAGCAGAGATTATCCCCTTAGATTTCCTTGGCACGGTCCATAATGCATATACCATGCTAGTATAGCTCACTGACCATTGCTACACAATTCATTACCCAGTCCCCAGATAATGCAAGTCAATATAAAAGAAAGACATGCCATTTTTTCTAGAAGTGCACAGATCTTGGGTCTGATGCAAAGCCTTGATTCAGGAAATAAGACTGGAAAAATGAGTCACCCAAAAATACTCTGATGATAAAGAAATAGGGAGCCAGAGATGATCAAGACATAAGCTCAGAAGAGACTCACTCCACATCATCTGCATGGAAAGTAACAAAGAGAATTCCTAATTTCCCATAAGATCTACTAGAATTCCCAGAAGAAATTAAGTTAGAACTTTTAGGTGATCATATAATTTAAATGAAAGTTCTAGAGGAAAGAAAGGGAAAATGAAACCTCTAGAAGAAAGACTTGGAACAAGAATAAATGGTTTAATATAGAAAGTCAAAGATTAGATTGGACAAGACCAAGATGAATTACTGCATGAAGCAATAAGAAATACTAGTACAAAATTGAAAGATTAAAATGATAGGTGAAACAGCAAAACTAAGTATAATAATAGTTATAATAAAATGAAGGATTTCTGAGTATTCTTGATGAAGAGACCAAAACTTAGTAGATACTTTGAAAGTTGGATTTATGCCAGAAATGTAGGGTTGGCTTAATCTTAGGAAAATTTCAAATATGATAGTAACATTAATATCATGCACAATGAAACAAGTTGATTATTTTAATAAATGCAAAAATCTTGGGACAAAATGTGACACCTGTTTGTGATTAGAAGAAAAATATCAAAAATTATTGGAATCACAACACTTTTAAGATGATAAGTAGTATGTATCTAAAACCACAAGCCAGAATTTTGTGTAATAAAGAATCACTAAAGGACTTTTCTAAAAAGATTGGGATAAAAAAAAGGTGTCCATGGTCACCACTGTTATTTGATATGGTTGTAAAAATATCACTTTTATTAATGGCAGGGATGGGAAATCTAAGGAACAGAAATAAGCAAAGAAGAAACAACACTTTTTTTTAGAAGATATGAAGGTTTATATATTTACCTAAAAGTTATTAAAATAATAGCTTCTGCAAAGTAACAAAGAACAAATCTTCAGCAAAGATACAAAATAAATCCATACAGCTTAATCATTTTTCAATATTACCAAAAGAACTCAGCTAGAAAAGATAGAAATAGAAATTCCATGCAACATAATTACATGATGTTTTAAAAATATTTGGGAATCCATGTAAAAACATACAGCAAAAAGAAAAGAAGATATCTTCTATAAGAATAAACAGATCTAAAAATTGGAAATATATTTATAATAATAGCTATAATCTGTATAGTACTTTAAGGTTTGAAAAATGCTTTATAAATATTATCTCATTTGAACATCCCAATAGAGCTGGCAGATAGGTACTATTTTTATTCCTATTTTTCAGGTGGAGACACTGAGGAAAACAGAAGTTAAATGAGTTGTCCAAAGTCCCATAGCTAATATGTGCCTATGACTAGATTTTAATTCAGCTTGTCTTGACTCAGTATTTAGTATAGAATTTCAGTATTCTATCCACTGGGACACCTAACTGCCTCATGGTTAAAATTTGCCAATAGAGTAACTATGACAACAGCAATTTACTTATTCAACACCATAACAATGAACCTACCAAAGGGTTACTTTTAGAGCTAGAAAAACAAATAACAAAATTCTTTTGGAGGAGAATAAGATCAAGAATCTCAAGGGAATTTTTTTAATGAGAAGGAAAGGGACCTAGTAATCCTCACAGTATATTACAAAGCAACAGTCATCAAAACTACTTGATGATATGGAAGAAAAAAAATAGAAAAACATATCAGCTGGAGTATATTAGGAACACAAAATCAAAAAGTAACTTAATATGACAGTATAGCCTTTGATAAATCTCTAAACTTTACCTATTGTGGTAAGGCATCTCTGTTCAATATCACCTGTTTGGAAAAATGTGAAAGCAATCTGACAGATATTAGGTTTAGACCACCATTCATACATGGCAACATTCACATATAGCAACATGAGATCAATATATATATATTACCTAGATATAAAAAGTTACATCAAAGATAAGCTTTGGCACAAACAAAATCAAAGCAACAAAACTTGGAAAGGAAACAATTTAACTTCTCATAATCGTAGCAGCATGTTTCTATAACAAAGATCTGATATATAAGATTTATAGGGAATTGATTCAAGTCACTAATAATAGAAGAAAAACAAATATAAAACATTCCTATCTTCCATTTCTCATTCATCAATTTATCAAAATAACCAAAAGGGGGCAAGAGAGGATATGATAATTGTGCTGAATCTATGAAATTATCCATCCATTCTTGAGAGTGATTCACAATCATATTCCCCAAATTCAACAGAAGGTGCATACCGTTTAACCTAGGAATATTACTACTGGGTATATCTTCCAAGGAGATAAAAGAAAGAGGTAAAGAGTCTATATAAGCAAAATTCTTCATAGCAGTACTTTTTATTGTAGCCAAGAAGTGGAAACAAGGTGGATGCCCATGAATTGATGAATGGCTGAACAAATTATCATATATGAATGCAATTGGATATTATTCCATTAAAGAAATGTCAAAAGTATGGATTTAGAGAAACACAGGAAGAACTGATGGAGAGCAAATAATTTATAAAATGATTACAGCACTGCAAAGAAAAACAGCTTTGAAAGATTTAAGAATCTGATAAGTATAATAACTGGCTATGATTCCAGAGGACTACTGATGAAGTATACTTTCCACCTCTTTCCAGACAGTTGATATATTATAGGGGTAAAAATACTAATAGTAAAAACATATATTTTTGAACATTGCCAATATATGGATTCATTTTGCTTAAATATACTAATTTTTGACAGGGATATTTTATTTATTTATATTATTTTGGCAGGATAGAATTGTGGGAGAAGATAATGATGGCAGTCCATTAGAAGAGGAGGGAAGAAAATAGCATCAAAGAAAAATATAGAAGAGGGACATTTGGGGAACCAAAGTGCCAAATTGTGTGTATGTACATATGTGTGTGTATGTATGTATATAAATGGATGTACCATATTTCACCATATAATCATCATACCCTGTTTTTTTTCAGTCCAAAAATTGATTAAAAGAGAAACAGAGTAGCAATGTATTCATTAATGGCATATGGATACACATTTTTCTCTTATGTATTGCAAGCCAAGAGTCTAGAATTCTCAGCACATGCACATTGTCAGTATATTTCCAAAAATCAAGTGTGGCTTGTTTAGGGCTCTGCAGTACTAACAGTATTTTCACTCAACCCAATGAATAGCCTAAGTGCCAGGGGAATGGGCAAGCAGCTGAAGCTGTGATGAGTAAATCATGTGATATGCATCTTCCTATACTAGTTAAACTACTCAGTTTGTCAACCAGCAATATATTAATGTTCAAAGCATTTCTTTCTGATTATATGTTAAATCTAAATACCAATGACAGTTTAGTAATAAATGATTTTTAAGTAATACTGGCACAATTTTTTAAAAGCTTCACATAATAGTCGCACCCCACTTTTTTCATTAAATCTGTGACAATTGTGTGGTGAAATATGGTATTATATATGTATATACATGTAAACTTACATATACAAACATATACATATACATACATATATATACATGTACATAGGCACCTAAATGTTATGTGTCTTTTATTTTTAAGAAAAATTAAAAGGTAAGGGAGATTGATGATTTCATATACATGCTTATTTTTCTGCTCTCTCTATATAGAAATGTCTGTTGGTATTTATCAAGTTCAGAATAACAAAAATATTTTAAAATTAATAAAAATGAAAGACTAGAAAGTTAGATAGCTACTACAAAATTGGAGAAATTTTTTTTTCCTGATATTCAAAGAACAAAGCACCAGATATTTGTCAACTACAAACTAGAGAGTTTTACTTCAATTCCTGGCAAAATTCTAGAATATATTATTAAAGGGACTGTGAACATCTAGAAAAGGAAGCATTGATCACAAAGCATCAGCATTTCTCCATCAAAAGTGGGTCATTTCATATACTAAACATATTCTTTATTGACAGAATGTGCTAATGGTAGCTCTGGAAAAAGGCTTTCAATATAGTTTAGCTAAGTTTTAGTAAAAATATGACAAATTTTCTTATGCTACTCCTCTGGAATAGACTAAGAAAACTATAGAGCAGTCAATAGTCCAGTTAAGTGTATTAAGAACTAGTTGAATGGTAAGATCCAAAAATAATTATTAATGATTCAACATTACCTTGGAGGGACATCTCTAATGGTGTATACCAGGGATCTGTACTGATTCTATACTGTTTAATACATTTATCAACGACATGGATAAAGAGATAGGAACACATTGTCAAATGTGCCAATAACCAAAACATGGAAGGGACAACAAATATTCTGAATGACAGTCACAAGCCAAAAAGGCTTTAACAAGTAAAATATTCTTCTCATTGAAGAAAGAAAAAACTTAAAAATAAAAAAATGTAGTCTTACTCAAATTCAAAAAACAACTTCACAAGTGTATTTCTGAGATGTCAGGGCTGGTCAGCAGCTTATCTTTAAAAAAATGTCTTACAGTTTTAGTTTACTGTAAGTCCAATGTGAGTCAACAATATGATGTGACATTCAAGAAAGCTAATGCAATTTTAGTCTGCATGGAGAAAGGCATGGTGCATAGGAAAAAGGAAGTAAAAGATTTGTTACAATTTGCCCTGGTCAGATCACATCTGCAGTATTGAAATCTATTCTGGACATGATTTTTTTTTTTATATTATGTTGTGTCATCCACTTAAATATTGACAAAAAATCTTTCAATATCTACAACGTATATGACATGAATTTTTATTATGTACAGTTTGTCTTTTTTCCTTTCTGTACAACTTGGTTTCTGTGTATGTGTGTGTGTGTGTGTGTTATGTGTCTGTGAGTAAGATTCAAATTTAACATGGTAGTTGTATTGCTATGTTGCTTTTTGAATTTTCTTCTCTTCTCTTCTTTTTTTGATGATATGTTGCCATTTATTTTGTTCTTTATATCTCTATTACTGACCTGCTATTATTCCCCCTAACTCCACCCTCCTTCAAAAAAGAAAAGTCCTCCCTTATAACAAGTAGGTCATTTCACACAATGCCATGCCTGAATATATATGTCTCATCATTCACACAAATGAACAGAAGTTCATCACTTCTTTTTCAGGAGGTTGGAAGCATGCTGCACAATCAGTCTTCTGGAGGAATACTTCAGGTGGTCATTATACTCATCATATTTCTTAAATCTTTCACAGTTGTTTTTCACCACAATGTTGTATTCTTTGTATTAATTGTGATCCTTATTTTGCTCACCTCAAGTATAAGCAATGACACAAGCACACAGGGTAGGCTACTACCACAGATTCTTTTATCTGCTTTTCTAAAGGAAAGACAGTTCCAGAAAGTTAGCAATCTTACTTTAATTAACAGACAGATATGTACAGATAAGTAGTTCAAGAAAGAATTCAATTGACAGGGCTCCAACTATCTAAACATAATAATACAACCACCTACATACTGGAATAGTATCAGCATCTGAGTAGTCAGGGATGGGGGGGGGGGGGGGGAGATGTCCTTAAAAAACTGCTACCCAGAGTACCATCCGGCAAAATGAAAAGTCCTTTTCATGAGTGAGCCCTCAAAGCAAAATGCCAGCCTCCCAGAATATATAACAAAGACTTGGTCCCTGATTGGCTCAGAGCCAGAAGGTGTTAAACCTATCTGACTCAGCACAGCTGTGAATTATCAGGGTTCAAAGGGGATTAATCCTTCATATGTTTACAATTTAGCCTGAGCTTGGTAAACTGAACTCCAAGAAAGAAACAACAAAAATCCCACCTTGCTTGTGCTTACACCTCATTCACATCACAAATTATTCTGCTCACATTCATTCACAGCATTTCATATAGTCACCCCAGGTTTCTCTGAATAAGTTCCCTTTATATTTTCTTATGGCACAAAAATAACATTCTATTGCATACATATGACATTATTTATTTAGTCATTATGTAATTGATGGAGATGAACCTTATTCCTCATTCTTTACTACAACAAAATAAAAAAAAAAATACTCACATGGTTCTTTTCCCAAATCAGATCTCTTTGGGGAGATCAAATTATGATGACCCCAAAGACATAATGTAAAATCATTAGTATGATATGATAATGTTGATTCAAAGGATATTTATATTTTAGTGACTTTAGAAACATGATACTATGTTGCCTAAAATGGTTAGACCACTTCACAGTTCCACCAACAATGCATTACTATAAACAACCCCTGTAGCAATTTTCATGTTTCTTTTTTTGTCATCTTTACAAGTCTAGAGCATGTATTGGATTCTTGGACTTGTTTTTATTTGAATTTCTTTTATTAACAGTGAATTGTAATATTTTCCTGTGTGGATAGCTTGCCTCTCTTTTGAAAATGCATGATCATATCATTTGAACATCTATTGAGTAAGGGCTTTTACTTTTTCATATTTGTTTTAATATATATACATACATAAATGTATACACATTGGATGGTTAGTGGGAATATTTGCTAAATATTTTTCCCAGTCATGTATCTCCCTTCTAATTCTAACTACACTGTTTTGGTTTGTGCAGAACTTTTTCAATTTTATGTCATCAAATTTATTCATTTTATATACTATGATCCTTTCTATTCCTTGTTTGGTCAAAATCCTTTCTTTATCCATTGTTTTACAGATATCTTTTCCCCCATCTCTTCAATTTGTTTGCACATTAATATATGTGTGTGTTCATATTTTGTTTCCAAAGAAGACCATGTCATCAGAGAAATAATGACATGATTTGTACTTGACTTTGTTCTGAGTGAGGGAGGGCTGTGCAAGTCACCAGCCTCACTTCTCCTCCAGAGCCATCTGAATCCAGTGACCAGATATTCATCAGGATGACTGGAGATGACCTAGGATGAGGTAATTGGGGTTGTGACTTGCCCAAGGTCACACATCTAGGGAGTGTCAAGTGTCTGAGGTGAGATTTGAACTCAGGTCCTCCTGACTCCTGCACTGGTGCTCTATCCACTGCACCACCTAGCTGCCCCTAAAAGTAATATAGATAGATAGATAGATAGATAGATAGATAGATAGATAGATAGATAGATAGATATCATGTGAAGCTTTTCTGAAGTATATAGTGTGAAATAATGGTCGCTTACCTAATTTCTAAACCCAGTTTGTTTTGTGGAAGTTTTTTTTTTTTTTAACAATTATTCCTTACCCTATTGTTGGAGCCCTTTGTTTTTACTGTATACTATTTCGGACAACATATTTTCAGGTCATTAATAACTTAGGGATTGTGAAGAAGAGAGTAATAAGAATGGTGAATATTCTCAAATTCATGGTATATGAGAATATATTAAAGGAAATGCGAATGTCTGGCCTAGAGAAGTGAAACTTAAGGGCACAGGATGTAAGTTCTCTTCAAGTATTTGGGCACTATCATGTGGAAGAGTTTCTGGACTGTTCTTCTTTGTCCCCAGAAGGTCAAACTAGAAATAATGGATAGAAGTTTCAAAGAGGTAAATATTTTGGCAAAAATAAAAACTGCCTAATAGAGATATTAAGAAGTGGGATATTCAGTTGTTGGAGACAATAAATAGCTCCTCTTAATGAAAAAAAAAAAACTATGTGATCCATTGGGTATATTGTAAAGGGGCTTCTTTTTCAGGTATTTTGTTAGATAATATAGCCATTGAGATTTGGCCAGTTCTCTAGTTTTATGGTTCTGTAAGTTATTGAGTTTTGATATCTACAGGTCATCCAACCTGTGTGCCAGGTATTTGGAGATGCAGCAGTGAAATTCAGGAGATTGACTAGGATTCCATGTACAGATTTAGGAACTATCTGCATAGAGATGGTAATAGAAAACATGAGAATGAATAAGATCACCATAAAGACGACATAGAAAGAGAGAAGCCAATTCAGAACCATAGACAACTCCCCACAGGGAACAGCTGGGAGATGGATGATGATTCAGAAAGGGAGTTTCTCCATTCTAATAAAATTGTTCATTCCTTGAAGGCAAATAATTGACCTACTGCTTCTTTTGTATCACTCATGGTGCTTAATGCAATGTTTAGCATATAGTAAGTAGTAAGTAATTGTTTAGTTTGAAAAGTACCTACTATTTGTTCATTTAACATAAAGATTCCATTCATTTATAAATCATTACATGTGAAAAATTAAAATTCAGTGTCTGTGCTCCATTGGGTAAATGAATTACATAAATATTTTCAGGATAAATCATTTCCTTTTGGTCTAGATCAAGCAGGGGAAAAAAGAATCAGCCTTCACAATGAGGTAAGAAGAGAAAGATTCATGTTAAAAAATGAGATTTGTTAGAATATACATTTTAAAACCTTGCAACTGTCACTGCAGTAGTAAAGGTATTCCTTCTGGACTTAATAAAACTTTAGGCCAGAAACCAATAGTGGATGCAATAAAACCTCAACAAATATAAGCTGATTCTCCAACGAGTACTGACTATGTAACTCAAATGCATACTATGGTGGTGCTTGCTCCCTCCAGTAAATGAATGATTATTTTTCCCAGTATTATTATTGAAGGTCTTAGAAAATTTTCAGTATCCTTCAAATCTCACAACCAAATAAGATCTAGAAAGTAGCTTGGAAAAAGCCTTTGCTTTGGAGTCAATGGACTTCAATTTGCATTCTGCCTCTGCCATTTACTACCCAACTGACCCTGAGAGAGACACAACCTCTGTGACCATCCATTTCTTTATATTTAAAATTAGTAAGCTGGAACTCAATGATCTCTAAGGTCCCTTCCATCTCTAAATCTGTGATCCTAGGATCTATCTCATGCCTGAGGACATTAATGATGTTAGCAGAATGAAGATTTTAAAAAACCCTTCCTTTCCTATTGTTTCTTCAATTTATGCCCACAAGACAAAAAATTGCTCCCATGGAGTGGTTGACTGTAGTATGTAAGGTCACTAACTCCACCTCAGGCTCCATCTCCATGTAGGTTTAAATTACCTCAGAGAGAATTCTACCCTCTATCAAGTCATCTTGTGTCAGCACCAGAGGTCCAGGATAACTTCCTTTTAGCATGGTGCAGAGGACAATCAGACAATATGCTTAATAAATTTCATAGACATCAAATATTATTTTTCAAGATATACCTTAAAGGAATTGGAGTGACTTCAGATAAAAGATAACTGATATCGGTAAGTTATAGTTAGTCTTCAATTACCCAAGAAAGAAGTAGTGCTGTAAATAACCCTAAATTAATTTGCATTTGACTGTAGAATATAAGGTAGGATAGGGGGAGGGGGATTGGGGAACAGCAGAATATTTATCTTCCTAATAGCTTAGGCTGATAATTGAATTCATTTACACATATTGTGAATATACTGACTAATGGTAGAGTGAAGTGGCCCTGAGCACTCTTCTTGGCAACAATAAGTCAAACTAGGATTAAATAGATGCCATAGATTTCCATAAAGTGTACAGATCATTGAGAGATGCCAATCTCAATGTTTGAGAAAACAAATCAAATTACTTTCTAAATACAAAATTACCATAGAATTTAGAGCTAAAAGGAGCCTTGGAAATAATCTCGTATTTTCCAGGTGAGGAAACTGAACATATGAGAGACAAAGGTATTTACCCAGCATCTCAAAAATGGCAGAGCCAACATTGGAATTTAGGTCCTAAATTCTAACACCATAGTCCTTTCTATTTCACTACATGATAGCATCTTACCTGTAACCCAAAGACAAGAGAGAAAGATCTACCAGAAGCAACTATTACCCACTTTTATGTCACATTTTAACTGTAAATGCACACACACATATATGTATATACCCATACATATGGGTATATACACACACATACAAACACACACATATATTCTGCTTATATTTTATCTGCACAGTCTTTGGAATAGGTGATCTCTAAGGTTCTTCCTTGTTCTGAAACTCTGTAATTCTTGTCTTTCTAAGTCAGTAGCATACAGTTTAGCAGATTAGAGACTGAGGGGATATTTAAGGTAAGGCAAACTGAGACTCCAAATCCATCACAGTCAACCGGAGGCTTCAGTATGGATAACTACCTTCAGTAAAACAGAAGAAAAAAAATTGCTGAAATACTTCATAATATGGAAGTGAAATCTGCTTTCCTATTAAAACTTGAATCCCCACCCTTGCATATACAGGATAATTCTTTCTCCAAACACAGCATTTATTATAGTCCTGACAGAAGCTTGGAAAACAGTAAGCAAAAGGCAAACAGGTTTGGCTAAGGTGATTTAGATGTGTTGCGTTGATTCAGATATTTTAGCTGCTTGGAGAGATTACCTCTGCTGATCACAGAGTGCTGGAGGACTGAGTATTAATCAGCTTCTGTTTGTCGCACTTTGAAATGAAAGATACTAGATAGGCCTTAAAAATTATGATGAAAACAAAAGGAGCATTAGTCAGTTGGGCAAAGAATAAATAACATCATAAATTAGCTTAATATAGTAGGATTCCACATCTTCCTTTCCCTCTTACAAGGAGTGAGCTTTTAACTACAGCCTAACATTGTAGTGGAAGTGTGTATGTATATGTAGATTCATATATTCATTCACCATTCACAACTGATAGAGTATTCATAGTGATCGCATGAGGCCCATTTAAAATGTCCCAAACTACACATTCAGGTCTTATACTAAATGCCTTATGTTTTTTGAGTGAGTTGTTGATTTGAAAGTACAAATGGTACAGTGGAATTTCCAGCAACCTGAGATTTGGGTTCTAGTTGCAATTTTGTCACTAATTGGCTATGGGACCAAAAGTAGGTCACTCTGTTTTTTGGTGCTTCAGTTTCTTTATCTGTTTTAAAAAAATAAAAACAAAATAAGGAACTGAATTAGATGATCCTTAGTCCCTTGTGACTCAAAAAATTTGATCAAGTAAATCACTGTTAGAAGATGCCTTTGCTGACTATACACCATAAGTCATTTTTCCAAGATTTGTGTCCATTTGTCATTTATGAAATAAAATTATTAAAAGATAGCAAAGACATTAGTATCCAAAATTGGTGACACGTTTAATAGATCAAATAGACAAATGTACCTCTCCACACTGCCACTAGTAATGCCCTGTCACCTCTTCACACTGCCTTCTTCCTAGTTCATAGGATCCAGAATTAGAAGGGATAACCTAGCTCAAGCCCTTCATTTTACAGGTTCAGAACCAAGGCCTAAAAGCACATGGGTAGCAAGCAATGACATTCAAGATTGAACCAAAGTGTTCTACTTCTAAATACAGGCAAACTAGACTAATTGTCCACTAGTCTCTTCCTTCATTGTCCATTCATAGAAGTTGTTGCCCTTGTCTAGAACATGTTCCTTTCTCATCCTTTTCTTCCTATCAAGTTCCAGTTCATATACTACTTCTACCATAAAGGCTCCTCTTATTTTTCAGCTGAAAAATCACTTCTCCTTTCTTCAATTTTCCTAAAGCATTTCATCTAAATCTCTTCTTCATCCTTGCTCTCTTCTATCCTGTGTCATTCTTATGTGTGTCCATGGCATATCATCCATTAGGAGACACTAAACCCCTTGAGAGAAGAGACTGTACTGTTTTTCACCTTTGTATCCTAGCATCCAACACAGAGTCTTGCAGGTCATTGGCAAATAATAAACACTTGTGGAATTCACTTTTATATAATATAAATATCCCAGATTTCACAACTATGTAATCAGAATATCAATGACCTGTGATATAATCAGTGTATAACACACATATCCTAATACATATCATAACACTATAGCTATGACTATAAAGTGCAGCCTTAGGGAGTTGCCTGAAGTTCAGAAAGGTTAGATGATCTGTTCATGTTCATAGAACTAATAAAGCAAGGTCTAAATCTAGGTTTTTCTGATGCTAAATCCAGCCTTTCAGACACTATTCCATGCTACATTTCAATTCTGTACTTTAACACAATTTATATAAATACACACATATAAATATATATGTATACCTAATCAATAAGAATACATTCTGTCAGAATACCTACAACTTAATTTTGTGAGATAAGGCCTAAGGCATCACCTTCTCCACCATAATTATTTCCTCTGATTTGACTATTTATGGAAAAAAATAGGTCTTAAATAAATAATTTGTGGGTCAACTAGATGTCTCAGTGGATAGAGAGCTGGGCCTGGAGTTGGGAAGACGAATTCAAATTCAGCTTCAGACATGTGCTAGCTGTGTGACCTTGGACAAGTCACTTAAGCTCTCTTCATCTTACTCCACTAGAAAAGGAAATGGAAAACCACTCCAGTATCCTTACCAGAAAATTCCACAGACAGCATGGTCTATGGAGTCACAAAGAGTAGGACATGACTGAACAATAAAGCTAATCTGTAACAGTTCATATTAATTGGGTACCTTTGCATTTCCTTCCTTTGAAAGACTTTTAGCTGGTTCTCCAGGCTTTTTTGTTATTCTTCTTAAACAACACAACTAAAGCCATCTGAAAAACTTTATAAAAAGTGGGAGGCTAATTTAATTATAGGTGCTTAAAAATAGTCCATCCACATAATATGAAAACTCCCATGTGTAGTATGAGAATTTTTTTTTGCAAGTACATGTGTTAATCTAGTTTTTATATTTACTTTATAAACAACTTTATAATCCATAATTTATTGCTAGGAAACCTTTTTCACGATTTTTCTAAGAATAAAATTTATTTAGAAGCTGTAAATTTGCTTTCTTACTACCAAAATGTTAACTTTGGTTTCAGAGATAGTTTGTTTTTTTTTCCTGTAACCCCCTTTATTGATATTCAAAATAATTCCTTTAGTCCTGAATCTTTTGAAAAATGACAGTTGAACTGAAACAGTGAATCATCTGCGTGTCTCTGGGACTTTCTCTCTAAGTCAAACTTAACGGTTGCTGATATTTTTTTCCACTGTTAAACACAACATTTAAATCACAGTCTATTTTACTGCCTAAAATAACTTCATACTTGCTGATTTTTTCAAAATCTTTTGGAAGAAAGAAAACATAAAGTATAATCTACAAATGAAATGCCAGTCTTTTCATAGAAGAAATAATAATAAAGTTGAGTGAGACCGTTTTTTTCCCCTACAAGCAGCTAACAGAATTCCATCATTTTTGCATGGGAAGCATGACCAAAGAACTTGTGACAAGGTCTGATCCCCAGAATTTAGAACCTTTTACATCATATTTAACTTAATTTTTGCTAGTAAAAATCTTCAGTAATACTTTTGAAAGAAAGCTTACTTCATTAAGCTATTTTTAAAAAGCAAATTCAGGTGTTTTTAAAAATTGTTTCCCCTCAGAACATTTAGATTTAGAACCTCACCAGAGTTTACTCTCCTTTTTAGCCACTACTCTGAAACTCTTTTTTGGAATATATCTAACATTTAGCATGAGTACGTGTAGCTAAAAACTATACATTCCCTCCTCCCAACACTGTCAACATGCAGCATTTTTTTTTCCTCTAAGACTGTAAGGATAAAAATAGCTTTTCTGTAAAACATACATTGCTTCTTGGCCAAATGTAAATTGATTATATTTAGTGTTGGGTTATTTTCAGTCTGGATCTCTTCACTATTGATAAAATAGAATACAGGTGGGCTTTATAGTTGCAGGGACCATATGCATAAGAAAATGTTTGCACTAGAGATGACATATGTCATACCATGTGCCAAATCCCATTCTAGATCTGAAAGTGACAATTTTCTCATGTATACTGGCAGTTGAAGCTCTGTAGATAAGGATTTATTTCTTTTCCCCAAAGCTTAGATTATCTTCTTTGTGTTTCTGTTAAATAGAGTCAAATTCTATGACAATTAGCTAATTCCATCCCATATGTTTTACCTACTATTTTTTTTCAATAATTACTTTCCTTTGCTACTATTTGTCATACCTTCCAAATATCAACCACAGGTTTTCATGGGTTAATGTCTAATTGTCTTGGTACTGAACATAAAAGGAATCCAACTTTCCCTTTAATTATAAAAAAATGCATGTTCATTCTGCTCTTTCCCAGATATACAGGAATTTCAGGCAAAGTTTCAATACCCATTGAAACGGGTCCTTTCTTGATTTTGGGGAGAGTCACCAGTAAGCTGTTGACAGCCTTTGTATTTCCTGTGTAGCTGGATTGCTGAGTGTGAACGAGAGTTCCTTGCTCTGAGTCCTTTCTGCCAGGAGAACAAGTGTCTCTCTGTAGGGTCACAAATATTCTCTCAGTATAAGAAGGTAGTGTGACTATTCCCTGTGAAATACTGCCTATAAATAGACTCATGTGACATTTCTCTATGGCTTAGCTTCCTAATTTCAAAAATCAGGCATAAAATACGCATCATAATAAATATTTTATTCTATGGTTACCATGTGAAGAATGTTGCACCAGACCCTGAGGATAATATACAGTTTAGTTAGAGATATGAAGGTGGTTCAAGCAGTTTACTGCCTAAAAAAGTATATTACCATACATACTTTCCTTGCAAAATATTACTTAATGGTGCATAAGACAATTTTAAAATCACAAGCTATGAGAGGTATTGGGGGATGTGTGAGGAAAGTCATTATGAACTACAACTACCAATAAACTCCAGTGATCTCTCTATGACCTCAAGAATCAAATATAAACCCTTCTATCTGGAACTTAAAGCTTTTCACATCCTGAATCTACATTTACATTAATATAGTAATCCCCTTTACATAATCTACCTTTACATTCATATAGTAATCCCCTCTTTAAGTTATAAGGTCCAGTCAAACTTTCTGTTTCTCACACATGACATCACATTAACCATCTCTATCCCTTTGCACTGATTTTCCTCAATGCTTAAAACATACTCCTAGCTCGCCTCCACTTCTTGAATCCTTGGCTACCTTCAAGACTCAGTTTTAGTGCTTTATATCTAGTTTGTACATGGAGATAAATGTCTATTGAGTGCGTGTATGTGTGCATGTGTGTGTGTGTGTGTGTGTGTGTGTGTTTCTTCATTAGAACATAAGCTCCTTGAGGTCAAAGACAATTTTGTTTTAGCTTTTGTATCCTGAACTCATAGCATAGTTGCCAGTACATACATAAATGCTGAATGATTGAGGGGAATCAGGAAATATCTCATGGAGGCAGTGGCATTTCAGTTGGACTTTCCAAAAAGGTTGAAGAACGACAGGAAGATCTCTGCAGAAAGGCAGGGGACAGCAAGGATGGAATATCAAGCACAGTGTTAGACAGTCACTGTGTGAGTTGCTTTTTGCTTAACAAATTTGCTTTGTCACAAACAAAAAAAAAAAGCTTCAGTTCTAGCAAACAGAGAATATATCTCCAGGAAAGAAACATGATTGTGATGCAAAAACAAGATACCAATAAAACTATTAAAAAAAAGATATTACAGGGATAGGGAAATGAATAAGCAAATGAATAGTGGGCTGTGATAGTGCAGTTTCGGGAACAGAGATAACAGAGATTAGCCCAAGTTTGGCTGACTCATTGAGTACATAGTAGAGAGTGATAGGAGATAAGTCTGGAAGGGTTGAATGTCAACAAATTGTGGGAAAACAATATCAGCCCTACCTCTTCACAGGATGATTATGGCACTCAAACTAGATATATCTGAAAATGCTTTGAAGAATTAAAAGCACTAAATAATTGTTCAAATATGGTAGAACTTTTATTGTTAGAATAAGAAACATAATTGGATTCCCTTGATAAAATCTTCTTACAACTGGGGGTAAAGGGAGTGGGAAGAAAAGGAATATCTTATAGAATCTTATATTGTCCCTAATTGTTCTATACACATCATCTGGTCAATAGAGTATATATTATTTGATGGCAGAAGGCATTCTTCATTCTTCCTCATTTCCTCTAAAGCACCTAGGTATGTAAGCTCTCAAAAATATTGAGTAAATGGTGCCTACATAGTCTTTTTCTCTAATTTAGGCTAGTCTCTACTCATAGTTAATCTCATTTTTCTTCTCTTCAAAGAGTAGTGAAGTTGTCAGCAGGTAGAAAGAAGAATGAACTAGCATAAACTATCTTCACATTCATATCTTTTGGGGTCAAGTTTATGCTACCTGCTGCCTGCAAAACCTATGTCTACCAATCCCTGAAGCCACAAACATACATACAGACTTGACAAATGCCAACACCATGCCTTTTTCATGTGTTGACCCTATAATTAATTCTCTTCCTCTGCCTTCCACCAAGATAAACCTTGCCCACTCTTTTTAAAAACCCAAATCATATTCCATCTCTTCTTTGAAGATTTTCTTGATCGCTATTCTTATACTCTAGATCAATGGTCCTGAATTCTGATCCCAACTCAGTCACTCACTGGTTGTGCAAATTGAATTACTTCAACTCCAATGTTTCAATTCTCTCATGTATGAAATGAAATTAATAGTCAAGGTAGCTTCAAGGTTCAGTTTTAACATTTCTAGACCATTTTAACATTTCATTTAACATTCTTTTAACATTTCTAGAACATAACATAAAATTAAAACATAGCATTTAACTTATCTCTAATTGTTTCATGTGCATTTGGGTTGGTCTTCCCAAGCAAATTCTTCTACTTGGGGAAGGGGTTGTGAAGGTGATGGGTTAGTGGTAGTGATAACAATGCCAACAAGTGAGACAGAGACATAGAGAATCATTAAAAAATGTCTTTAAATATATGCGAAAATACAGAAGGGAACACAAACAGCATAGTTTGTTGTTGTTTTTTTAACTACCTTGTTGAAATAGATAAATAGATAGATAGATAGATAGATAGATAGATAGATAGATAGATAGACAGATACATAGATAGATACATAGATGGATGGATAGATATTTCTTAAAAACCAAACTATATAACAAGTTCAGATTCTTAAATAGGTCTAGGGTGCATACAATATCATAATTTTTGTGTTTTGTTGATTAAGTTCACAATAGAAAACATAAATAAATAAAAATAGAACATGATATTTATTGTGTATAAAAAGAAGAAATGTTAGAAATGCTAAATATGATAAAATATACCCTACCACATTCCCTCCAACCGCATATTGACCATTCTGTCAGGGAAAAAGATCACATTTGTCTAAATTCATTTGTTGTTCTTCATTATTTTAAGGTCAGAAGCCACAAAATGTAAAGAAGTTTCAGGTTTCTGTTTAGATTCCTTTTGTTCAATTCAGACATGGGAGTTGTTCCTTCCCAATCCAACCCAGTTAAGTTAAATTAAACAAGAGATTCCTGAGAATATGAAGCCAAGCATGACTAAAGTCTTGTCTCGGACACATACCAACCTTGGTTAAAAATTAGACTCCCCTTAGTCACTGAGGCGACAGAATAAAGTCTCATTCAGTAGGACACAGCATGGGAGAACAGGTCTCCTATTAGTTTTGAGGGATCTGTTCTTTTACTTCTCTTTTGTATTTCACAGCAGTCCCTTTTTCAAAGGAAAAATAAAGGGCCTCAGTGCAATCTACATTTATTGTCTCACTAAAAGGTTAGCAGAAAAACTAACAAATATTCTCAATCAGAACTACATTTTAGTTCTGTAAATGTGTCAGACCCCAACAAAGCAAGCCCTGTTTCTTTGGGATAGAAGCTCTTGTCTCTTAAGAATAAAAACTGGAAAGCACTTCAATAGCTTTAGAGCATATCTAACCTGCCTAGAGCCACATATTTCACTCCTTGGTAACCAGGAGATAATGTCAGAAATTCCAGAGATTACCCACAACGGGATTCTTGGATTCCTTAAGGGAATTAGTTATATATCACTAAAATACATAAACACTTTTATGGTGCCATAGTTTTCCATTGCTGTCACCTTTGTGTTGACTATGATAAAGAGATGAAATCATCCCATATTAGCAAATCATCAAAAGTCTATGTAATATTCCCAGTTGCTTCCTAACCACTTTCAGAAGTGGTTGGAAATATCCTCAAAGTTACGTGTAACTTTGATCACAACGATAAAGATGACAATCTAGTCACTTATTATCTTAACCCTATTCTGCTTCATTAGGTGTACATTACATATTGAACTGAATTGAACCGTATCAATTTTTTTTGCCCATCAAGTCATATTTGGCTTGAGAGCTAACAGACATGTTCAAAGAACAAATTCATCTCTAGAAATATTGCCAAAAAGTTATTCCTTTTGGCTGAGCAATGTTCAGTTAACATTTTCCATTCTATTACTTCCAGGAAAATCTATTAACCATGACATGTGAGCTCCTAAACATTGTGTGCTCATGCACACTCAGACACACACATCCCTCAATAATAAAAATTATCATGAATATCATGAACGCAAAGGAGTTACCAGGAGGGAAAATAAAGTTAAAGAACTTAAGAGTAGCTTGATTCTAATGAAACTTTTGACTATTTCTTTAGTGCTCATACTTTGACATATTTATGTAGTTACTCTCTTCCATGATGAAGATCATAACCTAGGTATGCCTTCAAATTTTATGTAAATTCTATCCTTGTCCTCCTGATGATACTCCACAAAGGGCTCACCCTCATTATCTCAATGCTCACTGTCTTTCTCTTGATCCCTTGTTACTCTATGAATACTAATGTGAATACTCAGACTGTCCATTAGCTGTTCTATGCTCTTAGAATATGACCAATTAACCTGCTTTTTCTGGTCATAAATTCAGACACAATTTTCCATTAAAAATATATTATAGCCTACTGTCACTAATCTATTTTAATCTGGTATTAGTTTCAAAAAATTTTAAGCCAGTAGTAACAAATTATAGGATTTAGAACTGGACAGGACCTTAAAAACCATCTAGTTACAGAATTCTGAACTCACAGCATGAAGAAACCAAAAAGACTTTATTAAGTGCTTCTTAAGTGACAAAGCATTGTATGAAGTACTGGGGATACAAATGGGAAAAAATGAAGCAGTTCCTGCTTCTAACATGGAGACAATATTTAAAAGAAAGTTCCACTGTAGGGCAGATGGAAAGGCCTGGAATTCTATGGATGTAGCTATGGTGTGTGTAAAAAGTCAAATGATTCTTTTGCTCCATGACTAATTTGTCTGATGGTACAGAGGAGGAGGGAGGTAGTATCTGGAAGGCATAGAAACAGAGCAGAAAATAAGACTTGGAAGACTTTAGAATGCAATGGCAATTCGAATAGATGGTAAGGCCTGGTGGATCTCTGTCTTACTGGAAGGCATAGAGTTGGCAGCATCCATTTCACTATAACCATTAAAGCAGAGGAAGAGGTTCCAGGTGCCAGGGGAAGTTGAGGAGAAAGGAAAAGGGAGCAAGGAAGAAGGGGAAAGAAGAAAATGAAAAGATACCTCTCTGTTTGCCAGTCTTGCCTCTTGGTCATCCTGGATAGGTGCATATATTTCGAGGTACTAGAGACTAAGAAATCATTTAGTCTAATTTGTTATTACTTATTTACAAATAATTATTTACAAATAATTTCTAATTTAAAAATAAGAAAATTAAGTGAATTCTTTTGTGTATCCATCAGAATTCAGATCCTTTGACTCTATATTCTAGATACACGAGCAACATGTTGCCTGTCTTTCATTTTACAAATCAGGAAACTGAAGACCAAAGAGGCAAAGTGATTTTTCCAAGGACGCACAGATACGAAGCAACAGAACAGGAATTCACATGTACTGACTAGTTTGTCTTGTTAGAATAGAAAGCTCATTGTGAACAGGAATTGTTTTATTAATTTAATTCAGTGCATGGCAAATAGTAAGCATTTTATAAATACTTGTTACCTGATTGATTCTGACTCCATTGAATTATCAATCAATAAGCATTTATTACTATATGTCAGGCATTGTTCTAAATACTGGACATATATAAAGTGGTAAAAAAAAAAATAGTCCCTTAGCTCAAAAATCTTACATTCTAATAGGAGAGACAACAAACAAGCAACTACATATATTAACAATTATGCAATTATGTATATGTTGTTAAGTCATTTTTCAGACATGCCCAGCTCTCAGTGACCATATTGGTGATTTTCATGGTGGAGACAATAGAGTGTCTCTTCTCCAGCTCATTTTACAAATGAGGACTAATGTACATTAGTCAAGTGCTTTGCCCAGAGTGTCACAGCCAATAAATGTCTCAGGCCATATTGGAATTCAAGAAGATGGGTCTTTCTTACTCTAGGCCCAGAACTCTATCCACTGAACCACCTAGTTACCCTAACTATGTATATATGCAGAGTAAATTGGAGGTAATCTCAAGGGAAAGGAATTTCAATTGAAAAGAACACAGAAAAGCTTCTAGTAGAGGATGGGATATGATTTGAGATTTGATACTAAAAATATAAGATAGTATATCTATGCCTTTCTCAAAGACGCATATATCCACACAATGGTTTTTCCAACCTAAAGAGGACATTTCTAATGTCCTAAAATGTGAGCCCAAGAATTCACTCTTACTTAGGTCTAACAGCACTTTTTGATGGAATATGGCACAGAATCAGCTGCATTTTTGTAAAGTTAAAATATTTTGTGGAATTTTAGAAATATTAAAGAATTTTATATTAATAAAAGAAATCAAGAAGTTGATGTTAGACTAGTACGAGCCTTATGTTAAGTTGAAAGTGGAATATAGGATGTAATATGTCCAAGAAATAGTTTAGCATGGGATAAAGGTAAGGAATTCCACATACACAGAGAGTGAGAAAGAGAGAGAGAGAGAGAGAGAGAGAGAGAGAGAGAGAGAGAGAGAGAGATTTGTGGTTATGCTCTTGGGGGAAACACATCAAATTAAGCAATAAAACAAATGGAAAAAAGGGGTGAACAGTAAGGTTTTCTCTTTTCATTCCTTTGAATAGTTTTAAGGCAGCAGCCATTTAAATTCAACCATTGTCTTCACCTCAAAAATCTTAGAGGCTGCCATTTTCCTCAAGAGCCTTATTAAAATGAGCTATGAGACCTGATGGACCTAAAAGATGATAGTAAAGTTATAGATTATTTTATGTAAGAGACCTAGTTCAGTAGAGGACTGATCACAGGGATTGAACAGAGAAGCAAAAGGCTTTGGGGAAAGTGGTAGGACCAAAGTAAGAGAGAATTGTAAAAGAAATTGACATAAGAAAGGCAAGATAACAAAAAATCAGGATCTAGAAACTTCCCCCAAGAGCTTTGATCATGAACATTAGTCCATTTATTTATTTATGCTTGTTTGTTTGTTTGTTTAGCAAAATAGCAAGATCTCTCAGTGATATACACCTTGCTACCCTTGTCTTTCATTATCTTCCTGCTAGCAGCACCCTTGATGGCTTCAAGTCAAGCATCCATGAAATTTCATTCAATAACAGAAATTTAGGTGGAAAATTCTTTGTCCAATGGCTCTGCCATCCAAATACAGAAATGTGCCTTTGTACAAAATTAAAATTTATTTACAGTTAAATGTTCACAGCTGGAGTATTTTACACTTAAGTTTACCTCCTCTAAAAGAATTATTTAGATTGTTTTTAACTCCCATTACTGATATGAATAAACCATGCCATTTCCCTCCTCTTCTGGACCTATAATTTTATAGTTTGAAGATGTTTATGCTTAAGACTCTTACTGCATTTTGCCCTTACTTTTCCTCCTTGCATTTTCTTGCATAGATATAATTGGAATTAATTTTAATCCCCATTTCTCCATCAAGTATTTCTTTAACATCAACATTATGGCACTATGGTTATTGTTGTGTTGTTTGTTTGTTTTTTAATTCCAAAAAAGAATCCAATTAGGATTCCCTAGGCTGTAATATACATAATTCCATTGAAATAAGTTTGATCCAAGTCAAAAAGGTTTATGTTTCTTCTGCCAGTATTTACTCCAACTTTCAAAAGACTTCAAGTCTAATACCATTAAGATAATGACATCCTCTTCAATTTCAGTCTAATTTATCACACTTAGTTTATTCCGAGAACTAGTTCTGGAATAGCCTAAGACCATGTCAGAGTTTAACAAACGTATAAGAATGAAATCCTGGGTTTTATCTCTAAAAGTGTGTTTCTCTTCTCAAATTTATGGTTACTACTTCAGTAAATATCCCAGTCAAATGTTCAGTCATTCCAGGAAACATTCCTTATAAGGATTATCTTCTTTTTTATTTTCCTTTAAAATTGCAGCTTTCTCTACACACAAATTCAACTGAAAACTGAGTAAATTTTCTGGATAGATTTTGACTAAGTTTTTTTGTCCTGTATTATTATTTTCATTGCTTGATTGTCTATTTAATTTGACATATTTAGATTCAAGCTTAGTGAAAACAAGGTTATTGTCTTTATGAATAAGAAAAATCTAATAGAAAGCCTCCTGTAGTAGTCTCAAGAATAGGCAGCAACTTTCTTCATTTTTTATCAAATTTTAATAGATTTAGAGTTTGAAAGGCTCTTGGAAATTACCTTCTTTTCAGATGAGGAGACAGATATACCCAGAGAGATGAAGTGACTTGTCCAAAGCCACATAGGCAGTAAACAGTAGAATCAAGATTTGAACACAGTTCAAATACTCTTTTGACTACACTATGCTACTTGATATATGTTTAAAAATCAAGCACCCAAATATATTTCCCCTAAGTCTTTCCACCCACAACATAACTACTATCCTGTGGGGTTTTTTATTATCTTTGAACATCTGATCTAGGACTAAAAATTAAGGTCAAGGAAATCGCTACTACCATTCATTGTGGCTGCCAAGATGCTACTAGTATCTAGTAAGTTTCTAGAATGCAGCCAGCAATCTTCATTATTAAATGTGCTACTTCTTACTCCATCCAGTAAACTCCTTTCTCCCATTTGTCCTATCTTGCTTCTCTGCCCACTATAAAATATTTATAGTGGGAGCAATATCCTAATAACTCCTCCTGTGCAGGTCAGCTAGTTTTTTCCTCAAAAAAGTATTGAAACATTCCTCTGAGACTTGATTGGCTGAGGTGACTAAGGGCTCAGATTGCTTCTGTCTCCTAAATACAAAGCAGCCCCAACAGCATCATGGGGTTTTGAGGCTTGGTTGGTGAAAATAACTGATAATTTAGCAAGGTAATCTCAATCAACTAAATTAACTTTTTTTAAGAAGAATTTGCACAAAATTTTTTGTTCACTCTTTATATTTTTTCAACCAAATCCCCATGTCCCTGGCCTAGAACCCAATAAGCTTTAAAGATTTTCAGTTGTCTGACTCTGGGGAAGAGGGTGGGTGGAGGATGGAAGGAATGTTACCATAGATTAAAACCTCAAGGAGATAGACACCCATCCTCAGGTTTATCAAGGGGAAAGGCAATGCCTGCCGTTCTGGAGTAGTTCCCCCATAAAAAATCATCAGAACAATGACTCTGCTTCTCAGGGCATGGGCCTAGACAGGAGATGGCATTTATCCCAAGAAGGCAAAAAGGATAACCCACCACTTTTCTTCTTGTTTGGTGCCCTATCCTTGTTGAATATATTCTTGCTATGGCTAAATAAGTCCCTTTTCGTTAATTACCTGTTGAATGACTTACAAGGACCTTATCAAGTTCCAGTACCAACCCTAAATTCCCAGGGGATTGGCTTGAGTTAGACCAGGGTCTGAGCTGCCAGACCCTTGCTTCTTTAATGGGTCTTACTATGAGGACTGTTTTTAAGCAGAATTTATGTATATGCATTTACAAAAATTGCTTTTGCATGTGCCAGTTAATTCATTACCATTTCCCTCCACTGACTCAATAATATTGCACACCATTATTACTGAGTTCCTCCTGTTTGATTTTTGCTTACTCTTCAGTAAACACTATATTGTGATATTAAATCTTAAGTCATTTCCTTGGTTCAATGAGGGGCCTTTTATTGCAATAATCTCACCTATCTTTGAAATAACAAAACACATTCATTCTGAAATCTCATTATAGGACTAATATATTTTCCAAACATGGGTCAGATGGTTTATTTCTTTCTTTTTAATGGAATGTTTGGGGCTTATTTTTAACTTTCAGTGTTATGAATTGTAATTTTTGGAATTAATTCAAGATTTAGTGGGTGTAATATGGCCCCAGACTTGCTCCAATTTCCATGATCAGCTTTTCCCCAGTATTAAGTTTAGGACATTACCATGTAGACTGTTGGTATTCAGTAGAGAGTTTTTATGTGGGTTCTTTTGTTGTTATTTTCAAAGGTAGGCTGAATTAGGTAAAATATTTTCTGTGTTGATTCTTAAATCTCTTTTGCTATAATATCAAATATATTTTAAGAATTGACTAACCAGTGTGAATTTTAATTTGCAATAAGTTCAAATCATTTTAATGTTTCCTCAAAATGTTTCCTTTTTATTGTTCTCCTCTAACATACTTAAGGGAGAAACTACAGACAAAT
The DNA here is from genome assembly GCF_028372415.1 of Notamacropus eugenii. Taxonomy (NCBI): domain Eukaryota; kingdom Metazoa; phylum Chordata; class Mammalia; order Diprotodontia; family Macropodidae; genus Notamacropus; species Notamacropus eugenii. Next base: position 390,549,244 of record NC_092875.1, read on the forward strand.
ACCATTGTCAGTAGATTCTTTGTTTGTCCTTCTATAACTTGGATAAACTGTAAAATTTAGCCCAATTGTCACTTTCTCCACAAAAACCTTCCCTGACCACCCCTCCTCTTTGAAAAAAAAATTATTTTATTTCTCTTGAACCTTAGAAAGGCACTTTCCTTTCTACTATTTAATAAACTTATTGCATTTTATTTTGTACATTTAGGATAACTTCCCATTAAATTTTAATTTACGTGAGGGCAAGGTCTCAGTAGTATCCATTGGTGTGTTGGTAAATGTTTAGCTACTGGCTCTTCAGGAAAAAAAAATGCATGACACGCATTTAAGTTTAATCTGAATCATTAACATTTACTCCATTTCCTTCATAAATATATACAATCAAGAAAACAACAAATCAAGCCCTGATTTAGAGTGTTTGCTGAATCCTAAGTTGTACAAGTTCACATTGAAAATATAATCACCAGACCTCTCAGTTCCAGGTTCAGCATGCCTCTGGTCTTACATAAATGTTGAAACTTTCCCATTATGTAACATAATATCTTGTATATATTTTAGTAGCCACTTACTGAAATACTTGCTAAAATAGATATTGAACACTCCTTCAGCAAAGACAAAATTAAAGTTTCTGGTTAAAGAAGGTGGTGTAGGGAGATACAGGGTTTGCACTTTTCTAGATAAGGTGTTGGTGAGCAAAAGCTAGAAAACTGTTTTAAAGAAAAACAAAATGCTTATTTTCTTACATAAGCATCCACGTTAAAGATAAAGGATCACAATAATTCTAATATTATTTTAACACTGTACAAATAGAGAAGGGACTATTAACTTAGGATCAATTGACTTTTTAAAAACCACATTTAGATAATTGTATCTAGATAGAACTAATTTCCTTTGTAATCCTATGCATTTTATTTCTTCCATTTAAAGACATTTTTCTCAGAAGGGGTTCATAGGCTTCACCAGACATCCAAATGGGTCTGAGGTTTACAACCCATGAAAGACAGGAAAGAAATTAAGTGTCTTTCGCAAAATCACAAGGAAACTACCATGAATGCTGAAAACGAAGTTGATATACAATGTTATGTGAATTTGAATTTGAAAGGATCTTAGAGAATAGGTAGTCTAATCCTCTAATTTTATGAATGAGGAAACTGAGGCCCAGAGAGATTAAGTGACTTGTCCATGATCACCAAAGGTAGTATATATCAAAATCAATATTTAAACCCAAGTTTTCTAACTCAAGGTCCAGTGTTCTTTACATTCAACTTGAAAAGTGGGAAGGAAGGAAGGAATAAGGAAGTTGTAAGGGGGAGGAAAAGTCTTCTTAAATGTATAATTTCATGGTATTTCACTCTGATAATTAATTTGAACAAGGTTATTAGGAAGGTCTTTACACAGAAAGATTAAAAATAAGTGACTAGACCCTTTTTGCATGCAGAATTCTGGGTCTCTATTACTCTATTCCTGGCTAACTTCAAAGAAGACATCTGACTAAAGAAAAGAATAAGTGTCAAAAACAATCCATGAAATAGAAGTCACAAAGAACAGAAGTATTCTAAATAGTTATAATATATGAACAATATGGCAAAATCACTCTACGTAGAAGTCCTTATTAGACCCAGTAATACTGTTGCTAAGTCTATATCCCAGAGAGATCAAAAAAATGGAAAAGGACCTATTTGTGCAAAAATATTTATAGCAACTCTTTTTGCAATGAGAAAGAATTGAAAATTTGGGAAATGCCCATCAATTGAGAAATAGTTGAAGAAGCTGTGGTGCGTAATTGTGATGGAATACTACTGTTCTGTAAGAAATGACAAGCAGGATGCTTTCAGACAAACCTACAAAGACACGAACTGATCCAAAGTGACGTGAGCAGAAACAGGAAAGCAATGTCCACGGTTGCAGCAATATTGACTTAGTTATTCTTCACAATACAATGACCCAAGACAATTGTGAAGGACTTATGATGAAAAATATTCACCCCTAGGGAAAGAATTGATAGAGTCTGAATGCAGATAGAAGCACACTATTTTTTACTTTATTTCGAAGGTGGTTTTGGTCTGTGTTTTCTTTTACAACGTGGTTAAAATAGAAGGAAATATGTTTTGCATGACTGCATGTGTATAAGATATCAAATAGCTTGTTATCTTAGGAAGGGAAGAGAGTGAAGAAGGAGAGGATGTAGAATTCAAATTTAAAAAAACAAATGTTAAAACTGTTTTTACATGTAACTGGAAAAATATTTTTTTAAAAAAATCATTATTACTTTAGAAGTAAAAATGGAAACCAATATAGCTAAATACTATTATTAGATTCTCTATTAAAAGATAGAGCCACTTATAAGTTATTTCACCGTGCTTATAGCAGCATACAGCTGTACAGAAACCTTATGATGTCAGAATTATCCTGGTAACTAGCAAGAATATTGTAATGTGTGGGGCAGAGCCAAGATGGTGGAGTAGAAGGACACACAGACTCTAGTTCTTCCCAAACAGCCCATAAAATACCTGTAAAAAATGGCTCTCAACAAATTCTAGAGCAGCAGAAGTCACAGAATGACAGAATGAAAGAGATTTCCAGCCAAAGGCAACCTGGAAGGCTGATAGGAAAGGTCTATCCCATGGAACACTGAGTGGAGTCCAGCCCTGGACATGTAGCACCAGGAGGAACAGAACTACAACAGGGGCAGAATCCCTAGCATAGAGGGTCTCAGAATCCTCAACTCACAAGCACCAAAGAAAGCTTCAAAGCTCAGTAAGAGGGCTTTTCCAACTGAGCAAGAGGGGAGCAGGGTCCCTCCCAACACTGACCCCAGGCCACAGTGGTGGAAGCAGCAGGGGGCATCCATTTATGAAGCACTTGACCTAAAGCTCCTGGGGGAATTGAGCAGCTGATCTGAATCTCAGCCTTAAGCACAGTCCTAGAGTGAGAAGGAGGCCTAGGACTCTCTTCTTGACAAATGATTCAGAAGTCAAGTAACTGGTTGGGAAAATGCCCAAAAAAGGGGGAAAAAATAAGAGCATAGAAGGTTACTTTCTTGGTGAACAGGTATTTCCTTCCATTCTTTTTGAGGAGGAGGAACAATGCATACTATCTGAGGAAGTCAAGGCTTCTCCATCCTGTACCTCCAAAATGAATATGCAATGGGCTCAGGCCATGGAAGAGCTTGAAAAGCAAGTCAACAGCTAGCTAAAGGAGACCCACAAAAAATGCTGAAGAAAATAGCACCTTTAAAAATAGGCTAACAGAATTGAAAAAAGAGATTCAAAAAGCCAATGAGGAGAGGAAGGCTTTAAAAAAACAAAATTAGCTAAATGGAAAAGGAGGTTCAAAAGATCAATGAAGAAAATAGTTCTTTAAAAATGAGAGTGGATCTGAGGGAAGCTAACGACTTTATGAGAAACCAAGAAATTACAAAACAAAACTAAAAGAATGGGAAAAAAAAGAAGATAACGTGAACTATCTCATTGGAAAAACAATTGACCTGGAAAATAGATCTACGAGAGACAATTTAAAAATTATGGGACTACCTGAAAGCCATGATCAAAAAAAGACCTTAGACATTATCTTTCAGGAAATTATCAAGGAAAACTGCCCTGATATTCCAGAACCAGAGGGCAAAACAAATATTGAAAGAATCCACAGATCACCTCCTGAAAGAGACCCAAAAAGATAAACTCCTAGAAATATTGTGGCCAAATTTCAGAGTTCCCAGGTCAAGGAGAAAATATTGCAAGTAGCTAGAAAAGAACAACTCGAGTGTTATGGAAATAAAATCAGGATAACATAGGATCTGACAGTTTCTACATTAAGGGATTGAAGGGGTTGGAATAGGATATTCCAGAAGTCAAAGGAACTGGGATTAAAACCAAGAATCACCTACCCAACAAAAATGAGTATAGTATTTTAGGGGGGAAAATGGTCATTCAATGAAATAGAGGACTTTCCAGCACTCTTGATGAAAAAACAAGAACTGAAGAGCTTTGATTTTCAAACACAAGAATCAAGAGAAGCATGAAAAGGTAAACAGGAAAGAGAAATCATAAAGGACTTTCTAAATCTGAACTGTTTACATTCCTACATGGAAAGACAATATTTGTAACTCTTGACACTTTTCTCAGTATTTGGGTAGGTGGAGGGATTATACACACACACACACACACACACACACACACACACACACACACATACACACACACACACACACACACATACATATATAAACAGAGAGCACAGGTTGAGTTGAATCAGAAAGGATGATATCTATAAAAATAAAATTAAGAGGTGGAGAGGAATATATTTGGAGAAAAAAGGGAGAAATGAAACAGTGCAAATTATCACTCATAAAAGAGGGAAGGAAAAGCTTTTTCAATGGAGGAGAAAAGGGAGGAGGTGAGAGGGAAAAAGTGAAGCTTACTCTCTTCACATTTGGCTTAAGGAGGGAATCACATGCTCTCTCAATTTGGTATGAAAATCTATCTTACACTACGGGAAAGTAGGGGAGAAGGGGACAAGTGGGGTGAGGAAAATGATAGAAGAGAGGACAAATAGGAAAAGGGAGTAACTAGAAGTAAACTCTTTTAAGGAGGAACAAGGTCAAATGAGAGAATAGAATAAATGGGGGACAGGGTAGGATGGAGGGTAACATAGTTAGTCTTACACAACATGACTATTATGGAAGTCTTTGCTTGCCATCTCAGTGGAGATGGGTGAAGAGGGAGGAAGGGAGAGAAGTTGGAATTCAAAATATTAGAAAAGAATGTTGAGAATTGTTATTGCATATAACTAAGAAATAAGAAATACAGGTAATGGGATATAGAAATCTATCTTGCCCTGCAAGAAAAGAGAGAAGATGGGAATAAGGGAAGGGAGGGATGTGATAGAAGAGAGGGCACATTCAGGGAAGGGGTAATCAGAATGCAAGGTGTTATGGGGAAAGAAGAGATGGGAAGACACTCAAAATTTTGTGAAAATGAATGTCAAAATCTAAATATAAAATCTAAAAATAAATAAATAAATAAAACTGTAAAAAAAGTAAAGAATATTATATTGGATATTTACTCTCCTGACACTCTTGCATCTATTCCCTGAAGTTTTGAGTGATTAGAAAGAACTAAAGTAATAGTTAAAAACTACTGTTATCTTTAAAAAGTCTTGGTTCAGTCATTCCCTCTATCAATGTGCAAGCAGTAGGGTGATTTATTGTTTCCCCTCACTGATCTCCATAGATTCAGAAGATCTAGTGATTTTTAGATGCTTGAATGAAAGACCTTTCTAACAGGCAAGGAAGCATGAATGGTGAGATGTAGATATGGATAAACAAAAGATAATATTCAGTCCTATTCTTTGTCCCTATTTCCTGATGGTCATTAACAAAAGCACTGAAAAATTCATGTAAGAAGAACACCACAAGAAGCAGCAGGGTGACTAGCTCTGAAAGTGTGTTTCCAAAATTCAAAGGAAATAGAAATGCCATTGCACAATGGTTGATTTCTTAGGGAGAATGTTCTGCTTTATATAAATGTAGCTTGCAAAAAATCGTAGCATTCCAAATCTTTCATGAAAATGGAAGATGTTTGGTCAACTGGGCTCACATTCTTTAAACAGTGCCTCAATATGTTTCCTAAGGCACTTATCACAAACTTTTTCAATCAGTTAAAAATGTATGAAGGGAGCTATATTTTGTGCAGATTTCATTCATAGAATGATTGGGGTCCTTTCAAGGGGATGCCTTTCACTGAATAGTTTGTTGTTTTTTTTTCTATTTCACATACTCACATTCTTGAAAGACTAATGGATCCTTCATTAAGGAGATCGCAGCTTTCAGGTGTCATGCTTGGAAACACACAATGAATTGGTCATTAGGGAAATTCAGCCACGCAGAAAGGACATCAGAACAACTGGTAGTATCTTCTAATGACTCAGGAATAGGGTTGGCAGAATCAGCTTTCACTTACAAGCTATTTAATAGTTGCAGCATTGGCATTAATTCTCCAGTCACTGAATAAAGAAGTGAAGGAAGCAACTAACTCTAAAGGATGTTTCCACCTTTGATGAAACCTGCTGGTAGCATAGCAGTTCTTTAAGAAAATAGACCTACTCCTGTAGTGGTGATTTATTCTTCTTTTATTTTCTTTGAGTTATAAAATATTATGAACCTTAATCATATATTGAAGTAATTATACTACTTCTGTGGCCAATTATTTTCATATTAGCATATACATACCTATTTTAAATAGTATATCTTTAAGACCACTATAATACTTATATATGAAAATCCATGGCATTTTATCTTAAAATCCCCTTATATGAATTTTTAAAAGTATTTTGTTGATCAAATCCAGACTCATCAGGACAGCTTAAGACAGTGACTCAAGGTCTTAGATTTGCTTTAAAAAAATTAACCCAGGATTGCATAAGAGATTAGAAGAAAAAAAGTGCCCCACAACCTTGGAAGAAATTACTCATTTACCTTTTCCCCCAAGAATTCTTAAGTTTAAGATGGAATGGATATTGGTTTAAAAAAATTATAGTTCCAAGGATCAGTTATGAACTTGAACTTCCTCTTGCATAGCCTTCTAAATTTTAATTCTGAGCAATTGTAGGGCCAAAGAACTTTTAAGTTCTTTGGTCATAAGAGTGTTTGGAGAATTTTTTAAAAAATAAGTGAGTGCATAGTACTGATCAGTACTGTGATTCATCCAATTCTGATTCAGACAGTGGCGTTGAAAATATCAGTGAAACCTGGTATATTCATGTTCCCAATTTATCAGGGATCAAAATGATGCTGTTTCAGGGGTTACATGTAGTTGCAAAAGAAGCATTCTTTCAACTGAAAAAATGTGCATTCTCAGTTGTAACTAGAGCTTTGTCTTTCTAGTAAATTCTATATAATTGATTATTAATCAACCAAAAACATCTATCAATGGCATACTACATGCTAGACATGAAGAATTAACCATGCTATGGTGAAGACCACAGTTACTTTCAGTTTAGTTGAGAGAGAAGAAAGGAGGGACTGAAAGTGAAAATCTATGTAATGGAGAGAGCTTACTGGAAGGGTTTTCTCAAAAGATTATTCTACAGATTGATGCTACAAATTAGCCCCTGAAGAAAACGTAGCAAGGAAAGGCCCTCTCCAAGTAGTTGTTGGACTTTTCTACTCTTGTGTCAATCTATTTATTTGCCCTTAGATTTTTGCTTTTTATACGCCACTTGGAGAAAGGACTCCCCAGAGTCACTGGAGGACTATTTCATTTTTGTATCTGTATGCCTAGCGCTTAGAAAAGTGACCAAGTCTTAGTTAATATTTACTAAATGTTTAGTGAATTGAAGTGAATATAAACTTAAGTGACTTATCTGTGAACAAATAGCTCATTAGTAGAATATCTAGGAAATAGAATCTAGGCCTCCTGACCATAATCAAACCAGCCACAAATGTCAGGTTCTCTTAGTGAAGATAGTAACTATTCTTCCCTTGGAATGATTTATAGAAGCCTCAGGATAAACTGAATCTCTCCAGAAGACTAGAACGTATGTATGTGTGCATTTGAGTTGACTGGTTGAGAAATACAGAGATAGACACTAAGTCAAAAAAGAGAAAAGACAGAGACAGAGAGAGATGATATATACATATAAAGATGGAGGAAAAAGAGGCAGAGAAAGGCAGAAGGAGAGAGAAGGAGAGGCAGAAAGATAGAAACAGAGAGAGATAGAGAGAAGTAACTTGCTTTTCACAGCTATTAGCTCCTTGAGTTTTTGTGTTTACCCTATTCTATCCACTGAATTTCATGGAGGTTTTTTTTTTAATCCCTTGTTAAGTCACTTTAATTCTCAAAGTCATAGGCAGTTTAATGCTGATCTCTATTGGAGGAAGCTTCTACATTAAGAGCAATGAAATTCCATATCTGTATGATGAGAATCAACAAACAACATCCATTATAATAGCAAGCATGATTATACACACACACACACACACATCCATGCTGTTGTCTTAGGCAGTGGTCAGACATATGTTCCAACATGCATATATGTGTATATGTATATATGCATATATATATATGGCACATGAATAAACAAGGATGCATAGATGCATTGTGTGTGTGTATATATATTATATATATATATAATACATATACATTATACATATTCATAACACAAAAATCCCTAAATACCAAGTAATTCAAACAGGCCAAATAACGCAAAAAGGCAAAACCTATAAATAATCCTAAAACATAGGGCTTGGTTTCTAGGATAATCAAGTAATCTAAAATTGCATTTGCTTTGGGATTGTTTGGGTTAAACACGATTCCCTGCATGCTGTATGAGATGCCTTTGATTTTCCAGTTTGTTTTAAATAAATAGTTCCATCAAAATAGAATGGCCTTAACTTCAAACCCTGGGAATAAACAAATAGTCTCAATCAATGGCACTGAGATACCCTTCTAACATTTTTCAAAGGCCTAAGAAAAGAAATATTTTCCTGCCTAAAACATTAAGTCAGAAATAGCCTTTGGCACATATTTAACTAGGACTTTTCAAAGGTTGTGGGAAAATTCAGAGGGAAAAAAAGCATAAGCAGAATAGTTCTTGCTACTGTGAAGATCACAGCTACTTTCAGGTCACCAGTAGAAAGAGAGGGAGGGAAGGACCAAGCTCATCAGATGGTTATACCTGAGGGCAGACCCAAAAAAGGATATTTACCCAGTAAAAGCAAAAGAACAAAATTAGTTACAAGTAATTTTCTCCCTTGCTGATTGGGGTCCATTTTGTGTCTCTGTATGTGCACATGCACATGTGTGTGGGGGGGTGTATACAAGAAAGAATACTATAATAAAATAATATTCCTTAAATATTTTGGCTTACAAAAGAATACAATCCAATATAAAATACTCTAAATAAAATTTATTCCTGAAAATACTAGAAAAATCTCATCATACATTCCAACCTATATGACAATCTTGGAACTTGGGCACTGAGGACTACATTATAGTAAGGTTAGAGTACTTTCACTCTAAAGAAAGTTAGGCCTTTCAATTGCCTTGCTTACTCAAAATAGGCTATCAAGATAAACAGTGCTGAGCTATAATATGTTTTTTATTAATTAATTTATTTGTTTTCAGTTTTGTACAATCATTTCCATAAATCTTAGATTTTCTCCTCCTTCCTCCCCACTCCCTCCCCAAGATGGTGTGCAATATATGGGTTCTACACATACATTCTTACTAAATACATTTTCATCTTAGTCATGTTCCATGGAAGAATTAAAATGAATGGGAGAAACCATGAGAAAAAAACAAAACACAAGAGAAAATATTCTGTTCCATTCTCTAATCCAGTTCCATAGTTCTTTCTCTGGATGTGGACCACATTTTGCCTCAAGAGTTCTTTGGGAATGTCTCAGGTTCTTGCATTGTTGTGAAGGGCTAATTCTATCAGAAAAATTCCTTACACACTGTGGTTGTTACTGTATACAAAGTTCTCCTGGTTCTGTTCCTTTCACTCAGCATCAGTTCACATAAGTCTTTCCAGGCCTCTCTGAAGTCTTCCTGTTCATAATTTCTTATAGCACAATAGTATTCCATTACATTCATATACCATAACTTGTTCAGCCATTACCCAATTGACGAGCATCTCCTTGATTTTCAGTTCTTGGCCACCACATAGAGAGCTGCTATAAATATTTTTGTACATGTGGGACCCTTTCCCATTTTTATGATCTCTTTGGGATATAGTACTAGAAGCAATATTGCTGAGTCAAAGGGTATGCACATTTTGTAGTCCTTTGGGCATAGTTACAAATTGCTCTCCAGAATGGTTGGATCAGTTCACATGAGCTATAATGTGTTTTAAAGTAGTTTGGTCAGTTCAGCAATCACCCCTTAGCTCAGTCCATAATAGATAGACAAATGAAGCATTTATTAAATCTTACTTTCACAGACACTGGGAATACAAAAACAAGCAAAAAATAAAACTGCACCTACCCTCAAGGAGCTTAGAGTTTAGTGAGGGACAGCAACATATGGAAAGGACCTACAAGTAAAGTAGGAGGTATAAGGTATCATGTCGGGCAAGATGGAAACTCCAGAACAGGAGAAGAGCCAGGAAAAAAGTGAGGAAGCATGTTTGTGGCACTTACTGAAAACAGTCCCAGGTAAAACTCACAAAGTAAAAGAGAGAGAAACTTATTATCTAAATTAAATTTAATATTAAATTTTTGTTATTAAAATATTGGCATACTTAATAGTTACTGTCATCATAGCTAAGATTTAGATAGCACTTCAAGGTTTATTTACTTATTACAATTACTAGGAAGGTAGCTAAAGCTTAAGATACATGACTGCCTCTCATTTTGATACCTTCAACTAGTTTCACCTTCAAAATGCTCCATGAATTGACAAAATTTTTTTTTAGAACTTTGGTGCTCAAATTTGTTGTGTGGCTAGCAGTCATTTCTGGAATGCTGTGTTACTCGGGTACTGCCCAAGGAAAATATTGTATTATACCCCTATAGTGTCATAACCGCGCAAATGTCTGATCATCCATGTGCTAAATCTGACTCACACATATAAGACAGTAAATACAGACTTGTGTAAACACTATGTATTATTTTTCAACTTGAACTAGAAGGAAAAACATTTTAAAATCAAATCATCCATTAAAGCCCTGGAAAAATGTGCATATGTTGCAATTTAGTGTTGGTATGCTCCTCCATTCAAAAGAGTAGTTATGGTATGTGCTAGAACAAAACTAAATATTCCATGATAAAGATGTGTTTTTTTAATTTGGAAAATACAGTCTGAGCCCATTGTAACAAAACTTATTTATCTGATTTGTTTAATTCCTTTAGACTTAGAGTGACTCGTATTGTGGTTCCTGAAACAGAACAAGTAATTCAGTAAAATACAGTTTTAATAACTCAGAAAGAAAATATAAGAAAGTATAGGATATAAAGAACTGACCTCAAAGTCAAGAAGACCTAAGTTCAAGGGCCTCTGCTCCCCTCAACATATTCTAACTGTGCAACCCAGAGTAAGTCATTTAAGCTCTCAGTTCCACAATTCTCTAAGCTGACAAATTGCAGCGAACACTTGAAGATCTACATTGTTTAGGAAGTTTGAATCCCACTTCAAACACTAACTATGTGACCCTAGGCAAGTCATTTAATCTCTCTCAGCCTCAGTTTCTTCCCTTGTAAAATGAGATAATATCAACTTCACAAGATTGTCGTGAAGACCAAATTAGATAACATATTAAGTGCTTTTTAAACTTTGAAATGCAATATAAACCTTAGCTATAATTATTATTATAATTAGACGGATTTTCCTTACCTGGAATATTATAGTCTAATGTAATCACAAGTTACAACCAATAAAAGTAGTGTTTAGAATATACATTCTTCTTATCCCTCAGCTTTAGAATTATAAAGAGATTCACAGTTTTCATAGAATTGGAGCCTAAAGGGATCTCAGAAATCCTCTACTACTAATACTCATTTTATAGATGAAGAAACTAAGAACTAAAATGCTAGTGATTTATCCAAGATCACACATGTAGGACAAAACAGAGTGAGGATTTGAAGCCACAGTCTTAGATTCTCCTATAGTCACACTCATATGTATTCTGTGTTGCATCTTTTCTCACCTGTGAAGATGCATAATACATCTTTGAGACATTTACAATTATACCATGTCTACCTTTTTTTTTAACAACTCTCATTTAAAAGTAAAGTCATAGAAACTTTAATCTGTTTTAAAAAGAAGAAAATAAGGTCTAGAGATGAGTCTTTTCCAAGGTGACAGTCAATAATTCAGGAAACATACTCACACAGAGGCAGCCTAATCATCAGACTGTGCCATCCAGCTGGGCTGGTTTTACTTTTAACCTCTCTATTTTATTAAAGTTTCTGCAACCTTCATAATAGAAAAGGAATTTCCTTTTGTTTTAAGGAACTTCCTGTCTCCTACCCAATCAATTTCTATAACAAAACTTAACGTATAATGTATAATCCTTACCATATGCATGGTTTAGTCAGCCTAGATGATGCAAAATTTGTATTGGGGAGTTATTATTATTCTTTATATAAAGGTTTCAAAGGACCCACCGCACCACAGCAAAATACAAAAAAATCACTGGTTGCTTGCTTATTTATTTCCAAGTGTATGGAATCAACCATATTCTGGCTTTGCTTTCAAAATCCTGAAAAAAAAAATAGTGATGTGAGTTGAGAACATAAAACTTGCAACTCAGTTGTCTCAATTTATGCACCCATAAAACTTATGTAAGTCTGAGCTGCCCAATTTTGTACCGTATATCATAAAGGATTGTGCCTCAGAGGTCAAAGCAGTTACCATAACTTTATTTCCCTGTTTTTTAAAAGTGAGAAATATTTGTTTCATCCCAGGATGCTTATTTGGATTTCTGTCAAGTATTACCTCTTTCACAAGTGAAAAACGGAAGGCAGAGGGGTGTGGTGGCTAAGGAAAGGGAACAGGAACCATTCTCTCAGTGCTCACACACATCTCCATCTAACAGAACTGAGAGGCAAACTTCACGTTGTCAGAAGGGATAATAATACATCCATAAATGTGTTTCTTTTCCCAGGTGGGAATGGCAAGTCACTTTTGCTCTAACCTCTCTCCTTCCTCTGTGAAGAGAAAGCTTTCAGATTCTATTTAGCAGTCTGACTAATTCATTTTTCCAGCTTAGTAAGACTTGCCCCCAGTCAATGATGATTTACCCTCTCCCTGTGAGCAGACTGGGGGATGTGGGAGAGAGAGACCACTTTGGTTCTGGTGATGAGCACTGGAGAATGCGCATGCCCAGACTGAATCTTGTTAGTCAATGGAGTAAAAGGATGCCTGCTCCTGCTGGGGAAGCAGTGGCTTCACAGTATGCTAATAAATACTCAGGGAAAGTATCACAGTCACAAAGTCAAATAGCCCGTAGGCTGAAAAAGCAGAAATTCAAAATCAACAAGTCAGAGAAAAATAAAGATTACCAGTGGTGGGGCAGTTCTATTTGAAATATTTCTAGAGATTAAAAAAGAGATCTAGTTAGTCTCTTGCCTTTCTCAGGGCTAAAAAATCAGTAGTGTTGGGATGAGGAGAATCAAGCAGAGAATGAGAACTCTGGCATGTTTTCTGAATGAGTTTACTGTGCATCACAAGCAACGTTCTCCCAAGTTTACAATTCGTTACATTCCATTAAAGGTCATTACTTTTCACTTAGAGAATGGATCATTTTAGGGCTAAACTTTTTGCCAAAAAAATGCCTCTTTCACCTCAAACTAAACAACTACTATTTTATCTTGGCTTGCATTTCATTTTAATTAATTTTGAAAATAGACTTTTCTCCTCTGTATTCAGGGCAGTAAAATCTATCACATAGGAAATTTTGACACAGTCCCAAAAAAGCACTCTCTTAATTATAATCATGACAATGCTGCTGTTTCCATTTTTCTTTTCTCTCTCTTTTTTAAAACTCTCAGCAGAGTGGCTATCACCATCTCATGAAAAGACATGAATGCTTCAAGTTCTTATCAAAACATTTTTTAAATGTCACTTTTTTAAAAAATGAGTATGCTTAAAAGTTGAGTAAATGACTGGAAAGTTTAATAGGGTTATCAAAAATATCTAGTTTTCTGCCCTTTCTACACAAATTATGAATTGCCTGCAAGTCTAATAAGCATTGTCATTCTAATTTATCAGGATAATGCTGAGGGTGTCACCTCACACAAAGACCTAGGAATAGCATAGGGACACAAGACTGAAAATAAATCTGTATTTACCAAACATGAAGCATTTATAAGAGTGAGAAAACAAGGTAAAAATGGAATTTGTTCCCAAGAATACAATCATTTTTCACTGCCCTGTACTGAAATAATAATAGTAGCAGATGCTTATGTACCTCAGTGTTTACAACATACTCTACCTATATTATTTTATATGGTTTGCCTTACATTCTTATGAAGTAGGCTCCACAGGTACCATTTTCCATCTTCACAGATGGAAAAACTGAGACTCAAGGAGGTGAACTATCCTTCCCAAGACACACAATTAAATATCAAAAACAAAATTCAAACTTAAGCCTCTCCTCTCTCTAAGTACATTTTTAGGCCAGCTAGTTGAATTACATCATTAATTAAAAAAAAAAAAAAAAAGAACCAAGGTGGTGTAATAAGACCTTTCTTGAGCTCTGTCAAATTTCTCTCCAAAAACTTTAAATTAATGCCTCAAAAAGACTTTTGGAGCCAATGGAAGGATGAGGTGAAATAATTTTGTAGCCAAAGACAGCTTAAAATGTTGACAGAGAAGGTCTGTCTCACTGAAGTGAGAGTGGAGCACAGTCTAGAACAGTCAGTCCAGGCAAGCCAGCTGCAGACCATACCCCAGCAAGCTAGCAGCTAGGTTCCAAGCCCATGGAAGTCAACTTTGAGGCCTCTACCCCTCCACAAGTCAGCAGCAAGGCCTTGTACCTAGCAAAAGTCACCTATAGGTCCCACTCCAGCCAGTCAATGCAGGCCTTGAGGGTAACTTAATCAGCAGCAGTGACTCCCAGAATTCTAAGCCCACAGACAATAATGGGGCCCATCAACTGGTCAGAAAAAGACTACAGAGGAGAATTTGCTGGCACTGGGTGAAGGACTCTGTTGAATTGCCCAAAGAGAGATCTGCTTCACAGACCTGGGTCACAGTCCCAGGATAAGGAGGAGGATTATCACACTAAAGCTGGTGGCCATGGGGGAGTGGACCTAGTCACAGGTCCAGGCCAGAAAAGGGTGCTCTGTGATTGTTCACAGACCAGAGCACAGGCCAGGAAAGCAGTAACCATGTCTCTCCTTAAGTCATACCACCCTGTGAAAATGAAAACCTTCTGGTTCCCAGAATTAACTCTGAAAATAGCAACATTAAAAATCTAAAGTTTGAAGCAGTCCACTCTCCATTCCAGGATAGAGCCCAACTTTAACATAAAATTAAATCAAGAAGTAGTTTGGAAAAATGAGGAGAAATAAAGAACCTGATCATAAAAAGTTGCTGTGGTGATAGGGAAGATCAAAACACAAACTCAAAAGAAGACAACTGTCAAAACAGCTACATGCAAAACTGCTAAGAAAAATGTGAATTGAGGTCAGCCCTCCCCCCTCAAAAAAAAACTCCTAGAAAAGCTCAAAAAATATTTTAACAATCAAATAAGAGAAAGAAAGAAGAAAAATTGGGAAAAGAAATGAAAATAGTACAAAAAAATCATGAAAAAAGAATCAACAGCTTGGTAAAGGAAGCAAAAAACAAAGAAAAAAGCTGTACAAAAATTCACTGAAGAAACAATTCCTTAAAAAGTAGAAATTGGTCAGATGAAAAAGGAAATAAAAAAGCTCAATAAAGAAAATAATTTCTTAAAAATTAGAATTAGTCAGGTGGAAGCTAATGACTCCATGAGACATCATGAAACAATAAAACAAAATCAAAAGAATGAAAAAAACAGAAGAAAATGTGAAACACCTCATTAAAAAATTGACCTGGAAATCAGATCTCAGAAAGATAATTTTAAAATTATTGTATTACCTGAAAGCCATGATAAAAAAAAGTCTGAATATCATATTTTAAGAAATTCCCAAGGAAAACTACCCTGATCATCTAGAACCAGAGGGTAAAATACATATGGAAAAAATCCACCAATCACCTCCTGAAAAAAAATTCCAAAATGAAAATTACCAGCAATATTATCACCAAATTCCAGAGCTCTCAAGTCAAAGAAAAAAATACTCAAGTATTCAGAAACACACAATTCAAGTATTATAGAGTAGCAGTAAGGATTACACAGGATTTAACAGCTTCTACATTAAAGGGTCCGGGGCCTTGGAATTTGACATTCTGGAAGGCAAAGGTGCTGGGAACACAAGCAAGAATCATCTACCCAATAAAACTTAGCATAATCCTTCAGGGGGAAGAATGGATATCTAATGAAATTGTGAACTTTCAAGCATTCCTGATGAAAAGAACAGAGCTGAACAGAAAATTTAACTTTCAGGTAAAAGACTCAAGGGAAGCATAAAATGGTAAACATGAAAGTAAAACAGTTGATTTAACAAAATTAAACTATTTACATTCCTACATGGGAAAATGATACCTGTAACTCTTAAGAGCTTTGTCACTTTTAGGGCAGTTAGAACAAATATACATAGAGAGTGTAGGTGTGAGTTGGCTATAATGAGGTGATATCCAAAAACAAAAAACAAATTTAAGGGGTGAGAGAAAAGGATCTACTAGGAGAAAGGGGAATGGAGAGGTAGAATGGGGTAAATTATCTCACATAATAAAGGATGAAAGAACTATTACAATGAAGGGGGAAATAGTGGGGGTGGAGGGAGGGTGACAGGCAGTGCTTGAGTTTCATGCTCATCAGAATTGGCTCAAAGAGGGAATAACATGCACACTCAACTGAGCATAGAAATCCTTCTTACCCTATAGATGAGTGGTAGAAGAAGGGGATTAGAATGTGAGAGGGGTGGGTTGATATAAGAGAAGGCAGATCGAGGGAGGTGGCAGTCAGAAGCAAAATATTTGTGAGGAGGGAGAGGGGAAAAGGAAGAGAGAGAGAAAGAGAGAGAGAGAGAGAGAGAGAGAGAGAGAGAGAGAGAGAGAGAGAGAGAGAGAGAGAGAGAGAGAGAGAAGAATACAATGAAAATAGAACTGTGGGGAATAATACGTAGTTAGTCATCATAATTGTGGATATGAATGGGATGAACTCATCCAAGTAGCAATCATGACCCCAGACAAAGCAAAAGTGAAAATAAATCTAATTGAAAGAGATAAGGAAAGAAACTGCATTTTACTAAACGCTACCATCGACAATGAAGTAATATCAATACTAAATATTTATATGCACCAAATGGTGTAGTGTTCAAATCTTTAAAGGAAAAGTTAAATGAGTTGCAGGGGAAAATATACAGTAAAACTATACTAGTGAGGGATCTCAGCTTTCCCATCTCAGAACTAGATAAATCTAACCACAAAATAAACAACAAAGAAAATAAGGAAATGAATAGAACTTAGAAAAAGTTAGATATGAAAGACCTGTGGAGAAAACTGAATAGGATAGGAAGGAGTATACCTATTTTTCAGCTCTATGTTATGTCTTCACAAAAATTGAATATATATTACAGCATAAAAACCTCACAACCAAATTAAGAAAGGCAGAAAAGTTGAATGCATAATTTAATGCATTTTCAGGCCATAATACAATAAAAATTATATTTCGTAAAAGGTCCTGGAAACACAGATTAAAAATGAATGAGAAATAAATTATGTAATACTAAAGAATGAGTGGGTCAAAGAACAAATCATAGAAGTAATAAATAATAAAAATGACAACAACGAGACAACATACTAAAATTTATGGAATACAGCCAAAACAGTATATAGGCGGAAATTGATATCTCTAAATATTTACATCAATAAAATAGAGAATAAGCAGGTGAATGAACTCGGAGTGCAACTAAAAAAACTAGAAAAAGAACAAATTTAAAATCCCCAATTAAACACAAATTTGGAATCTTTAAAATCAAAGGAAAGATTAAGAAAATTGAAAGTAAGAAAACTATTGAACTAGTAAATAACAGTAGGAGCTTGTTTTAAGAAAAAAAACAATAAAATGGGTAAATCATTGGTTAATTCAGTTTAAGGAAAGAAGAGAGCCAAATTGTCAATATCAAAAATGAAAAGAGTAAATCCACCATCAATGAAGGGGAAATTAAAACAACTATTAGGAGCTATTTTGCCCAATTATATGCCAAGAAATTTGACAGTCTAAGTGACATGAATGAATATTTATAAAAACTCAAATTGCCCATATTAATGGAAGAGGAAATAGAATACTTAAATAGCCCCATCTTAAAAAAAAAAAAATGAGTAAGCCATCAATGACCTCCCTAAGAAAAATCCCTACAGCCAGATTGATTCACAAATGAATACTACCAAATATTTAAAGAAAAATTAATTCCAATACTATATAAGCTATTTTTAAATAGGTGAAGGACACCTATCAATTTTTTTTTCATAACACAAATTGGTGCTGACACCTAACCCAAGAAAAGTAAAAACAGAGAAAGAAAACTATGGACTAATTTCCTTAATGATTATTGATGCAAAAATTTTAAGTAAAATACTAACAAGTAAGGTATAGCAATGTCTCATAAGACCCATACACTATGACTAGGAGGGATTTATATGAGGAATGCAGGGTTGATTTAATATTAGGAAAACTATCAACATTATTATTGACCACAACAATAACAAAACTAACAGAAATCATATGATTATCTGAATAGATTCAGAAAAAGTTTTTAACAAAATGCAACACTACTTCCTATTACAAACAGTAGAAAGCATAAAAATAGATAGAATTTTCTTTAAAATAAGAAATATCTAAAACCATCAGCAAGTATTATTTGTAATGTTGATAAGCAAGAAGATTTACCAGTAAGATCAAGGATGAAGCTAGGATGCCCATTATCACTACTACTATTCAATGTTATAGTAGAAATGTTAACAATAACAGAAGAAAAATAAATTGGAGGAATTATAATAGATAATGAGGGAATAAAACTATCACTTCTTGCAGATGATATAGTAGTATACTTAGAGAATACTAAAGAATCAACCAAGAAACTAGTTGAAATAATTAACAGCTTTATCAATGTTGCAGGATATAAAATAAACCCACATAAATCATCAGTATTTCTATGCATTACTAACAAAGTTCAGCAGCAGGAGATAAAAAGAGAAATTCCATTTAAAATAACTGTAGATAATATAAAATACTTGGGAATCCACCAACCCAAACTAACCCAGGGATTATATGAAGATGGTAACAAAACATTTTTCACCCAAATAAAGTCAGATCTAAACAATTGAAAATAATATGAATTGCTCATAGATAGGCTGAGGCAATATAATAAAAATAACAATTTTACCTAAATTAATTTGGTTATTCAGTTCCATAAAAAACAAACTACCAAAAACTTATTTTATACAGCTAGGAAAAAATCATTATTTATTTTTATTTGATTTATGATTTGTTTTGGAGAACAAAAGGTCAAGAACATCAATGAAACTGATGAGGGGAAAATGTGAAGGAAGGTGGCCTAGCAATACCAGATCTCAAACTGTATTATGCAATGGTAATCATCAAAACATTCTGGTACTATCTAAGAAATAGAGTGGTAGATCAGTGTAATAGTTAAGTAGTAAATGACCAGATGTTACCCAATGTGATATTTGTAGCACTCATGGCAGCCATGAATATGCTGGCACAATTCTGAATCATGAAATGCAGCAGACTTTCCACGTGCAAGACAGAACCAAAACATTTATTCAGACACCCGAAAGCCAAATCCATCATAGCAACAAAGAAATCCATCATAGTAACTAAGAAGTCTATACACATTATCAGGCCTTCCCACAAACAGGCTCCACTAAGCAAAATGCCCTTCTCTCACTCAAAGCCAGCTGCCTAATTGCCTACAACCTTCCATCATTCAACTCTGACTAGTCTGATCAACTTCCTCTCAGGTCTGCTCTAGTTCTATCTCTTCTTGCTCCACCTGTTCTATAAACTCCTTCCACCGCAGGCTTCATGTCACTCAAACTCACATGACATAGGCTTCCATGTGACTCAGGCAGGTCACATGGGCCTATTAATAAATGCAAAAGATCTTCTCATTTAAATCACCATTCATCAGAGTAAATAGGGTTTGATAAATCCAAAGGTCCAAGCTTTTAGGACAAGAACTCACTAGTTGATAAAAACTGCTGAGAAAACTAGAAAACAGTTTAACAGAAACTAAGTATAGACATACATCTTACACCACATAAAAAGATAAGTTCAAAATGGGTACTTGATTTAGACCTAAAGGGTATTTTCCATAAGAAAATTAGGAAAGCATGAAGAACTTTACCTGCCAGATTGATGGATAAGGGAATAATTTGTGACCAAACAAGAAATAGAAAATATTAGAAGATGTAAATGGATAATTTTGATTACATTAAATTTAGAAGGCTTTGCAAAAGCAAAGTCATTGTAGCCAAAATAAGAAGGAAAGCAAAAATCTGGGAAAGAATTTTTCCAGCAAGAGTATTTGATAAAGACCTCATTTCTCAAATACATAGAGAACTGAGTCAAATTTATAACAGTAGAAGTCATTCTCCAATTGATAAATGGTAAAAGGATATAAACAAGCAGTTTTCAGACAAATTAATGCTATCTGTAGTTATATGGAAAAAATGCTTAAATCACTATTGATTAGAGAAATGCAAATTAAAACAACTCTGAGGTACTACCTCATGCCTATCAGATTGGCTAATATGACAGAAAAGGAAAATGATAAATGTTGGGAGGGATGTGAGGAAATTGGGACACTAATGTACTTAGAGTAGAATTGTGAACTGATCCAACCATTCTAGAGAGCAATTTGGAATTATGCCCAAAGGGCTAATGATCTAGCAATAGAACTACTAGGTCTGTAACCCAATGAAACAAAAGAAAAAAGGAAAAATACCTATACGTACAAAAATATTTATAGTACCTCTTTTTGTGGTGGCAAGGCATTGGAAATGAAGGGGATGTTCATCAGTTGGGGAATGGATGAACAAGTTGTGGTAAATGATTGTGATGAAATCCTATTGTTCTATAAGAAATAACAAGCAGGATGATTTCAGATTTCAGAAAAACATGGAAAATCTTACATGCGTTGATGCAAAGTGAAGTGAGAAGAACTAGAACATTGTACACACTGATCAACTATGAATAAGTTAGCTATATAATGATCCAAGATAATTGTGAAGGACTCATAATGAAAAATGCTATCTACCTCCAGAGAATAGACTGATGAAGTCTGAATGTAGATCAAATCATGATATTTTTTCCATTACTTTTGTGGGAGTTTTTTGGTCTGTGTTTTCTTTCACAACATGGCTATGTTCTGTACGACTTACACATATATAACCTATATTAAATTGCTTACTGTCTCCGGGAGGGTGCAGAAGGGAGGAAGAGAGAGAATTTTTAATTCAAAAAAATTTTTAATGAATATTAAAATTGTTTTACATGCAACTGGTAATATGTATGTGTGTATATTTTTTTTTAAAAGATGCCCACCAACTTCCTGGAAACTTGCCTTATATCACACAAGTAGTAAGTACCAGGACTGGGATTCAAATCCGTCCTTTGATCCCAAATCAAGGAATTTTCCACCATATCACATCAAAAGGCAATTCATTTGAGGAAGGGAAGGGAAGGGAAAGGAAAGGCAAGGAAAAGGAAGGCAAAAGAAGGTACAAGGAAAGGAAGGAAAGAGGAGAGGAGAGGAGAGGAAAGGAGAGGAGAGGAGAGGAGAGGAGAGGAGAGGAGAGGAGAGGAGAGGAGAGGAGAGGAGAGGAAAGGAGAGGAGAGGAGAGGAAAGGAAAGGAAAGGAAAGGAAAGGAAAGGAAAGGAAAGGAAAGGAAAGGAAAGGAAAGGAAAGGAAAGGAAAGGAAAGGAAAGGAAAGGAAAGGAAAGGAAAGGAAAGGAAAGGAAAGGAAAGGAAAGGAAAGGAAAGGAAAGGAAAGGAAAGGAAAGGAAAGGAAAGGAAAGGTTCATCATGAAATAAGTGTCTCTTTATGAAAGTAATAAAATATGCGCAAGGAAGCAATGTGATATCAGTGTCTTCAAACAAGTATAAAATATTTTTTTAATAATTCTCACACATATATGGCATCTTGCAAGCTTTATCTTGTTTGGCATTTGGAATGACCAGTGAGGTAGGTAGTTCAGTTATTACCTTATAGCTAAGAAGCAGCAGAGAGGTCACTCAAAATATAGTTTCCTAACTCCAAGTCCAGTAATTATTATTCTTTTGTACTTACATGCTCCATTAGTCATTAATTTTACTTAGATGACATATAAAGACTCACAAATGTGGATATATAATGTAGTTATATGCAAAATTCAAACTAAATTCTAAACCTCCAAGATATTTTTTTTCTATTTGTGTGTGTGCTTCAAAACAAGGGGTTATTCACAGACATTCACTTTCAGAGCTCAGTAAAAATTCAGAAAAAGTTCAGAAAATAATGTGACAATTAATAGAGAGAGAGTGGCAAGAGGGGATATAAAGATTAGCAATACTTTTTCTTTAAGCACTTTTTTTCATGGGAATAAATAGTATACTTTAGATCTTCTTCACATATAAATAATACCTTGCAGATGAGCAGAGATATAGCATTATTCTAGTTGCTTATACTAATAGTAAAAGGGAATAAAACATTTGAAAAGAAAAAAAATTATTTCACTGGATTGTTTTCAATATTCCCTAAATGTCCTAAAGAGATGACTTGGACGTTAAAGGGCATTAGCTAAAGTTCTCAGTGTGTACTTGCAGGAGGTGACAGGATTGAAATCCCTGCTGTCTTCTGTGGTTCCATACAGCCTCAGAATAAAAAGAATTCACAAAGGAAATCACCCAAGCTATCATCTACTAAACACTAGGTATGACAATGTCATAGAGTGACAGGCATTTTGAAAAGCAGAGCAACAGCCATCTCTCAGATGGCTTAAGAGATATAAATAATATACAAATGTGAAAACACTAGGAAGACCCACCATCTCTGGACAACACTGTCCCCTTTCAAAGCTCCACAAGAATAATTCGCAAAGACAAAGGTTAGACTGTACAAATAAGGAAGTTTATATCAGGCCTCCTATCACAATAACAGACCATTCTAGACGAATGCTATAATAGATGCAGTGGAGGACATGTGATGTATTAAAAAAGGCTCCCTGTAATTTTATAATCTTTGAAAAGCTATCTGAATCTTCCCATGCCTTGGAGATAACAGCATATTTCTAAGGAATACTATCATTTATTTCTTATAACAGGAAGCAATCACTATTCACAGACTTGCAATTTGTAATGTAGAATCTCTAAAGTGGACCATATCTATTCCTCAAAAAGTAGGAAGAGTTTTGCTATTACATTTTTGTGAAGTCTTTGCCGTGAATATACTGTCGCATTTTAATATTAATTCATATACTTCATAGGATCACAGATTTGGAGCTGAAAGGGACCAACCCACTTATTGTACAGATGAGAAAACAGAGACCAAGAGATGTAAAGTGACTAACTCAAGTTTATAGACCCAGTAAATGACAGATCCAGGATTCATATTCATGTCCTTTAGCTCTAAATGTAGTGCTCTCTTCACTGTAGCAGACACACACACACAAATTTAGCTCCAAAAAGCATCAAAAATCATATTTTCTAAAGAAGGAATAAAAATAAACAGAAGAATAAGCAAGCTTTCCCAATAGATACATGGTTAAAGGACATACAATTTGTTGAATAAAAGAATTGCAAACTTTATGAGTGATTGTTTCAAGTCACTAATACTAATAATTATAACAACTAGGATGTATATAGCTCTAAAGCATTTTATAGTTATTATCTTGTTCTATGTAAAAACTCTGGGAGATAGATATTATTATCATCTCCATTTTTACAGAGAAAGGACATAAGACCACCAGAGGTAAGTGTCTGAGACCAGATTCAAACTTGGACCTTCCTAATGTCATATCCAGTGCTCTATCCACTGGAACAACTAGCCTCACCCCTTCCCTGGCAAACAAGACTCCCCCCCACCCCATGACACAAACACACACGCATACACACATAGGTGTGTGCACATATACACATATATGTATAAATACATAGATATAGATATCCTCCTCTTGATAATTTCATTACCAACCCATACATTAAAGAGTATCTTTATTTAGAAGAAGACCTAAAGTTATGTATCCAGACTTAATTCTTAGCTCCAATATCAGATTATGAAAGTCTTTGAAGGCCAAATAGAGGAGTTTGAATTTTACCCTATAGGCAATAGGGAATCATAGAAGCCTTTTGCGGAGGAAAGGGGATGGAAAAAGTATTCATGTAGCACCTGTTATGTGCCAAGTGCTGTGCCAGTCACTTACAAATATTTTTTCATTTAATCCTTACAATAACTCTATAAGGTAGGTGTAATTATTATCCCTATTATATCCCTATTATCCCTATCCTAGTCTAGGAAACTGAGACAAACAGAAGTTAAGCAACTTGTCCAGGGTCACTCAGCAACTAAGTGTGAACTCAAGTCTTCCAGACTTCAAGTCTAATCTTTTATCCACTGTGCCACCAGCTGCCTCACTGACCAGAGGAGCCACATGGTCAGATGCATATTTTAGGAATATTTGACAGCCATGTGGGGAGATAGATTCAAAAAGGGAGATGGTGGATGCCTGGAAATCAAGTAGGATGTTCTTAAAATTAATTTGAGTGTGAGATGACAAAATCCTGAACTGCCATTGTTGTGATAAGAGTAGAGGGGAAAGGATGGGTGAGAAGATGTTGGTGAGGTGAAATTGACAAGAATTGGCAACTGATTGATTATAGAATAAGGAAGAGTGAAAATTCACTGATGATGCTGGCTTAGGTTTTGGATATGCTGAATTTGAGATGCCTATGGGACATACAGGTGGAGATATCCATCAGGAAAGTGGAGATGTAGGGCTGTATCTCAGGAGACAGATAAGGACTGGATATATAGATTTAGAAATCATGTACTTGGAGACAAGAACTGAACCCACAAAAACATATAAGATCACCAAGACAAGAGAGAGCGTGAAGAGAAAAGAAGAGATGGACCAGGACAGGGCTCTGGGATACAACCACAATTAAGGGTGAGATGTGGATTCTACTAATGAAGAGTTGATATGGGGAAAGGATATTTCATCCTCCAAGAACAGAACAAGGCAAGAGACAATGGGAATAGGGGAAGTGATGCTAAAGGGGTTTGAAGTGTGCAACTAAGGATGAAAGGATGCTAGAAACAGGTGGCCTCAATTTTCAAAGTACAGTATGAAGCAATGTACTCTGCTGAGAAGAAAGGGTAAGGTGGTAGTGTGGTTTAAGAAGAAAAAGAGTGCCTATGGAGAGTACAATAGAGAGTCAATCAGGGAAGAGTAAAAGATTTGGCATAGATAGTATAATAGATAGTGTTGGGCCTGGAGTCAGAAAGACCTAGATTCAAATGTGATCTCAAAGACTTACTAATCATGTAACCCTGGGCAAGAAATTAATTTTTGTCTATTTCTTTTTCCTTAACTGTAAAATGGGAATAACAGAATAAAATGAGATGATGGTAAATCAGTGTCTAATATGCAGTAGGTGTTATATAAGTATGTGTTTCCTTCCCAAATGAGATTAGATAGCATCAATTTGCAGTGGACTCAGTCAGCACTGTTGTGTTGGCAATCTATATCCAAAGCGCAAAAGTGGAGGAGGAAGGTAGGTTTAGGAAAATGATAAATGGTAAAGGGATAAGGGGGCAAGGGATTCAAGACTTGAGGACAGTATCAAATTCAACTAATTAACTAAAGAGTTAAAATTTTAAAGGAAGAAAAATGAATCTAGAGCACGGGAAATTAGGGATGGTTTGAGAGTCTGGAGGTTACAATGACAAAGGGTAAGAGAGATCTGCTGAAAGCATCACAGTTTAGAGGGTGCTGAGTAATCAGCTGTCAAGATATCTGATAAAAGTAGGAGAGCTATAGCTTAGACATTATTTTTCTAGTCTTATTATGTTAAAAAAAAAAACCCAACTCAGAAAATATTAATGATTACTGAACCATATGCTTACTTTCTTATCTCTAAAAATTTTACAAGAATAATTCATTCACGCAACTAGAAAATCCTTAATGAAAGTAAGTGAAGGGAATAGGCAGGTTTTCACAAACCATATTTTAAAAGAAAACACAACTGCCTGAAAGATGCAGAGAGTACTACATACCACTGCACTTAGTACCTGCTGACTGCAAAAAAAAGCATTTGATTATTTGGAACAAAATGCTAGGTTAAAGGCCCTCCTCCAATACGTCAAAATCATATGGAATTCCTTGAAAGATACAACAGAGGTCACTTTGTTCTACTACCCTCTGATTATTAATATCAAGCTAGAGGATGTGTGTTTGCCAGTGTCTTTCCACCATTATAGAGATACCCCAAACAGATTTCAAGCAGAAGTGAGATTCCCTATGGATGATGAGTTCCTCCAGATTTTGTTGTTTGTGGATGGTGTTGAGCTGATTTCATCAAGCCCTAGAATAATGCCAAACATCCTCAGAAAAACCCATTGTCAGTCAAAGGATTTTTCTGTAACTAGTCACAAAGGGGGAAAAATGAATTCATGAGTAAGTATATCTAAAGCCAACACCGCTCAAGGACAATGAACCAGACAGCATTGAACAGGAAGAAGAGAGGCTGAGTTGTCTTTTGGGAAATTGCGTGGTACTTTTAATAACCCAAAGCTTATCACTGAAACAAAAGCCCATCTTTTCAACAATATCTTTATTGTGATAGTGCATGACTGACAGCCTGGGAATACCACAGTGTGCAAAGATCATCCAAAGTTCAAGATCTCCCAAATGGCGATGGAGAAATGCATGGTGGGTGTGAGATTAAACATGTTACTAACAAGGCATTAGGCAAAAGTGGCATAAAGGATGTCATCAGGGAGACAGATGACCAAGTAAGAAGTGGGTCAGTCAAAGAACACAAGCAAGTGAAAACTGATCCTCAGGCCAAGGGTTCCACTGGTTTCCACATGATGGAAAGAAATCTAGAGGAAGGCTCTTCAGAACCTTCTAAATCTGAAGCCACTGAAACAAAGTATACATTAGAATGTATTAGCACATGAGACTTTACCTACACAAAAGCTATAAGTTAGTGTCCAGTATGATTTGAAACACTTAATTTGAGGTCTATTTTTAGTTATCATCTTTACCCTAGAGCTGCCTCTATGAGAGTTGGGACTTACTTGTGTGGTATGATTTGAGGGGTGCCAAAAGAGCTTCTCTCCCTCTCCTCACACAAGTATATAGATACGTATTTATGTGTGTGTGTCTGTATGTATATATGTGTGTGTGTATTACATTTGTGTGTGTACCCACATATATCCTGACTACGTTCAACTATGTTTACATTTCCATTATTAAAGGTACTGTCCTTTAAACCCCCCTCTTTTTCTATCCTTTCATAAAATACAAAATAACCTATATTTCTACAGCTCTTTATAATTATCACAATACCTCCAAATTCATTATTTGATCCCCCAAATAGCCTGTGAAGTAAGTAAGTATTATTTTCCTCATTTAGTGCTAAGGAAATTTAGGCTAATAGCAATAACTTAAAATGATAGTCTAGCCAATAGAAAACTCACACTTCAATATGAGAATTCTGGCCCCATGTATGGTGCTCCTTGTCCTGTCACTTAGAGAGTAAATCATGAAATCACTAACATCATAGCATGAGTGAGGTTATCTAATTGCTTTCCTCTGACAGGATGGATTCCTACAAGCATGAGTGCTCTGGGTTAGTGGTTGCAAGAAGGAAAGCAATGAAAAACAAGAAAGAGACTTATAGAAACATTTGGTGGTTATCGGAAAAAACAAATTTTGCTTACTTCTGTTCTTTTTTGTCCAATTTCATGTTCATAATTGAATGTTTTTCTAGATTTTTTGTTACTAATACTACGTATTTCAAAAGTTCACATACCTATGATTTCATGAAGGTAGACACTCCCTTTGCTAAGAGAAGTCACAACCCCTTTACACCTTTGGCCTATATGAAGTTCCATGGTGAAAAATTTTTGTCACTTACAGGTCAAAATTTGGGGATGAACTTGTTATACTTTTATTAGCTGGTCCTGAGACCATAGACATAAATTATCCCTTGTCCCTGACCCTAAATGATTTGGTAGGACCTTCCAAAGCTTCATAAATTTCAACAACCCAAAGTACCTCTATTCACTGATGAAGATTTAAACTAGGATTTTAGGGAAGGTCTTTTAATATTTGATTATTAAAAATTTAATAGGCAGAAATGTATTTGAGAGTTTTCTCAGATATAGCCAATGGGGAGCTGCTTGCTCATTTGTGATTTTACACCTCTCTTGGCTGAAACAGAGTTACAAATACATAACTGAGCCCTGAGAGACATGATGTAAATTTAAGACTTTCCCCGGAGGACTTTGGGTCCTCAAAGCAACAACTGAATTACAATTCAGATATAAAAATGGCAATTTCATCTGTGATCAACATACAAATTTTCTTGATGCATTTATAGCAAAAATACATCCTCAAATCAGCAGTCTAAAATATCAAAGGATCATATGGGGCATATCTCATAGTGTGAATAAATGAAAAATATTCAGAGAATATAATTGGACATTGTCTTTGGAAGTATGTGGATTTTCAAGTAAACATGGGAGATAGGTCTTTTAATGGTTCCTGGGGCTTGTTTGAGCAGTATATGTGCATGACCTGAAATCATGTGTCAAGGAGCAGTTGTGGAATAGAAACTGATCTTTCAACAATGTGCAGAGAAGGTGCAGTATTTTTGTGACAACTGGAGGGCATGACAGTGAAATGAGAAGTGTAGCAAATCCTTGATTTCTACTGTCAAATGACATTTAGGTTGGACCATTGTGTAAATTGGCTATGTGAGGAAGTCTCTAGTGAAAAGATTAAATTATCTGAGGAAGAGAGAAAGAAGAGGGAAGGGCAAGGGGAAATGCTATCCTAATAGGCTAGGAGCTTCATTATGTTGACCCTATGCAAACTGTGTTCTACACCCAGGGCATTGTCTTTCTGGGAAATGTGACACATGGAATATCATAATGATTTCCTATCGAAAGTATTATGGTAAGAATATATGGTCTCATATATTAACAACTTATATTCAAGCACTTTAAGATTAATAAAGAACTTTCTATAACATTACTACAATGGGAGGTAGGCAACACAAATATTATTTCTATCTTATAGATGAGGAAAATGAAACTTAGTGAAGGGAAATAACTTATCCAGAATAACATAACTACTAAGTGGTTGAGCAGGAACTCTAACCAAGGCCTCTGCCACTCTGCCACTCTGTTTATTCCATTAGCATACAGCCACAGGAATGCTTTAGATCATATACATTTGAATCATATTTCAGATAAGATATATAATAGTTAAGAGCTCTATGGGACAACTTACAGTAGTGTAATCTTTCAAACTGTCCTTTAAAACTCTGAGCATTTCAGAAGGTATATAAAAATATTTCCAATAGTGCTATCAGTTAGGAAGATGATCGATATAATTGGAAGTAGGGGAATCACTCTAGTGTACACTCTGAGTTGTTAAATTGGAAAGAAGCACAGCATAGAGAGGGCAGGAGTGAAAATACCTAATTATATTTCTTTATATTGATTTATCACTATATGCACTACTATTGACTCTTCTGTACGTGATTTTTGCTAGGAGGTCCCATAACTAGATACTCATGCTTGCCAAAACACTTATACCACTCTTTAATGTCAATATCATATGCTCTAAAACTTATTGCATATAAATCCCCTCACATGTCATGGATTCAGTTAAACTAGTATTCATCTTCTACATATAGTGATAGTGTAATTCTTTTGAATAGAAAAGGAAAGGCTAACATGAATAGCATCCTTGTTCTCCCTACCCCACCAGAAGAGGAAGATGAAGGAAGGAAAGAAGGGAGAGAGGAAGGGAAGGAAAGAGAGAGGGAGAGAAAGAGGAAGAAGGAAGGAAGGAGGGAGGAAAGAAAGAAGGAAGAAAGATGGAAGGGAGAGAGAAAAGGAGGGAAGGGAAAAGAGAGAAGTTCATTCTTATACAGATCTTTAAGATTTACACATTTCTTTTTCCAAAATAACCCTAAGAGATAAGTAATGCAAATGTTATTAACTCCATTAACTCAGAGGTTATGTAATTTGTCCATAGAAACAGGTAATGCAACCCAGCTGGGAATTAGACTCTAATTGCAAGTATTATAGGGGAATTCTACAATAATTAGATTCTTATAAAAAAAACTTGTGACAGTGTGACAAGTCAATTCAATAAACATTTATTAGGTGTCACCATCTGCAAAGAACTGTTGTTGGCATGGAGGATATAAAGACAAAAAATATGTATAGTCCCTGATCCCAAGGAATTGAGATTCTTTTTTTGGGGGGGGGGGGGGGGAGATAATTTGTATATAAGAAAGTAAAATAAAATGATACATAGCAATTTGGAGAAAGTGCTCCATTTATACAAATCTTCATCAATTGCTCCAGTAATTCAGATACACTTCCAACTTTAGGTCTATCTACAGAATCAAAGTTCCCTGGGTTTCTGGGGGGATGTAACAGTAAGCACCCCAACACACACAGGGGGGCCTGCTACCACAGGTTCTTAGATCTGCATACATAAAAGGAAAGGCAACTTTTGAGGGGTTAACAATCACTTTAATCAAGAACATGTATCATTCCTTTAATCAAGCACATATACCATTCACCTAGTTCAGGGGAGTCAGTACCCTGAACTTCAAAGAAAATACAGAGAAATCAAAGATCAACAGACATGGCTTCCTCTGCCTGACTATAATTCAGAAGATAGGTCCAACTGTCTGACCATAGTTACCAGAGAGGGAAGCACAGAGATCTGAGTTTGAAAAGCCAGGGGGCTCCTTAGTGGCTTCCCAAAGCCCTCATCTGGCCAAAAAAAACACTTCCAGTCAGCAAGCCCCAAAGTAAAACCTCAACTCAGAGTATTTATATGTGTTTTAGAGCCAGAGGGCATCGCAACCCTTGAGAACCAGTGCCTCATTAACAAAAGACCTTCCCACAAATCTTTCCTAATCTAACTCCCCTTAACAGGCAGCCCCATTAATGGGTGGGGAAGATCTTTAATCACATTAAAATAATTAGCAACACAAATAGATAGTACAGTTTCTACTTAAACAAAATCTTGTTTCTATACTTCACTCCTTGTAAAGACTCTTGATTGATAAAGGTAAGATTCAATCAGAGGCACTTGATTAAACTAAAACAAAAACAGCAAAAGATCCCATTTTGCTTGCCATCACAGGGGCTTTGGGACAGGAATCTTGAGGGCTTATTTAGTTGTCCAGTTGCCTGAGGTAGCAAAGCACTTTGTGGGAGAGAAAGAAAGCAGCAAGTCCTGGGCTGTTCAGAGCACAACTTTGATCATTATGTCCATTCACACCCTAATGAAGAGAGCTAGAGATCTAAAGTTCAAGAATTCTGAGAATAACAATGTCCTCAGATCACTAGATCTACTTACAGCTAGGTACTGTAGCCATCACTGAGGAAAGAAATCATTGTGGATAAGGGACCCATCTTCCTTACCACCAATACCAACAACAACTGTCACCAAGAGCCAGAAAAACACAGGAGTCCTAAGAGGATCTTCACTCCCCAGAACACCTGCTTTGCTTCTATCCCATTCCTCACAGCCATCATCCAGGAAAGCAACTCCTTGGAGAAGGGGTCAGCCATCCCAACTAACTGCCAACCAACTGCCACTCTTAGACCAGACCTAACTAAGCAGTAAGTCACCCTGTTGACTACCATCTTTCCTCAGACCCAGGGTGGACACAGCCTAAGATCGTGAGCCCAATTGTTGCTTGTCCATTTTCAAAGACCACTGATATCACTGGTGATGTTTTGACTTGCTAATGAATTGGATTTGAGTGAGGCAGAATTGCACGAAATCATTAGCTTCACTCTTTCTTCCACAGTCATCCAAATCTAGGGGCAAGATAAAAGTCAGGATAACTGGCCATGGCCTGAGATATAGTGAATGCTCTTGGAATCTTCTATGTCTGACCACACTCTAAGCACTTAACAGTGCTTGTTTCAGCTGCCTTCATGGCCATTGGAACAAACTGTTCTCATTAGCCCATTCCACCAAGTAAAGTTTTCACATGCTTAGGATAGACATCCTCTAACTCACCAAAGGGATTGAGACCATCAGTTACCCTCAATCTAGTTTTATCTATCTGCCAAGACACTTTTACAGAGTGTGGCCACTGAACATACTATAGTTTCTTAGAACACAGATGAGAGGGTATGGGTACAACTGGGCACCAAAGGTGGAAGAGCACCCCTGAAAAGGGCTCAGCAAGCCCTCATCCCAGAGGTTCTAGCACTCCCTGAACAACAAATATACTCCTTGTGAGTCTTAGAACCTTAGGAATAGCCAGTGCTTCCAGTTAAGTGCCCACAGACATTATCCTCCACCTCTCTAGACATGAAACTTGGCAACTGTTCCTGAGTTGTAGCCTCATCTACTGAAGACACAGAAAAGAAAGTGCTTGTACCCCAAGTCCTTGGCATGGTCAAATGGTCCAATATCAGAATCTGGTATTATTCTGTCAGTGAAAATGACACTAAAGGAGAAGCATTACCCTCTGCTTTGCTTTAAAGAGCATTGGGACCTTTTCATCTGCATTGCAGTTGAAACTTTGCATGTATTCTCTCTCCCATTAGAAGCTGAGCTCCTGGACGATAGGAACTGTTTCAGTTTTCAACTGATACTTCCAACATTTAGTACAGTGTTTAAATACAGTAAACTTTAATGTTGCATTTATTCATTCATGATCTGTTTCCATCCATTTATTCCTCATCATCAAAGAAAAAAACAGAATAAGTATATACAGGGAATATTTTCATTTTTCCTTACAGTCTCAAGTTCATGTCAAAGCGATGGCAAATCTAAAAGATCCTAATAGGTAGAAGAAACATTAATTCATTAGGAGATTATTCTATATGTTACAAGTGGATATATCCTACTTATGCACTGTATGTTATTCATTTAGATTCCAAATCTAAATTAAATCCCGGCCTGAAATTGCCATACATATCCCCCCCTCAAAAAAAGTGGTTAAGGTGACCAGCAAAAGCCAAAGATTTATTATTTATTTATTATTCCTTATACTGCCCAGATTCTCCTGGCCCAAGGTACAATTGCCTATTGCAGGAATATGGTTTCCTGGGTGGGGTCTAGAGGCAATTTTCTTACTTCTTTTAAAACAAAATGGAAAAAAAAATCTTGAATGCAATTTCCCTTTTTGCTAGATTTTAAAAATCAAGAAATTTCTCAGGAGAATCTTTTATTCTTGATCTTATGTAAAGGAAGGCAATGAATGACCATATGAAGATTATAGTGAACATGCTTTTGTAAAAGTACTTGAGGATAGTATTTAAGTATCCCAAGCAAAAGAAAGTTCGACCTGGGAGTGGGTGTTGGGGTGGGCAGGGACTCATGATGGTCTATTAGTATCAGGAAGCAGCCTTCCTTCAGGCTCAATGAACTTTGGCTGAACTGCAGCAGGAGCAAGGGCAGTAAGGAAAAATTGGGAAAGTCTTAATGTCTTCCTTTAATTCTCCAGCATTACCTTTGTTCTTTAAAAGTCAATTAATGGATGGGATAATTATAATTCTTAAAACAGAATAACCTGGGAGAAAGGGAGAAATGTGGTAAGGTGAGCTTTCCTTATGAGATTTATCTAATTCACTATCTATGAACCACTTCAGGCTGTATTTCCAGGAAATGTAAGAATGTAGCCACAACTCAAATGATATTTTTGTGGCCTGGAGCGCACTGAGAGATCAAGTTCAGGTTTCTAAATGTGATAATGATTCACCTTTTTATAGAGATTTTTTTTTACAGTCATGCTGTGACTTAGCAAATAGAGAGCTGGCCTCAAAGTCAGGCAAACCTGGCTTCAGAACCTCCCTCTGACATTTCTATCTGTATGACTCTGGGCAAGTCCCTTCACCTCTCAATACTCTAGGCAGCTATCTAAATTTATGAATCACAGAGAATGTGTCAACTTCCATTAATAGAGGAAGCTACTTCATTTGGAAGTTCCCAATATCAATGAAAATGCAGGTTCAGTCCTTATACCCTTATGGAAAAAATGATAATACTCCCCAACCCTCCATAACATCTCAGGATGGTACAATTGTCATAGCATTGGTCTCATGACCTTTTCATGATTCATAGATATTTAAAGTTGGAAGGAACCCTAGAAATCCAGTCCAATCCAATTTAATAAACAAAGCGCTATTCAAGGTACTAAGGATAAGATGACATTTTTTCAAGTCCCTGCCCTCAAGAAGCATGCAATTTATTATAAAAGATCTAAACCAATTACCACCATTTTGCAAATGAGGAAACTAGGACTCAGAGGGTTAAGTAATTTGCCCAAAGCCACACTAAATAGCAAATAGTAGAATAGACATTCAAGTCTACATCTGCTGATTCCCAAATGCTTAAACTCAGAGGTTTTGAGTCTGTCTAAAAACAGAACATTATTGGGATCAAATAAGCAGAGATTCTTAATTTGCTTCTTGAAATCACCCAGATCTTAAAGGCAGTTTATCATGTAACACTCAGGTCAGAATCTTCTATTAGAACAACTACTTCATAATTCTTTTGAGTTCTTGTGACTCTGATGACTTTTTTTGAATAAAATTTATGTTTCTATCCTGCTCCAGAAACAGGGATACCTGAGTTTAAATCTAGCCTCGGACATTTACTAGATATGCGACCCTGGGCAAGTCATTTAACCTCTGTGTGTCTCAGTTTTCATATCTGCAAAATGGAGATTATGAAAACATCAATATCACAGGTTTGCTGTAAGGATAAAATGAGACAATGGTAAAGTGCTTAACACAATGCCTGGCACGTAGTAGATACTCAGTAAATGTTTGTTAAAAAATTATATTGCAGCTGCAAAAATTAAGCTATTTTCAATGAGGAAAATATTGTTGTTCAGTTTTTTCAGTAATGTCCAACTCTTGGTTACCCCATTTGGGATTTTCTTGGCAGAGACATAGAATAGTTTGCCATTTGCTTCTCCATTTCATTTTATAAGATGAGGAAACTGAGGCAAATGGGGTTAAATGACTTGCCCAGCATCACACAGCATATACATGTCTGAGACTGGATTTGAACTTCAGGAAGAGTCTTCCCTACTTCAGGCTGGGCACCTTATCACCTGACCCACCTAGCTGCACCAAGAGAAAAATTAACCTTAGAAAAAAAAAAGAAAAGAAAGAGAAAGAAGTTGATTGCAGTCACTTAAGAAGCATTCATAAAATATTTACTATGCGACAGGCATTGTGCTAAGTAACATGGATACAAAAAAAAGGCAAAAAAAAAAAAATTGGTCCCTACCCTCACAGGAACTCAGCCTAATGAAAGAAACAACATGCAAACAACAATGTACATAAAAAACACAGATAGTACAGATGGACGTAATCTCAGAGGGAAGGTACTAGTATTATACACGGAAA
The DNA here is from genome assembly GCF_028372415.1 of Notamacropus eugenii. Classification (NCBI taxonomy): domain Eukaryota; kingdom Metazoa; phylum Chordata; class Mammalia; order Diprotodontia; family Macropodidae; genus Notamacropus; species Notamacropus eugenii. The sequence goes on from NC_092875.1 coordinate 390,584,475, forward strand.
GAAAAGGTTTCCTTAAAAAAGATGGGATTATTACTATTTCTTGAAAGAACAAAGATGCCAGAAGATGAGGGTGAACAAGAAGAACATTTTCCGTACCTGGTAAAGATAGGATGTTGGGAAGTCAAGAATTATGTGTGAGAACAGTAAGAGAGAGTAACTGGATTGTAGAGCACGTGGATAGAAAGAAAGTAAGAAAACTGGAAATGCAGGACGTGACCAAGTTTTTAAGGTTTTTCAAAGTCAAATAAAGCATTTTATATTCGGTCATGTAGGTAAAAAGGAGCTATATAGGAGCTTCCTAAGTGTAGCACAAAAGGAACATGGTTATGCCTGCTAAAGTTTTAGAAATATCGCTTTGACAACTGGGTAAATGATAGACTAGAGGGAGGAGAAGCTTGAGGCAGGGAAACCAACCAGAACACTGCTGTAATAGTCCAGGTTGAAGTAATGAGGATCAGCCTCAATGTGGCTGCTACGTGTAAGGAAAGTAAAGGGTGTGTGTGTGTGTGTGTGTGTGTGTGTGTGTGTGTGTGTGTGTGCGCCAGAGAGAGAGAGAGATACAGACAGAGACAGAGAGACAGAGAGAGACAGAGATTGTAAATGTAGGAATGGCAAAAGTTAGCAATAGATTATATTTGTAGAATAAGTGAGGTATCAAGGATAACATTGAGATTATGAACCTGAACATTTGGAAGCACCAGGGGGAAGACTTAAGAATAACTGGAAAATTGGGAAAAGGGAAGAATTTATCAAGAAAAAAAATCTTTTGGACATTTTGAATTTGAGAAGTCTATGGGACATCTGATTTGAGTTGACCAGAAGGTACTTGGTGATTCAAGATTAGAGGTCAAACCTGGATTTAAAGCTCTCAGGATCATCAGCATAGAGATAACAATTGAACACATGGAACCTGACATCTTACCTAAGGGAAATATCTTGAGGACCCAAGGGAAAGGAATTCAAGGAGCTCTAAGTTTTTCCTTTGTGGCATGTACTCTCTACACATTAGCCCACTTTCCTATAGATTCAGCAGCTACTAAAGTGAAAGTATGTCAGATTTTTGAAAGAGAATTTTTGTATCAACTATCAATTCTATGATCATAGTATCATGGATGAAATTTAACAAAAAGGAAAATTGAAGCATGTTTCTCCAAGCAAGATAACATTTATTAACAGGAGCATGCTGCTTGTAAATGGGTCAATGCTTGTCTCCATTTATGTCAAAGATCCTGAGCAAAAGAACATTTCCCGTTTTATAGGTTTTATGGAGTACAGAACAGAGAACAGAACAAGGTAGATGACATCATGGGACTGAGGGCAACATGACTGGTTACAGAGCTGAGGCATAGAGAACAATGTGATTGCTTGGAAGTTTGGTAATGAGGGCTACTAATGACTCCCTCCTTCTCTCCTGAGGCTAAAATGCTCATTGTTTGATTCTAGGTATAAGATTGCCCAGGCTTTTTGGACAACAATCCAGACATCCTTGAAAAATACCTTGGTGGTGTAAAGATATTAGACCTGATTCCCTTATGTTCACATACAACCCCCAGGTCAGCTAAATGTCTTGAGGCAAGAATAGATTGATAATTTTCAGGAAAGCTAGATTTTTAAATAACCCTCACAGAACAGCTGGATTCTGAGCCAAGTTCAGAGACAGAGAACTGTGACTTAAACAGTTACAGGACAAAAGCAGTTAATTGTAAATAGGACTAATGAATAAATGATACAGCATCAATTTTAATTTTCTCAATGATCAATTTTTGTTGTTGTTTAGTCATTTCAATTGTGGTTGACTCTTTGTGACCCTATTTGGGGATTTCTTGGCAAAGATACTGGAGCGGTTTGCATTGTACATCTCCCCCTCATTTTACAGATGAGGAAACAGGCAAAGAGGATTAAATGACTTGCCTAGGGTCACACAGCAAGTGCCTGAGACTAGATTGGAATTAACATCTTCCTGAGTTCAAGCTTGTTGCTCTACCCACTGCACCACCTAGCTGCCCATACCATAGTCAGCTCTCTTTACTAAAAGCTAATTTGTTTGGACTGACTGATTTCAGTTGATAATCATGATGAGAAGCACACTGATGGAGGCTTGAGAACTAAATAGACTTTAAAAACCTTCACTTGTTCAAGGTTTTCTTAGAGTCCTAATAAGGATGTAGTAGCCATGCTGTAGGGCAGATTCAGTAAACTACAGCAGGAAGACCCTCCACCACTGGGATTCTTTCTCCAACCCATCCCTTCTTTTTCCCCCTTCTTTCTCTCCCAATACGGATTGCTTGTCTACTCATTATACTTAAATGATATGGGAATGAAGAGTTCTTGATCAGGCCTTACCATCTACCCTACCACTACTTCCTAAGGTTTTCCAGGTCTTACCACCTACGATGCTTTTATATCCTAAAGACCACCAGGGTTGTCATATTACATACTGACAAGATCGCTGGGCCTTGCTATTATCACCTCCATTGCACCCATAGGACTTCCCTGCCATTCTATCACCCTGAAGCTGAATTGTCTTTCTTTCATGTGTTGTCTTCCCCAATTAGAGCATGAGCCACTTAAAAACAAGGACTAACACAATGCTTTTATTTTAATGTCCAGTGCTTACCACAATGCTTGGTACATAATTAACACTAAATAAATCTTGTTTCATTCATTCATTCATTAAGATCCATTAGAAAATATAATGCTTGGTTTCTTGATCTTGACTTTTGACATCTTTTGCTTATTTTTCCTCTGTATATTGACTATCCCATATCACCAGATAGTATTTCCAGACCTTAGAAAAACTCTACTTCTGTTCCCCAATATGTCTTTTGCACAAAACTATCAACCATTTAGCCTCATTAAATCCTCTGATAGTTTCAGGGTTGTTCAGTGGAAAGATCTTAGCCACAGTCCTATGACAATCATTCTCATTTTTTCTCCTCCAGTTGGGAAGTGGGTATCTTCTGGGGCTGGTTACAATCTAATGTTCAAATTCTGACATTTGAAGGTCTAGGAAATCATTTCATCACATCTATGGGGAGAAATTATCCTGGATTTTTATTTCAGAGCAATAAATATCACCATAATAATTGCCAAGATATTAGGGCATAATATGTAATTATTGTTTGGTTTATCAATTAGTTCAATGATTTCCAACTATTGTGGAGTTATGGTGCATTATCATTTCTTTGATGCTGGGAGTCCTACCTTCCCTTCTAAGTTCTATTTGGCACATACTTATTTTTAAAATGAGAATGAATTAAAAATAGTTTTGTTTTCAGAATTTAGTGGCACCTAATGGGATAATCCAAAATACCCTAGAGTGTCAGAAAAACCAAGGATGGAAATCACAGCTTTAGTCTTTAGGGAGGAAAAGGCAATTTCCATAATTTCAATATCATTTCACTAGTGAGTACTGACTATTTTCGTTTTCAGAAGCTTGAGAGCTGACCATATGCTCCATCTCTCCCCAGAGGGAACCACAGCAAACTGCTGCCACTTAACACAAAGAGTTGGAAATATCCAGCAATATAAAATTGTCAATGTAAAAGTGAATATATGCTATAATAATTCATTACGTGTATTAAATATGGAAATGTAAATTCTATCACTTTATATTAAACCTAGTTTTGTTTCTTAAAATGAAGTTAAAGTGCATCCTACCTATGAGTGCTTGCATATCAGCCAAAGATTGAGAAAAATTCAAGACTGAAAAAGGTTATAGTTAAGCAGGCATGATAAGATTTTCAAGACAGTTGCAATATAAGATACTGTGCCTATTTAATTCTCAATTTTCTGGGATAGTTAATGATCAGGTCATGGCATCTGATACCATATTAACTCCCCCATTAAAGGGAATTCACTGGGGACTAGACCTATTCCAATGATTAAAATTACTAGGACAATCATAGTGTCTCCTCTAGGATGAGATATTAAATAATAGTATTGGTAAAAGACATTCAAATACAAAAATGTTAAATCTGTGGTTGTACAGAGTAATTTTCCCCTGAAAATATATTTTTTCCCAAGACAAAGTATGTTTTGTATTTACCATTTTTATTATAGGCTTTGCAAGACTCTTACCTAAGAATCTAGGTAACTAATATCTTTCTGTCATGGATTTCTAAATACCTTGTGACATGATCTCAAGCTTCACAATGTCTCTGACAGTCCAGGAGGAGAAAATGTTAATTTTATCATTTTATATAGAGAGAGGCTTTACACAGATACACCATATGATTCATCCAAAGTCACATAGTGAATGAATGGCAGAGCCAGGAATAAAACCTGTAGCCACCCTGGCTGTCACATAATAAGTGAATGTCAAGTTTAGATGTCCTGAAACAGACTCTTAGAACCTTAACATGTTGAAAACATGCTCAGTCCAGGCAAAAGAGTCCTAATTCATTCCTGCATTTGCAAGGTAATATTGCCTAAGATGAATTAAAAGGCACATCATGCCATGGCCTTGGGAAAAAAAAACCCTCCCTCATTGCCATTACAGAGAGAGACAGAATCATATCAAAGTAAGTTAGACAGTTAAAAGGGAATAGGAAATAAAAGGGACGTGGCCAAGCGGTGCTGGTGGCAGCTGTCTGAGAGAAAACATCAGCAGGATCAAATAACAGAGCTTTTTCAGTTGCTTCTTGAAAGCACATAAAAAACCCTACAACACACCAAGATCCTCACTGTTATCTTGAATCTAAATATGCCAGCACAGATACCCACATTGCATCCGGAAGATACAGATCTATCAGAAGTGGGGCGGATTGGGCCCCAGAACTGGCAGACTAGGTCATTGAAAAGACAAACCCATATGGCACAATTTGATATTGTATAATTTGAAGGAGAAAGATTCATTTGTGTCCATATCTATCTCTTGTCACAATAAGAGACACTTCTTTGGTTTTGAGCTAGCTTTAAAAGGTCTGTGTAACATCATTGGGGATAGGTAATAAACCAATAACTTCCATTAGGAAGGGGACACAGTGGATTGACATAAGGGAGAGAAGAAAAAATAAGAAAAGATTAATAGCATGAGGGTTACCTGGGAAAAATAGAACCAAGTAGGGAACTAGGGAGCCCTAGATAATTAGAAACTATGGAGAGCATGAAAAGTATTAGATGAGTGAAGAGGGGCTGGGAGGGTGATGCAGTGCTAAAGGGGAAATCAGTGCTATTGACAAACTATTTCTTTCATAATTTTGTCTTCATAATTCATACCAGAATCCATCCTGGAAGTTGTAGCCAGAGCATAAGCAGAAGTAATGACCTAAATGCTAACTAGATTGATAACTGAAGTAGGGAGGGGAAGATAGTTCATGGTGGAAAGGCTGGTACCAATGGAAAGAAGAATTGGTGGAATTCTAGTGAATTCAACATACTCCCTATTACAAAAGAATGCTATAAAGAATGATCTGACAGGTAAATAGCTCACAGATGGAACTCGAAGAGACCTTGACAACTATTGAAAGTAAAGCAGTAAGTATTATCATGTATGCAAGCACAAGTAATGTTGTACGATAACTCTCAAAATTTAAAGTTCTTTGTGCCTTGATCCAATAGTTGCTTCAGGAAATATAACCTACAAGTACTATTAAACATCAAAAACAAAAGTATCTCTTCAAAGGTTTTTTTTTTAATAATAATATTATTTGTACTTTTTTCCTGGAAAAATTTTTATTGTAAGTTCAGTGGGACAGCTGGATACAGTTTAGATGATTCTAATTTTGTTGGCAACATCTAAAGAATCATAGTCTGGAGTAAGTCGGACATAGGCCATCTTCTCTCCATCAGACTAGATCAGTGTTTTAACCTTGGCCACATCGATGTTATACAGCTTCCTTATCACCTTCTTGACCTATTGCTTGTTGGCCTTGACATCCACAATGAAGACTAAGGTATTGTCCTCAATCTTCTTCATAGCAGACTGTATGGTCAAGGGAAACTTAATGATGGCATAGTGATCAAGCTTGTTTCTCCAAGGGGTATTTTTCTAAGGTATTTGGGCTGCCTTTGACGTCTTAGCGTCTTGGGTTGTCAGAAGGTGGGAGATATTCAGATCTTCTTTTTGTGGTCCTTCAACATGGCCTTCTTGACCTTCAGGACCTTGGACTTGGCTTCTGTCTTCTGGGGGACAATGGCTTCCTTCTTCACCTTCAGTGCCATCTTGGGGGGAAAGCTATGATTTGTATTTTAAAGAAACTGGAAGCAATCTAAACATCCGCTAGCAGGAAATGAGTTTAGTAAATTGGGGTACTGTCAGGGATGTGCTAGAGCCACCTCAAATCAGCTCAGAAGAACTAATTGCTAAATTATCAGTATGAGTATTTATGCTTTAGAAAATGGCAAAGATTACAAATCAAGGCTTAATCTATTATTTTTATTTTCTAGATTTGAGAAAGTGATGCCAAAAACATTAAAAATGCAAATTAAATTTGTCATATACATGCTTTTTTTTTTTTAGTTTTGAGAGCCAGTTTTTAAGTATTTATCAGCACACTACTAGGTACAGTGATATCATAGAGTATTATAATTAAATTAGGATATACAAATATCATAAAAATAAAGAAATGTTTTCAAAACCTTTATGAAATATTTCAAAAAATAAGAAATATGAGAAGAATTACAGAATCTGTGGAGTTGCAAGGGAATTCAGTGGCTACTTTCTCAAAGCCATAGCCAAAAGTAATCCCTGTTGTAATGTAACATACACTATCCACCTTCTCTGATGGAAAACATTCAATGAAAGAGAACCCCTCCCTCATCTCCCAAGGAAGCACTTCCTACTTTGGGAAAACTGTAATTGTTGGGCAAAGTCATATAACTTGTAAGTATCCCATGCAGCTCTCCAAGATTGTATGTGATAAAGTAGGTATTGATCTGCACTTGTAGGGGTAGTTCCTTATACTAATGAATGGATGGATAGAGAAATAGATGGAGAGATAGACTGATAGATAGATGTATATATACATACATGCATACACACACACATAAAACTCAAATCAAACGAGTGGTTATGTATCTGAAGATTTTATTACAGCTCTGAGGTTAAAATGATGAGTACCAGGAAATGAGCAATAGTGCATTTTTGGAAGTTTGATCAGGACAAGAAGACCCCTTTAACTGAAATGGATAGAGAAGATGATCAGATTAGATTATCCTAAGAGGTAAAGAAAGCCAGACTCAGGAGATGTTTGGTAGAAGAATTTAACCTTCCTTATGTAAAGGCTCAAAAATAGCCTAAACGGAAAAAGCATGAGTATATTGGTTTTCCTTTTGTTCAGCTGTCTTCAGAAGAGCCTTCAGTCCTTAAAAGGCATCATCAAATCATGTCTGGTAGTAAAGAGTAATTCTCCATTATAGCTTGGTGCTAGGATATAAATGGACAATATAAATAGAGAGCTTTCTACTCTTCACCTACACTGAAAATGTTGTTCTTATTGAGGAAAAGTTCACTAACTTATTCTCACCATCCTTACCCCCAATAGCATTTTAGGGAAACACAAAAGATAATTTTTATTAGGATGAATGAGATCTAAAGAATTTCACTGTTTCTCTATCCCTGTAATAAAGAAGTAAATGAAACAAGCATTTGGCTAGGAATGAAAGTCAAAGGAAAAGTCACTGGAACAAAGATTACATCAAAAGGATCCACCCTTCATGGACAATTCTGATGTAAAGGAGTGAACTTGAAGCCTTTCTGTACTGAGGAATCCATCTATGAATTATTTTAACAATTGAATTTATTTGGCTTTTTAATGTCTAAATGGCCTTTTGGCTTAATTTAGGAAGTTTTTGTGATTCTAATATGCTGTTTCTATGTTATGTACATTCCCCTAATGTGTAGATAAAGGAGAAAATTCTTAAAAATGGGAATAATGGCGGTGTTTCATTCATTGAAATTGCTGTTAAACAGGTAAGAGCGGAAATGGGAAATGCTGAGTACAAGGAGCAGAGCCAGGAGAGCTTTGCACACAGCAACAACCACAGCGTGTGAGGAGTTTTTCTGGGAGACTTAGTCCTACACAGCAATGCAAGGACCTAAAAAATTCCCGATGGACACAAGGCAAAAAGCCTTCCACATCCAGAGAAAGAACTACGGAACTGGATCACAGAATGAAGCAGACCATTTTTTCTTGTATTATGTTTTGTTTTGTTTTGTTTTATGGTTTCTCCCATTCATTTTAATTCTATGCAACATGACTTAGGTGAAAATGTATTTAATGGGAATGTATGTGTAGAACCTATATAAGATTGCATGCTGTCTCAGGAAGGGAGTGGGGAAAGAGGGAGAAAGGAGGGGGAGGGAGGAGAAAAAATCTAAGATATATGGAAGTGATTGTAGAAAACTGAAAACAAATAAAATAATTTAAAATAAAAAAAGAGTGGAAATGGGAGAAATTTGGATTAACTCATCTTACATTTTATTTCTAACTCTAATTTGGACAGTGAATGGTTATTTAACCTAACCAAGGTACTATTTATCTGTCTCTTAAAAGGGGGTTAGGGCAGATAGTGATCCTGAATATTGTAAGAGAATGACAACCTATTTTTCCCCAAAACAGTATTTTGAAACTTGATGCTGGTATATGATTGAAATACATGCACATATGTGTGTATGCGTGTATGTATTTTATCCCTTTTTTTTCCTGATATATCAATTGACTGCTGTCTGAAATAAGATATCCTATACTGCTCTTACCCAATGAGGTTGCTGAAAAAGTAGAGTTGCCCATCTGCTCAAAAAGAAGAAAAAGCTTTGCAAATGTTTAGGCTAAAGAAAATCAGGGGAAAAACTTTTCTGGTGATCTTCACCTATTGGTAAATCTGAATATCTCTGCTTTTCAAGTAGAGCTTTCTATCTCTAAGACACTGTCCAAATGGGATTAATGGCCTAAGCACAGACCTGTTCTAAATCAAAATGTACTTGGTACCTAGTCCAGCATTTCAATTTAAAAATTGAAATCCATTTTCTGCATTTTTAAGTCAGATCCATTTGTTAAAGAAAATTTTGACAAAACCTCTTAGCACCTGCAAACCTGAAAATAGATCCCACTTTATTTAAGATAATGTGACAGGAAATTGGGGATATATAAAGTGACAGTGAAATGCAATGAAATATATTTGTGCAGGATTTTAGTCCAGTGACAGTGTGTGTGTGTGTGCATGTGTGCACACACATGCATTTAATAGCTTATTGTCAATGGCACAAACTATAGGTTATTATAAGATCAGTTCTGCAACTGTTATGGTTCAAGCAAGCACTGCTTTTTTGTACTTTTTATTCTCCAGCTGGGAGTTCTCTCTTTTGAGTTTCATAGCAAATCCATGAACATTTGTCAGCTTTGAAGGCATCTCATTTATTCTTCTCTTCCCCTCCTCTCATTCCCATGCCCCTGTCTCTGAGCATCTCACATATCTCCAATGCTCTTCAGCCCCTCATAACAGGAGAAAAAGATCACTATTTTAACCATGAGAGTATTACTACTTTGTCAGAAATAGTTTCTCTCCAAATATTATCTCCTTTTCCCTTTACTGACCCTCTCCCCAACATGCCTTTATTGTGTTATACTAGCTAATTTCAGTCTCCTCTATGCAAAGATATAAAGTTTGGTTAAAAAAAAAATGCTGATCCATTATATGATTTTTTTTTGTTTTTGAATGCTGGCCTAGATCACAAGATTTAGAACTGAAAGATCCTGAGATCAAACCCAAGTTCTTTCACTTCAATGTGATGCTCTTTCCATTGCTTCTTTGATTATTTCCAACACTCAGTGGTACACTCAATCACCTGTTCTATTTTTAAAATATGTACTGAATTTATTAATATTCTTGTTTTTTTAATCTAATATCCTTAACAAAGTATCAGTTAATCTTTGTGAGAGGGGTATGATAATGATGATAATATAGGGGAAAAACGCTGGCCAAATTGTAAGGAGGCAGTTTAACCAGCTATGTCCTTTTGAAAATCACTTAACCCTGCTGGACTTCAGTTTAGGTTTCTTTGGGATTTAAAGTTACATTACTTTGTGAAAATGTCCAGGTTGATTTATTCTTGAGCTAGATTTCCCCACCTCCCAAATTTAGCCACCAATTAACAAAATATAATCTAGGCACATTTAACATTCCAAGAGAATTAGATTGTGTCGAAGTCTAGACTTGACCCCCCAACCTTATAGAAGGCTTGTGTGGAAGAGATTTGGTTTAAATGTCTAATAGTTATTGGGACTTTCTTCATAATATTCCCTTCCCTTGTCCCTTTTCTCTATATGTATCCCCTTTTATTTTATCTCTTTCATTTCTTCTTTCTCTTTGCCATTCTTTTTTCTCCATGCCTTTTCCACTATCTGCAAATTAGCATTTTTTTAGCATTCAAATGAATTATGATCTCCTTGACTTGTTTATTCTCACTAGCAGCACAGGTCACAACTCTTCTATGACTCTCATTCTATGTGAATCTTGCATATCTTTTCATAAATCATGAGATAATAAATTTATACCTGGTAGAGATACTAGAGTCCATCTAGCCCAGCCTTTACATTTTACTAAAGAGGAAGCTGAGGGCCAGAAAGGTTGTGATTTGCAAAAGCCACACGTGTAGTGACAGAAACTCAATCACTTTACATCCTTTTCTCTTTCCTCTGGACCCTACTATGTATTACAGAGTATCTATCCAATGCATAAGGACCCTCACCTTAAGTCTTTTAACATTCTTTTTGTACCACCTTGCACATGAGGTATATCTATTATTCCTCACTGGCACTGCAAGCAGCCCATCACCTGTTATGATTGTACATTTCCTGGATAGTGTTTTTAATGTCACTTCTCCAATGCAAGTCATTATGAAAAAAAAAAAAGAAACATCACTTGAAAAATGAAAACCCTTTTCCCCATAGAAGCTTAATTCCACACTGGTTCAGGCAACAAAAATCTATACGAGGGTATTCACTTATTTATGAACTTATGTCCCACAGGACCCAAACCTTCTCTGAAGAATTAGTAGCCTAAACAACCATGTTTGAGTCAGTTCTGAGATTTTAGTCCATTTTAGTATAGGACAAAGATGTTTCTGTTCCATATCTATGACCCATAACTCACCTAGAGCTGCATTCTGTTGCCAGAACTGACTCAGCCTCTATGGGACTATATGAGCTAAGAATAACCCAACCCTAGTGTAAACCTCCAATGCATACCCTGGAGTAACGGAAACATTCGAAGTCTTGCCCTAGTCCAGATATGTGCTCCAACTAGAACCGTTTAATCAGTCCCATATTGTTACTTATTCCTAACTCTTGTCTCCTAAAATTTCTAGGATTGACTTCACACAGTATTCCGTAAGTTATTATTGATAAGTGAAAGTAAAAATATAAAATGGTGTAGTGAACGTTGAATTTGGATTTAGAAGAGTTGGATCGAATTCCAGCTCTATTACTTCCCCATATGACCTTAGAACAACCTTTACTCTGGCTTCCATTTCTCTATCTGTTCAATTTAACAATTTTTATCTTGTTCAGTAGCCTCCTATGAGTCCAGGCTTCCTATATAATAATAATAACTATTATTATTATAAACTGTACTGTTGAGCACATTATATTCATTATATAATAGTCCATTGGTCAACATTCAATTAATCATAGGATGGGCTATTAGTTTATAAGATATTCAGGCACTGTTGCTTAGCTTTCCTGCCTCTCTGTCTGGCCGTGGTCATTTGCACTGCTCATCAACATTTTCTTCAGAAGGATGAGAGAATGAAAAATGCTGAAAGTTCCGTTGGTCAATATCAATTTCTGACTCCAGAGATCCAAATTGCTCCAAGATCAATCCTAAAAGGAGTGTTGAAGTTTGTCTTCAAAGCAGTTCCTTCCAGTCCAGATACTAGAGCACTTTGGGAAGTGGGGTATAGAAAGAATGATTATATTGTATGCTTCCTCACTAGAATGTTTTTCAGAAGGAAAATATGCTAAGAATCAACATCAATAGAAGCCTTGAATGGGAAAGAAATCACTGGAGGTTTGTGAGGAAGAAGAGGGTACCAGCTTTACCTCTTGTACTGGTAATGGTGGAAGAAGGGGCAAAAGAGCAAATGCCACATGTATACAAGCTTCAGATCTTTTTTGGCACCAGTTAATAAAGCTGCCTCTTCTGCTTTCCTAAGAATAGCCCGGCCCAGTCTAAGATGAGGACAATTAAGACAGCTGTGCCCATGTCTTTCCCTTCACCACCCACCGTCACCATCCAGAAAACCACAACTTTCATTTCTCCACTTAGGCCTATCTTTTTAAAAATCCCTGTAGGCTACATTTTTCCAAGTGCCTACACTATTCAACATGCCTCATGAGAACATATATTAAGAGCTGAAAGAGACATTAGTGATCATCTAATTAACTCTTCATTTTACAGACTTAAAAACTAAGAGTCAAAAAGGTGAAATGACTTAGGAACTCCTTCACCAAGATCCTGCTTTCCTTTCTCTCTCTATGTACCAGATTGGCCACAAGCTTTAATTATGTTATTTATATACTGCTGCATACTATTTGGGAAAGTAATATTGCATAGTGGCTAGGGAGCTGGCATTGAAGCAAGAAAGAGTTGGGTTCAAATCTTGATTTTGAAACATATTTGCTGGGTGCCATAGGGCCTCAGGCAATGCTCTAAGACAAAGGCTCATAATCTCTCATAATATTTTTTTTAAATGCCATACACCCTTTTGATAGTCTGCTTAATCTTATGCATCCTTTATTAGGATAATGTTTTGAAATGTATAAAATTAAAATGAAATACCTAGGACTACAAAATCAACAGTTTGGCAAGCATTAATCATGCTCATACTATGTACCAGGCACTATGCTAAGTGTTAGAAATACTCACACACACATACACATACACACACACATATACACACACACATCCACACACATACATAATCAAAAAGGAAGACAATTTCTGCTCTCAAGAGGTTTACATTATAATGGAGAAAGATGATACCTAAAAGGAGGCTGAAAGGAGGTTGGGGGAGAAGGTACTGACACATGAGTACATAATGAAGAAGGGGTAAGTCTAGCAAGTCAAGAATGGAGGCTACAGAGAATATGGTCACCCTGGACACTTTCCTTAAATTGGAGCTTCTGGGAGGAACTGAAATGGAAGGAGAAGGCTGCTAGGGCATGGTAGTAAAGAAATAAGTCAGGAGTAAAGCCTATTGAAGAAGGAAAAAAATTAATATAATTTTATCATATTTTTAAGATTACAAATCCCAAATTAGAAACTCCTGCTCAAAGACTATAAGGTGATGTCCTGTATTATAAGAGAAAATTGTCTCATCTGGGAATTCTCTATACCAATGAAATCACATGCTAGTTTCTTCTAAGGACCTATCCTTAGACAACCAAAAAAAAAAAAAATCCCTTCAATCTTTCCGTCAGTTAAAATATTAACGATTTGTAGTATGTCCAATGTTTGGGATGCTTTTCCCCAACAACTAATACAAATGTATTAAGTTCAATTAGTTGTTTAAATAGATATCTAAATGGATGCTAATTAGCCTATTTTGCACATTAGCTCTGGTTTGGGATAATCTATTCCAAGGCTTCCCTCATTAACTTGAAAAATCGAGAGCAGGCTCTATAGTGATCTCCACAAATTCTGGAAAGCACTTTAATAGACAATCCCTAACTGGAGCTCTGCATAATTAGATCTGTTCTGTTGCCTCTGCATATAAGCTTCCTTAATGGGGGAGTACTGAATACATAAGGAAAGGAGAATAAGATCTTTCAGAGAGAAGAACTGCTTTCAATCTGCTTTACTGTCATTCCAAACTCTGAGTTCTGAATTCTTTTGACGGTACTAGTGTGGCAGAAAAGCTTTTTCCTCAGTGACTATAAAATCTCCATTTGAGATATTTTTCTTTCACATTTATGTGCATATTCCTTATGTTTATTTTCCCCTAGATTAATTTCCACTCTTGATTATGATTTGCAAAGGTTTATGTGAAGTGCTAAGAGAGAATACTTTCGGTGGCTAAACTGATAGCTTGGCTTAAAGAAAGCATTTTATGAATTTACTTTTACATTAAAAGAAATCGTAGAAGTTTTCATCAGGTTGTGAATACTGCTTGGAAAAAAAAAATGGAAGAGACTGATACAGTTGCCAGCTATCTAAGTTATCAGTAACCACCATTTGTATTCACATCAAAAATAATATAACACAACCTAATAGGAATAGAAAATCTTCCATTTCATAAAAAGAATATTCATAGTTAGATCTACAGAAAAAGTAGTTTAAGCTTTTTTTCCTATTTGGTTGTATCTATATGGGCAAAAGAAAACACAGGCAAACTAACAAGCATAGTATTGTCCAGATAGACATCATTTCAGAAAATGTTGATACTTTATAGTCAAATTTTTCAATATTACAAAGTCTCATTGGAATATAATCACATTTATAAACTTATTCCTATGCGACTAGCAATCCCCTATAACATTGTTTCTCCTAACATTTTCACAGAGCTAATTAACAGTGTTGGGCAGGGAATATCTATTGGGAATAATGGGAAGTTGAAGTCTAATCTCAACTTTCCTACTAGCTGGCTGTGTAATTTAGGTAAATCACCCTTTCATCATCTTTAATATGAATAGGTTTTAATAATTGATTCAAATCCAAATTTCTGACTCTCATCAGCTATCTAGTAAACCTGATCACTAGATAGTCAGTTTAGGTATTTTGGACACACACATACATGCAAACATACATACATACGTACATACATACATACATACACACAAACATTTTCCTCAGTGATAGATTTTTTTAATTATCTCATTGGGGTAATTATTTTAACACAGCACAAATAATACTTAGAATATGATATTGAAACTTAGAAATTCTGAGTCAAAAAAAGATTTTTTTAATTATGCTTGAAGAGTCAAAATTATTACTAGAGATGTCCAAAACAGATAAATATGTCAAAAATACAGCAACCTCCTTATGGTAGTGGAACCTTCAGGTAGATATAGCAAGAAGAACCTCATCTTATTATTTGAAGTTAAACTTATTTTCCATCCTTGTCTCCTTATACTGCTGTTTGCAGGTACAGTATTAAAAAACAAATAAACAAAAATTGGGGTGGAGGAATATGAAGTCAATGCCTTGCTAACAGCTATTCTCTGATTTTGTCACTTTGGAATGCTCTAGGATGTGGATGAATTACTCCAGAGGAGGAGATAATGGGAATCCCAGTAGCCACTCTGCCTTCTCAAGTACCTCTCTCACTTCCTGATTTTGAATAAAGTTGTATGGAACCACATTTTATTTTATTCTACTTCTGAAGAGTACAGGAGAGAGTGGGTTGAATACACAAAGGTTAGGCAACATTATGGCAGGGTAATCCCAATGAGAGAGTTGGACTACCAGGGCCCATGACTAGTTAATGGAGATAATGGATGGATAAGAGATTGACAACATTTCATACTAAATTACCACCCACTGCCAAATATATGTTATCAACTTCTATCATTTTAAAATGACTATTAAGAGTATGTATTGAATAAATTGAGGTGTAAGTCATATCTTAGCTAAAATATGTACATAAAATGAAATTTATTTTCTCTATATATCTCCCTCTGAATTTGTCTGTCTCTCTCATTTGTCTCTTTTTTCTCTTTTTTCTCTCTCACTATTTTGTTTCCATCTCTCTATGTCTCTATCTCTGTTTTTCTCCCAGTTTGTCTATCATATTGTCTGTCTCTATATGTGTTGCTGTCTTTCTCTGTTTCTATCTTTCTGTCTCTCTCACTCTCTCTCCTTCCTCCCTCCTCCCTTCCTCTTTCACTTTTTCTCTCATGTAAAACAGCACACTGAAGAAATAGTAACAGAAAGGCAAAGAATCAAGTTCAAAATAAATTGGTTGTGCTGAAACATTTGTAATTAAGCATGATAACCAATTACAGAAATACCTGGAGTACTCTGTTATTCGCTCTCCCACATCAGAGGTTTCCTAATCAATTTGAAATAACCAGACACTGCTATAGAAAATAAGCAAGATCACAGCATTTGCTAATGAGTCTCAAAAATGGATTTCACTGCATGAAAATGTTCATTGTCAAGAAAAAGATTGTTTTCAGAATCTTTAGGGTCATTTGCATTTGATTGGAGAACAATCCTTTGTTCTTGCCTCCCTTCTTACATCCTCTACAACACTGCTTATTTTTGCTAGTGATTTCATATTATTGTATCAGTATGGTATCCCAAGTGCTAAAAATATACCCAAATAAACCCCTTTGTGCTGAAGCAGCGAGTAGGCACTTCAGTTATTATTTAATTTCACTATGTTGTGTAGGTTTCCTTGAATTTAAATTTGCACATGTACGACTTTTTGGAAATTTGTTTGACAGAAGATAGAGTGGCAGAACTCAGAAGTTGACACCAAGGCAGAGTATTTGTATCATGAAGAATAACACTTAAACATTTCTGAAATGTAAAACCACAGCAATCCCCTTCCCCAGAGACCTGGACTCTTGGTGAACATGAAGTCTGAAGCTCACCAGTCCCCAAAAGGGATCCTAAGAGACAGCGGTGGAAAAAAAAAATCACAAGTCTCAAAAGAGTCTGTCATTTTCACAAGAAAAGAAAGACTATGAAAGAGATTGGCACACTCCAGACAGAAAGAAGAACCTGTCACTTTTATTTTCTTAAAGGCAATATTATTTGTGGTGTCTGCAGGTTTGCATAAGTTATCACAAGACCTTTTGTGATCTTATCTCACAAATTTCCCAATAAATATGTAGTTGGTATGATTTATTCATTCTTTCCTAAACCTTAGTATGACATAATTTTTCCCTTTCTTCCCTTGTCCCCTTCTCCCATTTCTCTCAGTTGCCTGTTTTCTCCTTCTGTTTTGACTCAGAACACTTCCAGATCTCTAGGTGTATTTGGGAGGTCCATTTGTCCGATTGTGTTGTCTCGCAGCAAGTCTCACATAAGACAAGACAGATGGAAACCAACAGATTATCCTCCTGGTATTGATTATTAATTTCCACAATGATCCCAAAATGCACTTCTCTGATCTTTGTCAGCAAAACTTCAACAAAAAAAAAAACTTCAAAATTATTCATGTTGAAATATTCATCATTAAGAATGCCAATCAATTAGAGAAATACCTGAGATACTTTCTCAGTGATTTAATAATTATCCATGAATTTGAAACACACATAATCATGCTATATGTCCCAAAACAAATGGGAACAAATGTTTAAGTTAAAAACAACCAAAAAAGAGAAAAATAAACCCTGATTTCATCTCCAAACTATCAGGGGGCTCAAGCCTAAATTCTATGAATTACTATATTTGGTTTTCACTTACTTTGCCTAGATAAAGATAGCCCAAGGAAGAGGATATTTCAAGAGCTCAGCTGGCAAAGTAGCATTTGGGACCACTGGATGAAATATCATCTGACCTTTTCCTCATAAGGGCAGCAGAATTCCATTACTTTATGATTGTTAGAACGTTAAAGGGAGTAGGATTTCTGATTTCATGAGGAAACAGAGGCCCACAAGGGTGAAGGGACTTGCTTAAGGTCACACAGCTAGTTAGTGACAGATCTTGGATTCAAGCATGAATCTCCTTCCTTCCTAGACTCATGGCTTTCCCACTATATTAAAAATCTTTGTCATATTCTCACACCAGTCTTTAATGAGAAAATTTCTTTTGCTTTTAGCTTGAGTTTTAGGGAATCTTTTTTCTCTTTTTTCTGACAAGTTCTCCCTCACAGCAACATAAAATTCTTTTTTAAAAAAATAAAATATAATTTACTTTTAGTTTTCAACATTCACTTTGATGAGATTTTGAATTTTAAATGTTCTCCCCCTCCTTCCTTTATCCCCTCACCAAGAGAGCATGCAATCTGATAATAGGTCATATATCTATGATCATGTTAGACAAATTTCCACATTAGTCATGTTGGAAAGAAGAATGAGAATCAAAGGGAAAAACCACAAGAAAAAAAAAAGGAAAAATAGTATGCTTCAATCTGCATTCAGACTCCGTATTTCTTTCTCTGAATGTGGATAGCATTTTCTACCATGAGTCTTTTGGAATTGCTTTAAATCCACAGCAACATAAAATTGAATGAAAATAGAAAATCAATTAAGTAAATATTTATTGAGTTCCTAAATATGTAAACCTCCATTGACTAATTACTGTGAGGAATGAAAAGAAAAATAGACCATGATCCACTAAATGGGATCAACTAGATATTTTTGAGTAGTGAAATGACATGATTAAAGTTGCATTTTAGAAAGATTACTCTTAGAATAGTACACAGGATAAACTAGAGGAAGAAGATGATTGAAGCAGAGGGAGGCAAAGATAGTCTTAGGATTCTCTTGCAATTATTGAAGTACATGGTAAAAAAAAGTCTTTTATTTAAATGTGTTCTTCAAGAAGATATTGTACATTGATGGCAGAATTAAATCAATTTATTGTTCTTTCTTAGCCCTAATTTACCTACTAATTTTAAAGTGATAATAAACCAAAGCTCTTATTTTCATTGTCTTTGCCTTCCCTAGGTTCATAAACAATACAAAATCAATTTCTGAAATGTCTACACACCTGATTCAATAACTAGTCCTAATCAAACTTTTGTTTCTTCATAAACATATTGGTATCTATAGATTCTTTTTTAGCATTTCTCTCAAAAAAGTGTAATCAACACTGGGAGGTTAGAAATATGGAGAAATGGAAGAAAATCATAAGAAACTACAATCTCCTCTGGAGTATGATAGATTTGGAACATTCTTATGTGAAATTGAACATTAAAAATGACTAATGTTTTGCTAAAAATAGGGACCTAACTGGGGTAAGTAGAGAAGAATGAAAACTCCCTTTTCCTGTGTCATGCATCTTTCTTGGAATCTCATAACTATTCCGTGCCCAGGGCAAATTTGTCTGGGGCAAAGTTCACAAAGGAAACACAAAAAGAGAAAAGGAGTCATCACCAAGTGGGAAACTTCTGAATACATTCCCTATGTCCATGGAATCCAAAAGCCTTGGAATTATAGCCAAATGACCAAACCATATTGATGATCACATTTCCTGTCATCCTCTCTTAACTGTTAGTGATTAGGGGAAAAAATGTGAAGGTTAAACCCAGTGATCCAGGGCTCTGATTGTGACTTGATCTTAGGAAAAAGCATGAAAACATGATTAGGACAGCCTAATGTCAAGGGAATGATCATTATTAATAATATCATTAATAGAGTTTTCTTATCAATTTCATTTTATTGTACAAACATTTATTTATCCTCCTTAAAATATTTCTTTTTGGAAGCAACATTTTTCTTATGCCAAAGTTTTTGAAAGGGCTTTATTTAGCCAAAGCTATTTGGCAAATACAGGCAAACAAATGCCGGCATTCATCCCAAACCTAACTCCACTCAAGATATTGCAGCAAAGTCTGATAAAAGCATTTCTTGATACAAATATTAATTTGGCTCATTGCTTTAAGGATCCTCCCTTCTGTCAGTGACTTTCAAATTAGTTTTGTGTTTTATATTTACCTTTGTGTTTTGCTGATGGGGTGTGTGTGTGTGTGTGTGTGTGTGTGTGTGTGTGTGTGTCTATTTTGATTAGTGTTAAGAGAGAAATTTTAAAATTATCTAATCAAAAATCCCTTAAAATATTATGAGGTATCAAAGCTTCCCTACCATGGCTCAGTTGAGATGAAACCAATTGACAGAGGTTTACATTTTTCTCCTAGTTTTTTATCGATTTCTTTTTCCTAAGGTGATGCATCATATAGGGTTCTTTAAAAAGTTATTGTATTTACCCTCAATTGATTCCTTTCTACGTGACTAATCCATTTGATATTTCCCTTTAACTTAGAATCTGGTCATTTTTTCACATGCAACAGATGTCATATGGTATAATAGAGAGATGGCTAGCCTTGGAGGCAGGAAGACATGGTTTCAAGTTCTACCTCTGACATGGAGGCTGTGTAACTCAACATATGTCACTTACCCTTTCAGTATCCCCAAGTAACTCTCTAAACCTATAAATTATGGAGTAAATGCCCTTCTGCCTCAAAGTCCACGCAAGAATTCCCTATACCAATTAAATTACAAGTCAGGAAAAAACATTTAACATAGACGTTCTATTCTTAGCCCTTCTTTCATTCTCTGTGCTTCTAACTTTCCTTTCATGGGAATTCTCTGGGTTTTTTTTATATTGTATTCCATTACCTAATTCATCCTTTTAATGTCTGCCTCTGAACACATCGAACTTATTTCAAAAATGTTCATGACAGTTGCTGCCCCACAAACCCTTATTTTTGAAGAATCCAAAAAAATTGGTAGCATTAATCATGAATAACTCTGACAGTTTTCTTTTTTGCTGTTACAAAGACACTATGGTATAGTGGAAAGGGCATGATTTGGGAATCAGAAGACTTGAGTTTGAATATTAGTTATGACACTTTCTAACCATGTGACCTTGAGCAAGTTATTTTACTTTTCTAGGTCTCCGTTTCCTCATCAGAAAATGAGAGAAGAGGTGGACTAAATGATATCTAAGGTTCCTTCCAGCTATAAATTTTATGACTTCTAAGTATAACTTCCCACTGGAATTCTGTTTATTAGAATATTGCTTTTGTTAATTGCACCAGAAGGGGTTTGAGCCCCCAGTAGTCTAGTATTCTTTTCTCTTCCATTTCTATCCCCAACCATGAGAAGTGTTTTGTCTCCTACTTCCTGAAACTTTTTATCTATACAATTAGGATTGTCCAGTTTTGAACAAATAACCCTTCCCAATTTATTCTTATAAACCTCAAATGCATTTCGTTTCCTTCTTTAGTGTCTTTAGTCTTTGAAGTCCACTTTATTTAGAAACATTACACATTCTCTTTAATATCTATGTTACATATACATATATAAGAGCATACATACATACATACAGATGGTGAAGAGGAAAAAGAGGGATTGTGTATTTGTGTCTGTGGGTGTGTGGCAGATAATATGAAAACTGCAGCCAATGCCCATCTAAAATTTAAAATTTAGTAGGCTATATCTCTTCTGAAACTATTGAATTAAATATTTGATAATATACTAGGATAAGGAAAATTATCAGAAAATAAAATCAAACATCAACTAACCCTGGAAAGAAAAAGAAATGTAGTTTTGCCCTATTTGAAGCTCAAAAACTTTATTTTACATATTGAATCTCTAAAAACACAGCAACTGCCAGCTAAGCAAACAAATCAACAAAACAACCACTAACTCCACAAGAAAAGTATTAACATAGACATAATCTACTAATGTATTAATCACTGATGGGCATTGGCCCATTGATAGATACTTGGCATTATTACCTCCCATTGTAATTTCAAATGAGGCAGTAAGATCATCACACTGCTAGTCTTTCCATATCAAAATTAAAACAAGAAAAATTCCACATAAACTTTTTTCTCCTTGGCTAACATTTGTAGACCCTGGAAAATTTTACCTTCTTGCATTCAGTATCAGTACTATTGCTTGGGGGAAAAAATTAAAGATGCTGTATGCTTCTGTATGGCTTTATAACCACCATCATAATCATCCTTCCTCCCCATAAGCCAAATGAAAATTAGCATATCCCACTCCTCATGCCCCAAACTTCTTTTCTTCATAGAATTCTAAACACATTTCTTTTAAGTACTTTTAACATATTGTAAAAGTGAAAAACAAAAAAGAAGCTGTAAATAGGGAGCTGACCTTAGAAAGAAGTCAGGAGGGAAGTTCAAGTCCCACCATTGATAAGTACCAGCTGTGTGACTAAGGGTAGGTCACTTAACTTCTTAATTCCTAAGACAGTTTTTTAAGATTAAAAATTGCAGAGTTGGCTCTGAACTGCATTGACAGAGGGTAAGTCCTCATGAGGACTTCTCCATACCACTTAAATCACAAGTATCATCCAAAAATTAAAAGGTAGTGAGATGGCGGAGCTTGAAAAAAATTTCAAACTCGAGGTTTTCCTCCAAAAAAAAGATAAGATAACACCTCTGAGTGAATGTAGAGTCTTGAAAACAAATAAGAGTAGAGGCAGAACAATTGTCCTTTTGCAACAATTGAAGAAGATTTGAAGAAAAATCTCAGGACTAGATTTCTACACTGTGAAGAGTAAATGCCTCCAGCCTAGGGTCCCCTTTAACAAATAGTGTCAAGCTGCTTAAACAAGTCTCAAGCCCTAGGCTTAACTGGGGCAGGAGGCTGCCTTGGACAGCCATAGGAACTTTTACCCCTGGGACAGTGAGAGGAGTTGGACATCTGACCTGGGGAGATCTAGGGAACCTGTGCTATAGCCCAGCTGTGCTACAGTGAGCCACCTGGGAGAGAAGGAACCAGCACATGCCAGTGAGTGCAGAAGCAATACAGCAGAGAAAGCCCCTGGCTGTGGGCACTTAAGGAGGCTAGAGGTCTTGATTGGAGTTCAAGGTCAGAGGGGAGAACTAAAGAGGATCAGAGGTCCCCATAACCCAGGACTAGAGTGATTATAAAAACTAAATTGTAGTAAAAAAATGCACAGGCAAAGGGGAAAGAATCCAACCATAGAGAGCTACTATGGGAATACAGAAGACAGTGGTTCTTATTCAGAGGAGGGTACTGAAGCAAAGAAACCCTCTTCTACTCCAAAGAGTAATGTCAAATGGTCACCTGTCCAAAAAGAATTCATTGAAGAACTTTAAAAGACTTTAAAAATCAAATGAGAGAGATTCAGGAAAAATTTTAAAAAAATAAGAACAACACAAGAAAAACAAGAAGATTATGACAAGTCAATCAATTAGAAAAAGGAGATTTGAAATCTTGAGGAAGAAAATAACTCCTTGAAAATCAGAACTGAGCAAGGAGATGCCACTAAAGTTATAAGAGATGAAGAAATATATATATGTATGTGTATATATATATATATATATATATATATATATATATATATATATATATATATATATATATATATATATATACATATATATATATATAAATTTGGCCTCTGGCTGAAAATATCATACCCAATAAAGCTAAGCATAATTTTGAGTGGAATAAAAGGACATTTGATCAACTGTCAGACTTTCAGGATTCTGTTACCAAAAAAAAAAAAATGAACTCAATAGAAGATTTCACATACAAGAGCCAAGAGAAATGTAAGGTGCATACCAAAGGCCAATTGCAAAAGAATAAATAAGAGTAGAATGTTTACCTTTTATGTATGGAAAATGTAAAAGCGGTGTCTAAGATTGTTACCAGTAATTAGACAGCTTTTAAGAAAGATTGGGGTAGACCTGAGTATGATATGACTTTAAAAAGTAAAATCATTTAAAAAACAGCTAAAAGAATAATCATCTTATACAAATGAGGTGCAGGAGGAAGAACCAATACAGAGGAATTAGATAGGGGAGGAGAGCTGTTGGTTCTGGACACCAACTTTCATTACTAATGGATTTAAGAGGAGAAAATACATATACATTCAGAAGAGTATAAAAGTCTTCTAAATTTAAAAAGAAATAAAACTCTAAAGAATAGGGAGGGGGACATGATAAAGGAGGGATCTTTAGAAAGGAGAGTGAGGGAATAGGCTAAAAGGGGGATATAGAAGGGTGTTTAGATTTAGGGGAATGGGAGTAGAAGGGAGGGAATTTTAGAGGGGAGGGGAATGGAATAGGTCCAAGGGTGTACAAAAGGGTGTATATATCTAGGGAATGGGAAGAAAAGGGAGGGATGGCTGGAGTGCGGGGGTAGGTTAAGCAATAAAGGGCAAAGTAGCAGGTAGATGTAAAGTAGAGGTGTCAAGAGAGACAGGAAAAAAGATATATGCACAAACATTTTTTTATAAACATCTTATAAGATGTTTCACATTGTCTTCTATGTTTTTCATCCTCTCTTGGGAAAAGTATATGTTTTTATATGTACACATGTATATATGTATGTATATGTATGTACATATCAAACTACATATAAATATATCCATGCTTAATTGTAACCTTGGAGTAGCAGGTACGGGGGAAGAAGGAGGAAAAAAGTGTACAGCAGAGAACAAAAAAAACCTACAAGAAAGCCAAGATGGACAGCTTTCAACATAACAAATTATTTAATATGTAGGTCTTCTTGAAATGATAAATTATTGTTATATATTCTGAATCCTCTCCTATTTTCTGCTGTGCACATGACATTTTTCTTATTTTATATTTATGTTTATTTCTTTTTCTTATTATGTATTTAAGTTTTAGTATTTGTCTAAACTTTTTTTAAATTTTAAAAATTAAAACTATAAAGATAAAAAGAGCCCACGTTTGCTTGCTTTTGTAAATACAATTCTGTTTCAGTGTTTTGCTTTCTTTTGTTTTTATAAACTGTTTTTAGCCTAAGAAAACTTGAAGGGATAGAAGATTTCATAAATGTTTATAAATATTGATTTGCTTTTTCTTATCTCCTTACAGCTATGAGCAGGAAAAATAAATGTTGGTTTTCATCATTTGGGGTTTGGTTTTGCTTTTCTTACTGAAGATTGCTACTTTTAAAGAGTCATTTTCTCCACTTTTGGAAGGAATATGTATAATGTGAGACTATCTGGAAGGCACATGGGTGACAGGGACAGAGCTATTCACTTTGCAAACCGATTTTAAGAGATATTTTACAATTTATTTTTAGGTATGGTAAGGTAATATTATTTTCAGGAGGTGATTAATGAAATACAGGGAAAGAAGACTGTTACAAAAGGGATGTCAGAACCACCTGTCTTGGTCTACTACATGTCAGGCATGTGCTAAGCACTGAGCACTATGGCAAGTGCTGGACAAATTCTTCCATAAGCTGGTAAATGACCTTCTGTCTTTCACAATAGAACTATAAACAGAAGCTTAATTTGTGAGTGTGATGATTACTCTTTCCTATTTGCAGACATAAGCATCTGTTCAGTCTTTAGTTATAACATGAACATGACCACCTTTGCCACATAACTTACACAAAATGCAGGTCCTATACTGTCTATGGCTGCTTGCATCACCTAAAATACTTAAACAGTTTCTGTACTTTACTTAAATGCTTCTTTCTTGAGCCAAATCTGTAACATCTCAACATAAAGATGTATGATAGATGATTTGGACAAACCTCTGTTTGCCATGCACTACTTCGTGCTTGCATTCCCTCACCCTAAACCCAAATAATTCTATAATCTTTATGATATTTCATTGTTTTCCACATAACATCATCCTTGTGTCATATCATCTGTCAGCCAAAAATACATGTTCCCCCATTATTTCATTCTTCAGTCAAAAATCTATTACTGGAGCCCACTCTGTGGTATCACCTTAAAGACCATTCCAAAAGTTTTGCTCTTCTTTCTTAATTTTGGTCTAAAAAAAGTTGCCCCACTTCTAAAGCTGACATTGAGAGCCTTCATGCTTGGCATCTAAAGTACCACAAATATATCTCTTGGACTCATCTCCAAAGTGTTAATTATTTCAGTGTGGATATTTTTTGCCCATGTATAAAATTAAAATTCTGGTCTAAAATATTCCCTCAAATGACTGTTCTGTTTCTCCAAAGGACTTTTTTTTCTTTGGCCATGTTTTGCCTTTTTCTTCTCATCTTTGGGACTTTTGAGAAGCATCAGTAATACTGTTGATATCAAGCTCACTTTTTCCTTTTTCCATGCCTCCTTTTTCTTGTTGTACTACACGTATAATTCCATCACAGATGAATCCCATGATAACAAAGAATCATGAAAAACAAGGTAATTTCCATGTCTTAAGGGATGAATCATAGAATCAGTGTTTTATTGATCAAATTATAATAAGGTCCATACAGTTTTATAATGTTTCTATGTCTAGTCTTCCCCATATAACTGTCATCTTATATTATGACAGAATTTGGTCATGGGCTATTGATCTGACAACACATGGATGTTCCACCAAGCTCTCCAATTCAGCATGTTCAAAACTGCATCCAAATTTCCCTCCAAAACTGATTTTATATCTTCTGGCTTAGTTCTTTCCATCTCTGTCAACATTGTTTACCTGCTTTCAAATGTTCTTGATCACTCACTTTCATAATCCTTTATTCTTCCAGAACCCTCATGTCATATCCTGGCAATTCCCCATTCCTATCAGTATCCTTGCTATAAAATCTCTTGCAACCCTCTCCTCCTTCTTATCCCTAAGGTCACTATCCAACTACAGGCCCTCATCTTACCATCTACCTGAACAAATACAATGCCCTGCTACTACTGGTCCCACCATCCAATCATCTTCCCCATCCAATCCACTCTTCATACTACTGCCAGAATAATCTTTCTGTCGCTTTTCTCATCAAACATCTTTGGGCATTCTTATTTCCTACTAAGTAAATTTCTTACTCCTCAGCCTGTCTATTAAGAAATCGTATAGTATATTGGTACCCTATGTTCCCAGAATGATCTCATATTATCTCCTTCATTGGACTGTAGCATTTATCTAAACCATAGCACATTGTGCTATCACATCCATACTTACCTTAGGCTTTTTCCTGTACCTAGAATGTCTTCCTTCTGTTTACTTGTTAAATTCCTATCCATCACCCTTGGTGGAAAGTGCTACTTATCTCCTGATAGAGAGATGATGGACTAAGTATGCACAATGTGACAAATATGGGGACCGGGTCAATACAGGAATTCTTATTATGCGTATTTTCCACAGGATTGTTTGTTTTTCTAGTGCAGGGGAGGTAAAAGAGAGAAAAAAATAGATGCTTGATAATTGAAAAAAATCATTTAAAAGTCCTTACCCATCCTTTAAGGTAAAACCTAATTTAAATGCTGCATTCTCCAAGAAGTCTTTCCTAATTCTTCCTTTTGGTGCTAATCGTGCCCCTCAGACCTCACTTAGCAATTTATTTTCCGTGAGAGAAGGGACTGTTCTCATATTTATATCTCTAGGACCTTGCACATCTTAAGAATTTAATAAATGTTTGTTAAAGGGAAATGAATTATGGCTTTCTAATGCACTGAACACCCAGTGTTCTGTATGATAGCTATGTGCATTGGTGCCCCATCCCCAACTAGACTGTAAGCTTCCTAAAGGTTCAGTCTTATGTCTTAGATATTTTGTATTTTCCCCTTTCCCACCACAGTAATCTACACACAACAGATGGTTATAAATGACTGTTCTACTAAATCGTTGCCCTTTGTGGTTATTCCACAGTGTATTAGAGGAGAAGGTAACTGATTTATGACAGAATTCTTTGACCTCTTTTTGTCATGTCATCAAGTTGCAATTACTCTTTATATTTCTTCACCTCTTTGAGAAAGAAAAAGGTGGGCCCAGATTTAGAGGACCTTTAAAATGATAGAGGAGGTTTGGGATTCAAAGTGCTAAGCAAGAATGGGAGTAATGAGTAATGAAAAATTCTTGAAAAATTTCTTGATATGATGAAAATGATATTCTATGAAAACTGATCTTCCCAAATCCTCTCCATAGTATTTGTAGCATTACATTAGTTAAATTCACACTCTCATCCTTCACATTAATATTTTTTCCTTAAGATTTTCCTTAACATAATCACCAGTACCACATGAAAGAGATGATAAGACTATGTTGTGATATAAAGAAAAAGCTAGCTAACATGTGATCTGGTAATCAAAATGACATTAAAAACCTCAAACCTTAGGACTTTACACAGGAATTTTAAAATATCCTATTTTACATATGGACATATATCCAGTGGCTTAAGAGTGAAAAGAGAATGGAAAAAGGTTTGTTTGCTTTTTTAAATTGTTAGGTATTATCTGAGGTTCATATCTCTGATTTCATAGGCATTGGAAATTTCCAGTGTGAAAACTCCCTCCCCTCATGTAGATAAGCAACTCATTTGTAATTTATAGTCTTTGTGAGTTGCTTAAGACATGAGATATTAATCCATTTACCTATGATCACATAGCTGGTGTCAGAGGCCTAACTTAAACCCAAGTCTTCTTGACTCCAAAGCTAGCTTTCTATCTGCTACACCAGGCTGCCAGTCATTAAATAGTATAGATAAATGTATGTAGCTAGATCCCAATTAATGTGAATAATGAATACTGTGAAGTGATTGAATACATATGAATTCACATTGTTCAAAATTATGATTTATAAAATATGATAACTGGGTTCAACCCAATGGAAACAAGAACAAATTCAAATAATATGATCATTATTATTTACAAAGTTCATTATTTACACTAACCCAGCTTTTGGGCTACCATTTCATAATGGTGTTAATCATTATGAAACTTTTTTTAATTTTTGCAACTGCAGTGAAAATACAAATTCTAAATACTATTATATCTCAACATGAAGTAAAAAAATATTTCTACTGAAATTTATGTACTCTCAGAATGTGGTCCATATCTTATACACACACATTTTTGAGAGGAGACTAGAGTTATGTTCAACTCTTGTAGCCTACAAACTAACTTTTTGCTTTGAAAAACCAGTTAACTTTTAATACTAGAGGTAAACCTCATACTATTGCACTTTGCAGATATTGAGTTATTATTGGGGTTTTTGCTTGTTTGTTATTAGTTTTACAGATTGAAGATTTATGGCAACCCTGTTTCAAACAAGTCTATCAGCACCATTTTTTTCCAATAACATGTGTTCACATCATATCTCTGTGTCATATTTTGCTAATTTTTCAAACATTTGCATTATTACTATATGCCATGGTTATCTGTGATCAGTGATCTTCTATGTTACTTCTGTAATTTGGGAGAAGGAGGGACCACAAATCGTGCCTATATAAGATGGCAAACAATAAATGTTGCATGTACTCTGATGCCCCATCAACCTGCTATTCCTGTCTCTCTCTCTCTTTTCTTGAGCCTCACTATTCTGAGACACAACAATATTGAAATTAGGCTAATTAATAACCCTATATATGACCTCTGAGTGTTCAAATGAAACTGAGTAAGTAGACACAGCAAACTTCATTGTTGTCTTATTTTAAGAAATTGCCACAGTCATCCCAACCTTCAACAACCATCACCCTAATGCATCAGCAGCCATCAACATCAAGACAAGACAGCAAAAAGATCACAACTCACTAAAGACTCAGAAGATGGCTAGCAATTTTAGCAACAAAGTATTTTAATTAAGGTATGTACATTTTTGACATAATATTATTATACACATAATAGACTACAGTATAGTATAAATATAACTTTTATATGCACTGGGAAAGCAAAAAAAACAATTGTGGGAAAGCAAAAAAAAAATTGTGACTCACTTTATTGCAGTGGTCTGGAACAGAACTCCTGTTTTCTCTGAGGTATGCCTGACTATTCTAAAGACTTGAATAGGTTAGAAGTTGTGTTTTCTGATAATTAGAAAAGTTTCTGTGACTCTTCATGTACTAGCTGCTTTGTAATAGGGGACTCTGAGGCCCAGAGGCCTCATGCAAGTCTGTGACAAGGAAAATAAAGAGGGTCCTTCCAGTCTGAAAAAAGCCTTCTTTAACTGCCCATCTCATTCTTTTAACCCTTAAGACCGATTCTGCCCTCAAACTCACCTAGTGAAGATTACTTCCCAGTTTCAGATTCTTAGATGGTGACCTGGGCAATGCCATCAGTAGTCACTCAAGTGCTCACAGTATTCTTTCTAGCTGTTGTTACCGGTGAAAATACCACAAATTAAAAAAGATGTCCACTAAGAGGCGGGCTACAGTAACACCAAGGCAAACATCTTAGGTCAGGAAATACTAAGACCACATATGATTTAGAAAGTCAACAAAGAGGGCTCAAAATGCAAATTTGTGATCAGTAGCACAAATGCAGTTAGATATTCTGATCTACCCCTAGTACAGTAAGTTGCACATAGCAGATATTTAATAAATATTTTCTGAGTTGAATTTAATGATAAGGATCTCAAAGGCTGCAACTCCACTAGTCTTTCAAACCTGTTGTTAGATGAGGCAAATCCTCAGTCATATTTCAAAGGGATCTTTTCATCTAATTATTCTGCTACATACTCTTTCCCCCAGAGGTAAAGGTGATCAACTAAATTCAGCATGTAGAAAGATCTGGTCAGAGAGACAATCAGGAGGATTGAAGACACGTCATTGAAGACAGGCACAGTATAACTCAGACTGCTACAATGAATGTGTTCCTCCACACTTCTTGGCGGGGTAGGATGACCTAGCACAGCAAGTTCAGTGAATGAGCAATGGTGTGAGGAGACAGTATATTTCCTCACACTTCTTTACATCCCCTTTAGCTCTTTTTCTGAAGCTATCAACCAGGGAGGCAATTAGTACCAGTTACAGTGGTGGTCTGGTGACATGGACAGCTATTCGCTAGCAAATAGACCAATTCATTTCATCCAGGTCACTGAACAATCATCTGATCATAAGGACTTTTAGTCAATGCCAAACTCAACTGCATTTGAACTATTGACCTAATTGTGAGTGGCCATCTATCACTGCCATTGCTATTCAGTCACCCATACAGACATTATTTGGAAGATAAATGTGATATCCTCCAGAATGATTTAGGAGTTTTATTCTAAATATGTATTTATCTTGAGCATACAAAATAATTAAATTTAAATGGAAGGGATATGAGATTTTGCAAATCCTTGGCCCATTTTATCTTTCTGATTGCATTACATTTAAAGAGTCTCTACTTAAGAAAGCCTATGTTGCAAGATTTGTCAATTTTCTCTAGCCCAGTTTTATTCGGGATCTTCTACTGTCTTTCCTTTTTTTTTTTAATGAGGGAAGAGGAAAAAATGAAAGGAAAACTAGAAATGAAGAAGGATCTGGGGTAAATGATGATCATGGCTTTCTTGGTTCTCCTTCTATCATTCACTTAGTGATCCCATCAGCTTCCACAGATTCAGTTATCATCTCTATGCTGTGATGATTCTCAAATCTATTTATTCAGGCTCAACCTTTCTGAACTGTCTAATGGATATCTTGAATGAAATGTTTCAAAAATACATTAAACTCAATGTGTCCAAAACTGGACCCATTATCTTTCCCCACAAATTCTTCCCTCTTCCTAAATTACCTGTAACTGTAGGGACCTCTAATATCTATCCTCCCAGTTGTACAGGCTCACAATCTACATGGCATCCTCGACTCTTTACTCTCTCTAAATCCCTGATCTGTTGCCATGGACTACCACTTTTACCATCATAACATCTTCTAATGCATGCTCCCTTCTCTCCCTTTATACTACTACCACCCTAGTGCAGACCCCCAGGATTATTACAATAGCCTACTTGTTCATCTCCTAGTCAAACATCTCTCCCCTCTCCAATTCATTCTCCACTCATCTGTCAGATTAATCTTCCTAAAGTGCAGATCTGACCATTTAAATCAGTCCCTGATTTAATAAGCTCCAGTGGCTTCCTATCATCTCTGGGATTAAATATAAAATCTTCATTTTGGCATTCAAAGCCCCTCTCACCTTTCCAGTCTGCATATAGATTACACCACCCTTCCAACATCACCACAACACACACACACACACACACACACACACACACACACACACACACACACACACACACACACACACACTTTGCTTTCCAGTGATACTAGCCTCCTTCCTGTTACTCAAAAAATACACTCCCTCTCCCAACTCTGAGCATTTTCACTGGCTGTCTTCCATGCCTGGAATGTTCTGTGCCTCATCTGTGCCTCCTGGCTTCCCTAACTTCCCTTTGAGTACTAGCTAAAATCAAATACACAGAAAGCCTTTCTTCATCTCCCTTGATTCTAGTGCCTGCCCTCTGTTGAAAATCTTCAATTTATCCTGTAAATATCTTGTTTGTACATAGTTGTTTGCAAGTTGTGTCCCCTATTAGATTGTGAGCTCCTTAAGATCAGTGACTTGCACAGTGCCTGGCACATAGTAACAAATGCTTGCTGACTGAGTAATTGAGAAGAAAAGGAGAATTACAATTGAATTGTAATTCAATTCAATAAAAATGTATTAAGAACAGCTCCTGAAAATACAAAGACAAAACCAAAATGGTTCCTGCTGTGAAAGAGCTTCCATTCCACTTAACTAAATAACCAAAACATCAGATCAATAAGAATTTTATAATTGTTCATTTTCTTGCTTTTACACCAAGAAACACTAAGAGAAATGGCTTCCTATAGTTGAAAGAATGTTGAATTTCAACTCAGAGGGTCTGCTTTCAAATCTGAATCTTTCACTTACTACCTTTGTGACCTTGAGATAGTCTCTCTTCTCGGGTTCTCAGTTGTTTTATCTGTAAAATAAGGAAGGTTGCAATAGCTAATTTCTAAAACCTCTAACTCTAAATTTCATGCAGTCTGTGTTTATAATCCATTCAGATGCAATGTAGTGCCAAGAGAACTGAATTAGTCAAAGACCTCAGGTTTAAACACTTCATTTTACCTTCTGGACCTCAGTCTCCCCATCTGCAACTTGATGGAATTAGATTAGATAATGGTCTCTCCCAATTCTAACGTTCCACTATAGATAAAAATTCCATGCCTTTTCACTGCTCATCTACAATAGAGAGAAGGAAGGAAGGAGGAAAAAAAACATTTCTTAAGATTTCCTATATGCCAAGCACTGCATTTGAGCCCCACAACAACAGTGGGAAGTAGGTGCTGTTATTACCTTCATTCTACAGCTGAGGAAACTGAGGCATGGAGTAGTTAAATGACTTGCCCAGGGTCATAAAGCTAGTAAATGTCTGAAACAGGATATGAAATAAGGTCTTCCTGATTCCAGGTCCATGACACCTAGTGACCTCAGCCAAGAGGAAATGATCATGAAAGAACTGAGGCAGAAAGTTCTAAAAATCAGAGAAATAGCAAACAGTGTTGTGTTGCTGTTATATTCATTTTAGATAGATACTCTGCTTTCTAGAGCAGATTTGAGACATGGCTAGAATGCATTTTCTAAGCTATCCCTAAGGAATACCTACCAGTGATTCATTTAACTGGACACCAAATGAAGCTAACTTTCTAGATCAAAAAAAGGAAACAAGTATCCTATTCTTCCTTCCTTCTTTCCTTTCTCACTTCTTCCTCTCCTTCCCTCCCTTTTTTCTTCTTTCCCTCCCTCTTTCCTTCCTTTCATCCCTTTCTTTTTTTATACTGTATTTCTTCCTTTTTTTTCTTTCTTTCATAATCAAGGCTGAATTTTTCTAGCTTTGCCAGAAAGGGAGGAGGTTAGAGTAACAGAAATATTACCTTGTTACCTGCATTTCATCAGATTAGTGTCTTTATTTACTTGTTTGAATCTAATTCCCTTCATTTTTTTCTTAAAACAAACAAAAAAATGATCTATAGCTCATACATAGTGTGATGTGCTAAGTAAAGCCAAAATGACTGTTTTTAAATTTTTTTTCTACAGTGGTCAGTCCTTCACACAAGGTGATGGTCTGGTGAAAGAAGCGGGTAACAGATGTTAATGTGTCATCCGAAGCAGATGCAGAGCAGCCTCTCTGACAGACACTCTTTTAGAAGTCCTCTTTGAACTATAGGGATCTAAGTGGCCCATCGTGCCAAACAGGGAAAGAAATGTTCTTTCCTCTTCCCCCCAAGACTACCCTTAATGAGATTCAGTTTTGGTTCATGCCATATCAGTGGATGTTGTGAAGGAACTGGGGACTATTTTCCCTGGCATAGGCTTTATATTGAAGCAAATCACCATTTTATACGTAAAATTATATTTATTGTTTTCTAAATTCACCCCCAAAAGAACCCTTTGAAGTAGATAGAGGATTCTATTTTGCAGATAAGGAAGTTAAGTCTCAGGGACAATAAATATTTTCTCCTTAATAAGACAGCATAGAGCTGAGAAGAAAAAGAATGTTTTAAAAGGCAACTCCTCTGTGCCATTGTCTAATAGAAAATGAAGTGTTCCCAGAAATCCTTGAAAGATTCTTTGTGAAGAGGGAATTTAAAGAGGAAAAATACACAAATATATAGTTCTAGATATGAAGTTGTGGTTTTCAAGTTTTTAAAATAGTTCTACATCAGTGGTGGAAGCAAGGAAAGATGCCCATTAACCAAAATCCAGTTCTCATCTGAAGTACAGTCATGCATCACATGGGGAGAGAAAAGGACTTTTCTTAATGTATTTTTTGTTTTAGGAAACACTCCTCAGTAAAAGGAGTAGTAAGACATTCATAAATGCCATCAAATTTATTTGGGAAATGAAATACCAAGTCTATGAGTGCAAGAAAATATTCTTTACACATTTACCTAAAAAATAATATGATAAAGTACAAAGTATCCTGGACTTGAAATCAGAAAGACCTGGTTGCCTTCAGGTCTTGCGTCTGCTGCTTACAAGGGACCATGGACTCAGTTTTCCTGAGCCTAGTTTCATCATCAGTAAAGTGGGGTAATAGTAATAGTACTTACCTCATAGGGCTGTTATGCGCATTAAACAATAGGATCCATGTAAACCACTTAGCAAACCTTAAATTGTTACATGAATCCTCCCCACCCCCACTCCCATTGTTAACAGAAAGCATATAAATAACTTTTCTCTTTTTCTCCTGCTTCCCTTCCAGGAGAGTATTTTACTAAAATCTGTTTTGAGCACAAAAGTCCTCAATGTAAGATAGATATTAAGAGTGGATCCAGGATATAGAATCTAAAACTTAGAACAAAGATATATTAAGTCTCTACTATCTGCAATGAGCTGTGTTGGGAGTTGAGGGAATTACACCGATAAATATGATCAAATCTGATAATGAAAGCATTTCATAAATATTGAAGCACTATATATGTGTTGTTATTATGATTGTTATATGATACTATCTCCACTCTCCTTCCACAGAAATCCTACTCAAATGCTTCACTGGAAATAGCGGCTAAACCAGAAAAGAACAAGCTAAAAAAAAAAAGAGAAAGACCCCATATATCGAGGCTTTTAGCATCTGTCTTCTGAGAATGTCTAAAAATTTGGGGATGGGCTCATCAATGGAAGGTTGAAGACGAAGAAATGAATTTTGAGGACTGATGAGTAGGGAAGCACACCAGTCTACAAAGACTGTCTAACAGGGCATGGAGACATAAGAATCTACATTGGTAGAGTAAAATTATGGATCTTTTGAAACCTCTTACCTTCAAGGAGCTTACAACCTGGTGAGACAGACCTTTTTTGTTTTGTTTTTATTACAAACTTAGCATTCTAAAACTTAAACAAAATTACATAATCATATAATTACTACGAATTATATGTAATTAATTTTCAAATAGTATATATAAACTTTAAGTATATATATATATATGTGTATATATATACATACATACACACACACATATATGCATATATATGTATGTGTGTGTGTATATATATATATATATATATATATATATATATATATATATATATGATGGATGTCCCAAAAGTCTCAGTGTAATTTTAAGTTATTAAAGCTTAAAGTGTTCCATCAATCCTAGCAGATTATCCTTCAAGATCTGTCTTGACTACAGTCTCATCTTAGCCATCCATTAAGCTATTAAGCCTTAACACTATACCAAGACTTTTGGGACACCTCTTATAATCTTTCAATATTTCTAATGTTTTACATCTATTATCTCATTTGATCCTCAAAATACTGTGAAATCGGTGCTATGATGATCTCCATTTTACATGTGAAAAATGTGAGACTATAAAAGTTAAGTGATTTTCCTAGGATTACGTTGCTAGTACCTGAGATGGGGTTCAAATGCGTGTCTCCCTGATTCCAAGGCCAGAAGACCTTTACCCATTATGCAACTCAATTGTCTTTTGATGATAATAATAATGATAAAAATGAAAACAAAATGTAATTTGTTGTGTGGCTGCTTCTGATCTCTTTCTCTTCTGCATATGCAGAAAGTAATAAATCCAGAAGAGAAGTGGAAAATCCTGTGAGATCAGAGGAGGAGATAATTTCTGGTTGTGGGAGTAAGGTCAAAGAGGGATTCCCAGAGCAGGAAGCATTTGAGCTGGGTCTTGAAGAACAGGCAGAATGCCAAATTGAGGGATAAGTAGTTTATATTTTATTTGATAGAAAATATCAGATGATTTAGCAAGCCATGTTTGGGCATGGGGTGATTTGATCTGGCCATGTACCAGGAAGACCAATCTGACTGTTTTCTGTCATATGAATTAGGAAAGGAGAGTCCAGAAGGAATGAACTAAGATGTTAACAATAAAAAAAAAGGAATAAGGGGAGGAAGATGTGAGGAATATTGTGGAGATAAAAGTCCTAGGTCAGGACTTTGCAGCAGGTACCTCGTACTCCAGAGCTCCACAAGGAAGTCAGAACTAGAAACAAACATTTGAATTCAAAGAGCATTGCATAAAAGTCCAGCAAGAAGTTGTAGGAATTTTAGTGGACTGAAAGTTAAATATCACATAAAAGTGTGATTTAGTCAGTCAGTAAATATTTATTAATCCCTTATGTGACATTCATTGTACGAACCACTGGAGATACAAATATTAAAAAGAAAGCCCCTGCCCTTTAGGAACATGCAATCTAATAGGGGAAAACAACACACAAAAGAAAGCTAGAAAGGAAGGATGGAAGAGGAAGAAAAGGTGTCTAGTACAGGAGAGAGGCTAGCCCAAGGAATTATAGCAGAGATGGCCAGCCCTGAGCACCTTCCTTAAATGGAGGTCCTGGGAGGGCTCTCTGCTCTACTCTCCCAACAGAGGGGCCTCAATGGCAGAGGGTACTGAAAGGGTAACAGAGCTGAGGTAATCCTGCAGATTGAAGAGGTTCCTGGAACATAAGAGACACAAAGCACAGCTGGGTGGCAAATGAGAAAATAGAATACAAGAAAACTAGTTTGATCTTGGGGTACATTAAAAGAGTCATAGTATCATAGGACTTGGGAAGTGATAGTGCTACTATGCTATTTTTCTGATCAAACTAAATCTGAAATATTCTATTCAGTTCTGGGAATCGTATTGTAGAAGGACATTAATAAGCTGGAGAGCATCCAGCAGAAGGCAACAAGAATGGTGAAGGCCTTAAATTCATGGCAAATGAGGATCTAGTGAAGGAACTGAGGGATGTTTAAACTGAAGAAGGCAAGACATAGAAGGTAGAGAATAATTGTGTTCAAGAATGTGAAGAGTTGAGTATGGTAACAACATACCTCTGTAATCTCTGCTATCAGGGATTCTGGTGGATCACGTGAGCTCAGGAGTTTTGAGTTGAAGTAGGGCTAAGGCAATCAAGTGTCCATAATATGTCTGGTATCAAAATAATGACCCTACCTGAGCACTGAGTTGCCAGACTGACTGAGGAGGAGCTATCTGGCCTAGGTGCAGGTCAAAGTTCTTATGCTGATCAGCAGTGGAATGGATTGGCGAGTAGCTCTTGTAGTTCCAGCCTGGGAGAGCTAGGCAGACCCAGTGTCAAAATTTTAAAAAATTGAGGAGTTGTGATGAGATGAAAGGATTAGATTTATTCTGTTTGACTTTAAAGGACAGAGCAAGGAATAATATGTAGATTGCAAAATAACAGATTTAGTTGTGATGCAAAAGGAAATAAAAACCTTGAAAATTAGAGCTATTAAAGATTAGAATGAGTACATCAGTAGGTATTCAATACTTTCTTGTTGAACAAAGCAAAGGCTAAAAGACCATTTCTTGGGCAGATTACAGACAATATTATTTTTTCCATGTAGATATTGGACTAGGTGGCAGTCAAGGTCCCTTCTAACTCTCTAACCCTTCCTCTCAAAAAATCTGTGAAATATAACGCAGGAAAAAGGACTGGATCTGAAGTCCAAAGACCTGAGTTTGAATCTGAGCTCTGGCATTTCTCTGTTATCTATTATTTGTGACCTGGGATAAGTAAGTAACTTTTTAAAGAGTCATAGGATCATAGATTTAAAGCCAGCAAAGCCCTTAGAGAACATCTAGTCTAATCCTCTCATTTTACAATCCAGAGAGGTAAGATAACTTCTCTAATGCCCAGTGGGTAGCGAATGGAAGGACAGGAGCTTGAATTCAGGGTCTCTAAGTCTGAGAGCAGTTCTGTCCCCTCTCTTAGCCTATTTTTTTAATGTGCAAAATGGAAGTATTGGACAAGATAAATTCTAAAGTTCTTTTCAACTCTAAATCTTATAATGACACCAGTATCTTAAGATGGGAGAAAGAGTAAAAAAATTTTACTGTCATAAAAGTCTAAAGAATAGGAAAGGCATTAAGGAGGAAAAGGATGGGATTATAGAATTAGAAGGGACCATATAGTCCAACCCTTTCATTTTACAGATGAGGAAACTGAGGCCTACAGAAGTAATAAAGGGAAGAGGTTTTATTAAGTGCCTTCTATATGCCAGACACCATACTAGCTAAGTGTTTTATATAATTATTACCTCATTTGAGCCTCATAACAACCATAGGTAGTATATGCTATTATACCATTATTATCTTCCTATTAAAGTTGAGGAAACTAAGGTAGACAGAGGGTCAAATGGTTTGCCCATGGTCTGCAGTTAGTAGTATCTGAAGCTGGATTTGAATTGAGGTCTTCCTGACTTGGCTCAGTGCTCTAGCCATGTGCCGCTTAACTGCTAGCTACTTCATTGAGGTCTAGGGAAGTTAAAGAGACTTGCTCAAGATTATATAGGCAACAAATATCAAAGGCAGTACTAAATCCTGAAGACAAGTCAGGAAGGATAAGAACAAAGAAAAGTTTATTTAATTTGGCCATTTAGAGGTCACTATTTATCTTTGAGAGCTGTTTCAATAGTTTTACTGGAGAGGTGGAAACAGAAATCTGTTTGAGTGGTTTGGGGTTATATGTGGGGATGAAGAAATAGAGAGAGTAATTGAAGACCACAAATAAAGGACACGATATTCAGTTGAAATATATAGGATTATTAACAGAATATATATATATATATATATATATATATATATATATATATATATATATATATATATGTATACTCACATATTTATGAGGGCATGGTAAGATTAAAATGTTCTAGGACAAAAGATTAAGAACTAAACAGTGATGAAAATTAAGTTAAAATAAATAATGAAATTTTATAAAAGCCACAGCCAACATGAAAGTGCATAGAAATTGGAGCTTTTAAAAAAACCTTTTCAACTCAGGATGATCTGGGCATTTCAGTTTCCAATTAGGCATTCGGAGAGAATAGAATTTTCTGACATTTATTTTATTTTTTTTCTCTGGTCAGACCTGTATTTGCATATCCGCATAAGAGATTGATTGAAAATGCCAGCATCAGTAAAGCACTTGGGAATGACCAGAAAGCAGGGCCTGGAATCTGTGTCAGAGCCTCTGGATCAGGGACTAAGAAAAGGATCTCCAAGGCAGAGCAGGGTTAGTACTATGCAGGGTAAGAACAGGTCCTGTCTTCCCCAAAGTAGACTGGAATTAGGGAGTATTTTATTTTATTTTAAATACTGGGTCTCTCTGTCCTGCCCAGGATGTGCTGGAAATACGGAAGCTCCTTACAAGACTGATCCTACCGTAGTTCAATCCTATTACCACTCCATTTCTGATCTGACCTGCCTTAAGCAATTTAATGGCCTCTTCTCCCAGGGTCTCAACATATCAGTGCCAAAATTAATGCAGACACCTGGCCTCCACAATCCACTGCAACTCACAACTCCCAGGCTCAAGAGATCTGCCTGCCAGCCTCAATGTCTCTGGGAGTTGGGATTACAGTTGTGAACCACACATCCAGTTTGGAAAATATTTCCAATAAACAGTCTGTCATTTCTTTGTATAGAGAAAAAAAGCTCCTCTTAGGCTTAAATATAGGCTCC
This sequence comes from Notamacropus eugenii, assembly GCF_028372415.1. Taxonomy (NCBI): domain Eukaryota; kingdom Metazoa; phylum Chordata; class Mammalia; order Diprotodontia; family Macropodidae; genus Notamacropus; species Notamacropus eugenii. The sequence goes on from NC_092875.1 coordinate 390,624,252, forward strand.
CGATTAATCATTTTCTAATTTTTTCATGTTCTTTCTCCCCAGCTACCCAGCAATCTCTCTAAGATGTGGGGACTCTGTTCTATTTCTGTAGCAGTCCATCGAGCACCTAGACATATGCCAGGCACTCAATAAATGTGTGTTAATTGTTTTGTATTACTCCATACCAGAGGTGAGGAGAAGCCACAGCTTAAATTTAGGGAGCAAATAAAAGTGGAATTTTTGAAAGCAAACATTCTGTTCAGTGGTTTGTCATGCAATGACAAGGAAATAATGCAGTCTCATAGTGCCAAGTTATCTTCTCTAAGGAAATACTTAAAATAAAGCAAAGAAAAACAAAATAAAGTAAGTATTTTCAGCGTAGGATTAGGAGTAAGAAAGGATCTTCAGGATCAGGTTTAGTCCTCCTTTTTCTTCCCCATTAAGCAGATGTGGAAACTGAGACCTAGGAATGTTAAGTGGCTCAATCCAAGGTTACACAGGTAATAAGTGACAAAGTCAAGCTTTGTCACTAAATTCCCCCTAAATTCCAAATCCACTAGTGAACTTATACATCATATTCTTGGGAGTGGGGGTCATTAGCTTTTCTGCACTCCTCAAACCCCCCACTCTACCATCCTTCCTTCTGTCAGTGGATCACTTCAACATATGACAATATCATCCATATTTTCAAAAGGATGGAGATGGGTACCACAAACTGTATGGCAGTGACCTTGCAAAAATACTTAACAGCATTCTAGAAAAGAAGGCAATGATCAGTAAAAGTCAACATGGCCAACGATTATCCTATCCTTACTGAAAAGTAATTACCTTTGTCAGTGAAGAACATTTCTTAATGGAATCAATCAATCATTACTAGGTATGAACATGACCTGTAGACCTCTTTTGACAACTCTCCTGGACTGCTCAACATACTCACTAGCCTTGCCCTATTTGTATCCTCTTTCTGCCTGCCCCACGCCTTTCCATCTCTCCTTTATGTTTCTTCTTCCCTATTAGAATGCAAGTTATTTTAGAAAATGGATCATCTTTGTTCTTTTGTATTCATAGTTTAACACAATATATGGCATGTAGTAAACACTTAATAAATGTTTCCTAGATCTATCCAAAGTGGGCCAAAAGGACCTAGAACGTACATAGTAGAATGACTATTCAAGCCACCAAGCATACAAATACCAGGTTAGTGCATCTATGTGGGTGATCTGAAGGGCTTCTTTTGACTTCTTCATTGGTTTATATGAGAATTTACTACCTTTCCAATATATCTTCTTTGTGCATAGTTGTTTGCACAGTGGTTTCCCCATTAGACTGTGAACTCCTTGAGAACAAGAATTGTTTTTGCCTTTCTTTGTATCTCCAGCACTTATTACAGTGTCTGGCTCATAAGTCAGTACTTAATAAATTCTACTTTATTGATTGATGATTATCTGTTCCTGGTCTTTACTGTATGAAATAATACATGAGAGGACAATAATTACACCAGAGAGCACTCTATATCACTTGCTTTGGCCACCTAAAGTATCTTTTAAAGGTTTCCAGCCTCTGTGGTCTCAAGCCAGGTAGACTCTCAACTTGGGAGGTGTCAGGGGAGAGGAGAGAGGGATTCCACCACCTCCGAAATTATTATAAATTTATTGCATTCAACAACAACAATAAAAAACTCTGACTATAGAATTAAAAAGGACCTCCTTATACTTAAGTTTAAAAATACATCACAGGCATTGTGGCTAGACAATGGTTCCTGTGATAAAGATTGGACATTTTTGTGGATTGCAGGGCAGAGAGGGGTAATATGCTTATCAGATTCATAGGTTTCATAATGGCCATATGAGAAGGGTGATATTTCCTCTGTACTCTGCTCTGTCTTTAGACCACATATTGTGTTCCATTCTGAGCAACATATTTTAGGAAGAGCAGTAACAAGCTGGAGAATGTCCATAAGAAGTTATCCAAGATGGTGAGTGGACTCAAGTCATAATATTTCTTGAAGTAACTGAGAAGGATATTTACCTTAGAGAAGAAAAACTTTAACATGAGTAGAATAGCACTTTTCAATATAACAAAAAGGCTGTGCAGTTTTAGCAGGCTTCGTAGATAGCTTTGATCCAGGCATTTAGGGCTTCCTTGAAGTTTCTCTGTGAGCGAGGGCAATTTGCATGTCTTAGCCCTAGAGTAAGGAGATTCTGAGGAGTCCAGAGACCTGAAGAGGTTGTGGGATTTAACAACCTTAACTCAGAAAGTACTCTCACCTCTGACCCCTCTTTCTTCTCAACCCTTTAAGTTCTTACCATGCCAGACACTGTGCTAAGCACTGAGTAAACAAATAGGAGCAAAAGAACAGGCCTCTCAAGGATTTTACACTCTAATGAAGGAAGACAGTATATAAAGGGGAGCTAGAAAGGAAGGGGCAAGTCAACAAATTATGTTAATTTTTCTTTTACAATTTTGTTCAAGTCCATCACCTCATATCCATTATTAGTGCCTCCCTCTCTTATTCAGACCAAAATTGTTTGTTTCTTTGTTTGTTTTTATCAAGATAATTGTCCTAAATTCCTGTTTTCCCTGATTTGAGCCTCTCTTTTTAAATCTATCCTATTCAAAGTTAACAGAATAATTGTTCTAGATCACAAGTTGTATACTGCTCTGCTTAAAACCTTTCAGCTCCCTCTCATAATGGATAGGTAGACAGACAGATAGATAGATAGACAGATAGATAGATAGATAGATAGATAGATAGATAGATAGATAGATAGATAGATAAAAATGAATGAATGAATCCCAAACTACTTAGCATGGAATTAAAAGTCCTTCATAATGTATCCGCAGTCTACCTTTTGTTCTTCTTATAACTCACTCTTCTGTTGTGATCCATCAAATTGGATTACATTCTCTAAACATATGCTTTTTAGTCCATACTATTACTAGAACCTGGAATATTTGAAAACTGATCTCCTTACATAGCCACTTGTCAAAGACCTACTTGCCTTGCAAGGTCCAGTTCCAGTACCACTCCCTCCATGAAGTCTCACCTTTAGTCAGAAAAGATTTTTTTCTTTCTCCTTTGTCCCGTTCATGATATTTATTCCATGTATTATGTTTTACAATTTTCTGAATATGTTATATCTCTCTTACTACATTGTAAGTTTATTGATGAGAGGAATCATTTTCAGTTCATCTCTATCTCCCTCATAGTGCTTAGCACACTCCAGACATTTACTAAATATTTTTGAATGAACGAATGGAACAGAATGGATTTGAAATGGATAGACAAACTATACTTGTAAAAAAAATTGATGTGGAAGCAATAAAATATAGTGACTTTAAATTTTCAACATTTCCTTAACTTTTCAACTGAAAAAAGCGATAGCAATCCGTAGCCTATATCCTATGAATATGATATAGCTCAGTGAAACTATACAACTACTCAAGCAATCGCTCACTCACCCAAGGTGAGTAAAGATTAATGCTGGGTACATTGTAGAGAATGCTAATTTCACAGCCTCATAGTTCCTAGGGAGACAGTAGGTAATAAAGTATGTTTGTAGTGTGGAAAACATTTTATACTCATTTGCAAGGCTAACCGGGTGATAGTTGCTGCCATGTGCTGCATTGAAAAGATGCTAGTTCTTTCACTCTACCAAGAGCCATCTAGTGTATTATCCTCAATCTGTTTTAGCATCTTCCAGGAGACACCCAAATCAGATTATAGTAAGGTTTGGATGATGCTTATATGCAGATATGTGATCATTGTTTTCCCTGAGGTCAGGAAGTATAAAGCTGGTAAACAGTTGAAATGCCATCTGATGGAATAGCAGTAGGACCAGAGAAGAAAGAGATGAAGGAGGCAAAGCAGGTGACATTTATGACCAGAGACATAGTTATAGCAACAACTCCTGTGAACTACCAGTGACAGACAGGCATGTATGAATTCCATGATGGTGAACATAGGTCACTGATATAATGACTATTACCCCCAAAAGTCACTTAAATTTTCCAAAACTACCTCCTCAGCTTGCTCATAAACAATAAGTAGCACTGTCCTAGAAAAGCAGAATTTTTGAGAATAAAAACTTTATTAGCCAACTAAAGCTGATGTCAACAACCACAGACGGCCTATAAATTCAGGGTAACTACCTCCCTTGCTAACTGTATGAGGTTTGCTGTCCTGAGAGGAATTGTAGTTAGGCTTGACATGAAAGGCAGATGGTGAGGTGCACTAATGCTACTGTGGCCAGTCTTGGTTGGGAGTCAAATTTTGTCACTTTCGATTCGTTAGAAAAGACTAAGGGACATATGAAAGGCAAAGTGGCACCTTGGCTATTTCTTTATTCCTCCTGAGATAAACTGTGGAGCTCTTTGGGGTCAATAGTATGACCACCTGAGAGAGAAGCAATATAGGATAGAGTGGAGGCACAAAGGCTGGAACTGAAAAGAAATGGCCTCACCTCAATCATATGAGTTCATTAGTGAGAATGTAGATGAGCAAACTGATGTTCTGAGAGGAAGTGATGACATCCTGCCTCAGACTCATGAACTATGTGACCGTGGGCAAATCTAACCCCTCATAAACTCAGTTTCCTAATTGGTAAAAAGGAGAAACTAGTAGCACATATTTCAATGGGTTATTCAGAGAGGCAGAGGGGTGTAGAGCAGTGGGCCTGAAGTCAGGAAGACCCTAGTTCAAATGTATCTTTAGATACTCACCAGTTTTACAACCCTGAGTTAGTCACTTCATTTCTGTCTGTCTTGATTTCCTCAACTATGAAATGAGGGGTAATAATAGCACCTACTTCATAGTGTTGTGAGGATTCAATGACATACATTTGTAAAGCACTTAGCACATAGTGCCTGGCACATAATAGGCACTTTACAAAATGCTTATTCCATCTCCCCCCTCCCATGAATCAGATAATGTGTATAAAGTGCTTTGTAAGCCTTATAGTGCTAAATAAATGCAAGCTATTGCTATGATCATCATAAAACTAATAATAATATAAAAGTAGCAGAGATGAAGACTTAGATATTGTCCAATTGCATTGGATTAGTGGATAGTAAACTAGATACGGAAGTAAGGCTTTTAAAATTCTGAGTCAAAGGGATGTAGTTGACCACATGAACTTGCCTGCTTTTATGATTCTATATATCCTATAAAGAATAAGAGCTTTATATTCTCTCTTCTGTTTCACCCTGAACTAAACATTTTTGCTATAAAATGTGTGCCACCACTAGGCCAAGCTGGACCACATTGTCGATATTTGGCTTGCTTTCAAAACTTTCTATGACCCTGGTTTCTCCCCCTCTCTCGTCCTTTTTTCTCTTACTATGGTCCCTTACAAAAAAGTTATAGCTGCTAATTTGAGTATGTGGCATAGCAGCTGGAGTGGCCTAAATTTGCTAGTTGCCAAAGTTAGCCAGGAAAATCGGTCTCACTGCTAATTGTCCTTGAGTTTTCCTTGCACAAAACTAAATAAGGAATGTGGAATTGCAAAGCCCCAAACATCAAATTAACAAACCAGTGTCATTAACTCAATGAGCTTGCCACGTAGTGAAAAAGGGCAGCCAGCTAATCTACCAGCTGCAGTTACCCTCTCAGATTAAAGCATGGGGGGCAGAGATTCAGAGGCTATGCCTGCACACACAGCTAAAGGGAAGAGGAGGTCCCACCAGTCCTCATATATTTGGACTGATTTGACTAAGAAAATGGAAAAATCATACCTTAAAAAAAAGTTTGCTTCCGTAACAAGGTAGTGTGAGGAGCACTGAACCATCCCCAACTCACAACACAGACATGCACACCTGAATTATTCAAATAACTATATCAGTTCTTGACTCTTTCTGAGAATCACATGAAGTCTAAGTGAAATAGGTAAGCAGGCCAAGGATGTTTCAGTTGCTCTCTCTCACACTTTCTCCAGCCATCTAGTCCCCAATCTCTCTTTCACTGGGGATGTGCCTTATGACTACATTCCCACAAAGCTTTGCTCAGAGCCAGCAACCTAATGAATCTACCTCCCACTAAGACTGATAACTGGGGTAAGATTATCATTCCATGGGATACTTGTATTTTTGAGAGTGGATCATTTAAGACTGTAAAGCATCCAAAATCCAGAGGAGGAAATCTCTAAATCAATCATTAAACGTTTATTGTTATTTAATAAGTGGCAAACATTGTTAAGTAATTGAGAGAGAACAAGGGAGGGGAAAGGAGGAGAGAGGAGGGGAGAGCAGAGGAGGACATATATAGATAAATACAAGATAAATACAAAAGCTAGCCTCAGAAGATAAGGTCCTAATATCTAACAGTAGAGGCTGAGACTGGTAGGTGAGATCAACTTGAGCCCTGCCAGTGGCCCTCAGATTTTAGCACTTTAACTGACCATGTACTCTTTATGCCAGCTGTAGGAAACCTGTCGCCCTGAGGTCATATATGGCCTTCCAGATCCTTAGGTGTGGCCTTTTGACCAAGTCTAAGTTTTACAGAAAAATCCTTTTATTAAGGGGATTTGTTCTATGAAGTTTGGATTCTGTCAAAGGACTGCACTTGAGGACCTAAAAGGCCACATGTAACCTCCAGGCTGCAGGTTCCTCCCCCCCTTTCCCTCCTCTCTCCCCTCCCCACCCTGCCCTAGGCCAACTTGAATGTAATATCCAACATTGATACCTCATTTGTCTGGCACTGATGTGGAATGTGCTGTTTTCCATAAGTTATATCATCCACACAACTGATTCTTACCACTTAAAAGTGACTAAACTCCATTTATCTTAACCATTGTTCATGGAAATCTTTCTAAAATATATGCTATCTTTCCCTGCATTCTCATACAGATTGTATCAGACAATAATTAAACCTTTCTCGAATCCTCAAGGTCATCACTGTGAACATTCCCTGATGCAGTGAAAGATGTAATGGAAATGATCATGAAACTCCGATTCCTGAATGGGAAACCAGCCCTACATTCCAGTCCTGGTCTGTTGTCTGACTAACTGTGTTACTTACCCAACCTGAAACTCAGTTCCCTGATCTGCAAAAGGAGGACATGGTACTAGACATTCCCTAGAGTACTATGTCTTTCTCTTCTGCTAAATGGAAATGCATTAGAAGCTTTGGGTCTACCTGTTAGTTTATTTTTTTGGCTCCTCAAAAGTCAAGCTGCTAGCTATCTCTCACTTGCCTCTAACTTTCCCTCTGCCCCTGTACTCTGTCCCCATTTTTGGTGACTTGCAATCACTTTTGGGCCAGTGAATGATAAGCTATATCACATAGCTAACAATACTTATTTATGAAATGTGTGTCAATAATGTTGTATACTTTTTTCTAGGTTGGGATCAGGGTTCTGGAGAGAAGAGGATGTAAGAAAACTCTCCTCCACACAAAGAAGGTATGATTCTGTGTATTTTTCGAACTTTGGTTTATTCCCTACAAAAAAAACCCAACAAACCAGTTCTTTTTCATCCACTCTCCACTACCCTCCTCTGTCATTGTCCTTTGCTTGTTTCTTTGACTTCTATTAAAAATTAAGAAAGTATGCTAATGTGTAAATTGATTTTTCAATTTCCTTTTATTTTATTTTTGCATGTGGTATCTGGGGGAACTCACAACAATTATGATTTTTTTTCCATCAAATGAAAAATCATTTCCAAACACCTGGCCTGAACAGAGGGCCGCACACTGTGCCTACTTTCAGCTTCAAGCACATTGGAGAACTGCATATGAAATGGTTGATCAGTATAGCCAAGTTTTTCCGTTGAAAGCAATTAAACTGTGGTATTACTGGCCTTGTTCTAGGGGTACAGACCAGCTGAATTCTCCTGTACCCCAATACTTGATGCTCCTAAATGATTTATGTGTGTATGTACAAGAGTGATCATGAAAATAATATGTAGAGAATCCAGACTTCTAGAACACACGGCAGAATTATATCTGACTGGCAGCCCCTTGGCTGCCTCCCATACATGACATGGCTGCAATGCCATCAGTGTTAGCTTGACTGTAAACCACCATTACTCTCATAGGCCAGAATACCACTGGCAAGCAAAAGCAGGGAACAGAGGTAATCACTTGGAGAACTCAAATAGAAATAACCTTGATTTTGGCTGAATTATTGGGCTAACTCAAGCAGAAGTGGATTTCCTACCTGGATTATCTAGGCAATTGCTTCAATTCTCCACTTCACTTTGACTATGGAGACCTGGCCAAAGAACATTCACTCCTGTAAATTATAAACAATTGCATCCCTAAACAAATCACTCAGCAAATATTTTATTCTAGTTACAGATCCCTCTAAAACAACAAACAAGCAATCTATTCCATAGTCTATAGGGAGAGAGGAGAAGACTTAGTGAAGGCTTTTTAGAGTACTAATTCATTATAAAATTGATATCGTTTTCATTAGTAATCAAATCAAATAAAGGGGATCATGATGGCATGGTATTTCAGTTGAAATCTATTCTTTATAAAAGCCCAACAAGGTTTTCCCTTATAAGTGGTAAAAATTATTTTTTCCTCAATTTACAAAGCAAAATAATATTAATATTGTGGTTAGTAGCCATCTGCTTCATGAGAATCCTGCGCAATCATTAGTCTAAACTGATGGCATTGTGGCAAGCTGCCACCTCCCAAGAGACCAGTCTCCAAAACCCATCAGCATCTCTGAATCAGCCTCAAATCAGAGTGGGCAAATCACAGGAAGGAATATTTGCACTGTGCAGAGACCTCACTCACTAAATCTGGTTTTTGGACACTCAAACCCAAAATATTATCCCACAATGAACTGTAGTATGAGCCATAGACGGTAGGGGAAATTAAATGGAAGCACCAGACAGCAAGGAATAAACAGGAGGAATTTGGGTCAGATGCTAGGTCCAACAGAGTTACTAGCAACCTGTGTTTTATTCAACAACAGTAGTTTTCACTACAAAGTCAAACTTTATCATGCTGGGAGGAGTTGGGCTTATCGCTAAATCTCACTGAAGTTGCTATAACTTTTCAGGGAAAACTGTTGCAGAGACAACAACATGCAGAGGGATTCAAAAGAAACATGAACTATGTAATATATTTCACATGCTTCCTACTAGAAAAATAAGAATTAAAATTTTAACCTGATGTTATCTACTCTTTTTTCTACAATTCTCTCTCTCTCTCTCTCTCTCTCTCTCTCTCTCTCTCTCTCTCTCTCTCTCTCTCTCTCTATATATATATATATATATATATATATATATATATATATATATATATATAAAACACACACCACACATCCATTACAATAGCACAATCTAATTATCTTTAATATACTGTATCAGAGGTCCTACAGTTTCATGTTAGGTTAACCTTTAAGAAGTTTTGCATTATTCCAATCATGGACCATACGAAATCTTGCAGAGGAATGTACATGCCAAAAAATATTATCAGGAAATTCCTTAACTAGCTCTCTGAAGGGTCCTATTGACCTTTAAGGTAAGAAATAATTTATCTTGTGACAACCTTAAAGCCTCGAGGTCAAGAGGTGAGAGGATCAGAAAAATGAGGTGATAAAGGGAAAGGAACTTAATGGCATAGGGTGCCCTCATGAAGTCAGTCACCATTCCCATCCTAACCCTAGTTCAGAATTTGATGTAGAGATTAAAATTGGCTAGGTACATATATGTAAAGTTAAGTAGAGATTCAAAGTGATTATCTGAATAATTCAGTCCTCCCTGACACTTTTACTTCATCTCTTTTCAAGAGAAAACTTTTTCAGAGTAATGATAGATGGACAAGCAGACTGATAAGACAGAAAGATAGATAGAACAGTAGAACCAAAACCTTTATACTTGAGGAACTGACATAAAAATGATTTTAAGTGTGAGGAATTCGTGATTTTCAAATGAAACCAAAATATCATAAATTTTGAGCTAAAGAGGTCCTCAGAAATCATCTAATGCCCTCTTCTTACAGGTCAGGAATCAAATAAAAGTGAAATGAGTTATCCAAGGTCACATAAGTAGAAAGTAGCAGAGCTGGAATTTTGGCTCAGGAACTCTACCTTGTAATCTAGACCTTTTTTTTTTTTTTTTTTTTTTTTTACTGTACCTCCAATGCTGCTTACTCCCTGGCCATCTTTAACCTATGTTTTGCCCCATGCACCCTTTTTTCATTTATCCTCACACACAAACCCACTTTTTACCTCCATTTTTCAGAAAAATAATCAAATCAACATGAACATTTTTGGAAAGAAATGTGTAAATCAAATACCCTATTGCTCTACTTACCAATCCTGTGACTTCTTACTCTAAATCATACCTCTCACTACACCATTCCCTTACTTCTCCTGTCTTCCCTTATTAGAATTTAAATTTTTGTTTTGTTTGGTTTTTCCAGTACTGGGACCATTTTTGCCTTTCTCCTTTTCTCTAGCACTTAGCACCTTTCCTAATACATAGTAAGCACTTTAAAATGATTTTCATTCTTTCACTCATTCAAAGTAATAAAACTATATTTGTACAATAATATAACTCCCTGCCTCAGACACTTAACAGCTGTGTGATGTTAGCCAAGTAAAACATTTTTCCAACTCATCTTCCTCACCTTTAAAATTGAGGTGATGATAACAATAATAGTGACGATATTAATAATATCTAACTCACAGGATTGTTGTGATGATCAAATACGATAATATATATAAAGGATGTTGTGAATCTTAAATTACTTAAATCATTACATAAACATAGCTGTTATGTTGAGGCACAAAGCAGGTGCTTAATAAATATTTGATGAATTAGATTGATTTGAATGTTTCATTTGCCAGTGCCAAACATGTAATTTATTTTGCTGAAATGAATTAAAGGAAAATAAGTAACAGAAACTTAGCCTAAAATATAGGATCTATTAAGCCCCAAATTCATAGATGAAATATCATTGCTTTCAATTTCTTTGCTCAAAAGTTTAAAAGAATCATGAAATTTTAGTGTGGGAAGGAACCTTCAAAATTATCTATTACTAACCCTTTGTTTTCATGGATGAGGATACTGAAGTTCACACACATTAAATAGCTGACTGAAGATTTCACAATGAATTGTTTGTCAAAGGATTCAAATCTAACTGACAAACTGGGTGACCTTGCTACACTCATTTAACTTCTCTGATCTTAAATTATCTTACTTGCAACAATATCAAAAAAATAAAATCTTACATACCTCACAAGATGGTCATAAGAATCAAATAAGACAATGAAGTATACTATAAGTGAGAAGTCCTTTGACAATCATAGTTTACTATTCAACATAAACTTATTTCAAAATTTCTGAGCAAATGAAATGAGGTCCCTTCAATTTGATCACTGGGGTTGTTTGTTTGTTTGTTTGTTTCCCATTCATTTGTTTTGCATTTATCTTTCCAATCAAATCAAAGAATATCAAAATATATCTACAATTTGGTTTGTGGTTGAGGTTGAAAGTAATATCCCATTAAATGTTTCAATGAAGCATCTTGCCTGTAACTTTCAAAGGATTTCAATGACATTTGAATAATGGATTAAGGGCTACATAGTTATATGATCACAGAAAGTGAGATCTAGAATTCACAAAAAGACAAGTAATACTTCAGAGTTTAGTAATAAATAATTTTAAAAATTAAAATATCCTGAGCTGTAGATTTTTATAAAGTCTGGGTTCTTTATCATTCTTCCTTCCAATGGCCCACATTCCTGAAACCTAATAATGTTTTCACTACAGTTTCAACTATAAGATTTTTGCTTTTGTCCTCCTAGTGGTCATACTTAGAATTAACTTTTCAGTTCTAAAACTGAATCATAAGAAAAAAAATGCCTTATACTGTATTTGTATAACTACTTTATACATTTCAGACTACCTTCAATTTACATTATAAAATATTTTTTTTACCAAATATAGAATACATTATATTTGTTTTGATGCATTCAGATTCTGAAATGTATAGTCAAGGTAAACCAAAATTTTAGAACTGTATATTTTTCCCATTTGAAAACATCTTGACCCTTATAGTTTACCTGTTATGATTAATCAAATATAATGATCAGGAAGGCTTACCTAGATTGATCCTAAAAATAGATTGCCATTGTACTCTAAAAGTGGTAATTGATTATTCACAGAGGGTTGGGAAAACCTGGATACTTATCTGTGGTTAATGTGTATTTATCTTACTATTGTTCAGTCATATCAGTTGTGCTCAACTCTTCATAACCCCATTAGAGGTTTTGTTCCCAAAGACACTGGAGTGGTTCGCCATTCCCTTCTCCAGTTCATTTTACAGATGAACAAAGTGAGTCAAACACAGTTAAATGACTTGCCTAGGGTCACACAGCTAGTAAGTGTGTGAGGCTGGATTTGAACTCAGAGCTCTGACTCCAGAATCAGCGCTCTCTCCATTGCACCACCTAGCTACTTCTCTCATTTATCGTAGTAGAAATATTTGTAGCTCCTCTCCAGAGTATTCCACTGATATTGCCTCTCTCTTGTTTCACTATAGTTCATGGCATATTTGAACCCCATCATATTTTTTCATTTGGGAACATACAATAATAAGTAATAATTCAAGGTATAATGAAGTTTTCATAACAATAAAGTAACTGCAAATTTTAGGTGGAAGATTAGGCTTCATTGATTTGCATCTATCTTAAGAATCTAGAGTTCATATTTCTAGAAGTAGATCCGTGGTTTTAAGAATAGCTATGAAATGAGGCTGCATGGTGTAGCAAATAGAGAACTGTACTTCTAATCGAGAAGACCTAAGTTCTAATTCTGCCTCAGTCACTTATTATCTGTGTTATCCTGGGCAAGTAACTTAATCCCTCTGTACATCAGTTTCCTCATCTTCAAAATGAAGAAGTTGGACTTCATGACCTATAAGGTCCCTTCCAGTTTTAAGTCTATGAAATCAAGCCTCTTTCAAAAGAAAGAGAATAGATACAAAGTGCAGTGGTGTGACAGTGCATATTAAGAACACTTTCCCAGTAAGGACATTCACAAACTGGAAAGAAGTAGAATGCTAGAGGGCATTAGAATAATTATCCATGAAGAAAATTCTGTGGAAGTATAGTCAGGGAGATTCAGAAAACAAATCACTGACCTACGATGACATAGAAGTAATGAGAAACTTTGGTTATCTGATTATTTACTAGATTTCCTTGTCTGTCAAAAGCAAAGAAACTTATAAATTCTTGATTGGTCTTAACAGTAATTTCATTGATAAAAAGATGAAGGAAATGACCAGGGGGAATGTTATTCCAGACTTAATTCTTAAGAGGAATGAAGAAATGGCTTCTGAAGTAGAAATGATGGAAAACTTGGAAGAAAGTGATTGCTGCCTCTTAAAACTTGGGATACATGAAAGGAAAGCCAAGTACTGACTGATATGAACCTGAGATTTGAGAAGAGCAAATTTTAAATCATTCAGGAAAAGAATAGATACCACCCTGTTCTGAGTTCTAAAATCTTACAGAGGAAGGACACACAAGATTAATGGAAAGCTCTCAAAAATAAAACCTTAATAACTTACAAATAATCTCTGTAATAATGAGAAAGAGCCATTTCAAAAGACCATTGTGGATTCAGAAGGACTCATTGACCAATTTAGCTTTTTTAGAAGGACAGATACAAAAAAGGAAGATCAGGTAAAGAATAACTAATACAAAAGAAATGTACAGTGTTAAAAAAAATTGTCAGGAACCCTACATCTCAGAATATATTAAGAGGCTGGTAGTGAATTCTAAGAATAACTAAAAGTACTTTTTAAAGTTATGCTGAGAGAGCAGGAGGCAGAGCAAAGAACTATCTTTTACTAGAGGAGAATCATTGCTGTTGTGCATCCTTTGCTTCAAAAGGGACCGATGACATCACAGGGTGATGTCTTAGCTCATGGGTGAATTGGATTTAAGTGAGGCACAGTTGTGCAAAGTCATAAGCCTCATTCTTTCTTCCAGAGACACTGAAGTCCAATGGCAAGACAAAAAGTAAAGTTGACTGGTGAAGGCCTGGGATATAGATGACCTTAGCATGTTCAAAGTCCAAGCAAACTCTAAGTACTTCGTAGTACCTTTGTGGCCATTGGAATAAACTCTTCTAATTGCCCCATTCATCCAGGGGAAGTCTTCACATTTTGGGGGTAAATATCCTACCTAACTCACTAATGGGAATAAAGTCCATCAACCTAGTTTAGCCCATCTGCTGAAGCGGTTTTACCAGAGTGTGGCCACTGTGCTTGCTACAATTTCTTTGTAGCCTCAGGAGAGAGCTTGGTGATGGTTAGCCACCAAAAATGGATGAGCAGCCCTACAAAGGGCTTGGCAAGTCTTCACACTAAAGGTGCTAGTCTTCCCTAAACATCCCATACAGTTACAGGGAAAAATATTATAATGTTAATGGATGATGAAGAGAAATTAAATTATCTAACTCATTTTGGTTTGATTCCTTCTTCCAAGGGCAGCTAGGTAGCACAGTGGACAGAACTCCTGGTCTGGAGTGAGGGGGCCTGAGTTCAAATGTGGCCTCAGACTCTTACTTAGCTGTATGACCCTGTCATTTAACCCTGTTTGCCTCAGCTCCTCATCTGTAAAATAAGCTGAAGAAAGAAATGGCAAACCACTCCAGTATCTTTACCAAAAAACTCTAAATGGGGTCATGAGGAGTTGGACATGACTGAAACAACTCAACAACAACAACCAAGGGAAATGGTACTTGGATTAGAAAAGATAGGCAGAAAGTGGTCAATTGGGAATTGCAATATAAGTGAGGAAATCATTAGAGAGAACACAGATGCTCTCATTGAGTTTAAGTCATCATCATATCCAGATGAACTAGTTCCCAGTTCCATATGTTCCTTTTGGATCATATGGAGAGAACTGAACTAGATGATGGTATATTCTGGTAGATTTAGAAGCAGTTGAACGACTGGACTCAAAGAGAAGTCATTAATGAATTCATGTAAATTTAGATGGGGATTCAATGGAATCTAATCCAGCGCCTCAGGGAATCTATGGGCCTATGATAATCAATACTTTTGGAAATTACTTGATTGAAAGCATAGATAATGTGGTCATCCAGAAAATTTAGAAGAGACATGATATCTTAAAATGTTTGAAAGGCTATTATAGAAAAGTGGGATTTAACTTGTCTTGCTTGATCCAAAAAGATAAAACAATGGAATTAGCAGACAAGCAGATTGTAGTCAAAGGCAATGAAAAAGCTCCTGACAAATATAACTATACAAAAATGGAATGAACTACTGTCAATGGAAGTCTTCAAGCAGCATTCTAAAGGGTCACTTGTCCCATATGCTATACAGTAGATGCTTGTTCATATATGGGTTGGACTAGATGACCTCTTAGGACCCTTCCAGTTTCAAGATTCTATGAATCTGTTAGTCTGGAGTTTGTAACAATCTTTCACCATGCCAAGGGAAAAAAAACAGAATATGAATAGAACTGTTCTAGATACGCCAGAATGATGAAATTTCCTTATTTTCAACAGGTTTTTTGGGGGTGAGTAATGGGATATGGGGGAGTCATAGTTGCACTTGACCACACTAACTTAAAAAAACATTTTCTTTATAATCTCTGATGAGAACAGTATATTTTTGTGAAATGACCAACTGGAATTTAAAGTACATTCTGTGGGCCATGGTAGAACGATTTTCTGCCTGTGATGCTAACTGGTTCAAATGGTCACTAAACTCATGACCTGGGCTTTAAAAAAAAAAAAAATCACGGCTCCGCTTACCCACACTGGATTCTATCTCACTCCTGTAGGAAGTACTTGAAATCTGACTTATTTTCATTTTCTGCATATGTATTTGAATTTGGTGTATAGACTGGCAGATATATTACACATCTTGATTACTTAAGGAATTAACTATTGAGTGGGAAACAGAGAAACAGATTTTTTTTTTCTTGTCCGATGGGAAGATCTTAGATCTACAAGGAGAAAATGTGTTCCTGTTTGTTAAGGTAGTTGTAAATTTAACCATTCCATTCTGGAATAAAAAACTGAAAGTACTGTGATGCCAAACATATTGGTCATCTACACTAAGGCCAATTCCATATATATATGGAATAATGCTGACCTACTGTAAATCTGTCAATTTCAGTTTAATTCACTCTTCCTGGCACTCCAAATGGCCATCTTCCTGGAGAAATAAAATAGTCTCCTAGGTGACTTCAGAGCTACAAGCCCCATTTAACCACATGGGGAAAACTGATCTGGCTTTGCCTTTGGAAGCCTTAATAGTAAGGAACCCATAGGGAACAAACCTTCCTCAGAGGGTATTATAGGACTAGACAGTTTCATGTGCCATTGGATGAGCAGACGCTGTGAGAATTTGATTTTTAATTCCTTCTCTGCCAAGTTTCCTTTCAGATTGACCTCATCCCTGGGGTAAAGTCCTAAACCACCTGTCTTTACTCCTGTGCAGAGTGACTTTGAATTTAAAAGTCCTTTAAATATTATCATTTTTTAAAAGCTCAGTCATATGAGAGACCATTTATCAAAAGATTGTGCCTTTTTCCTTTTAGATAGCTGAGGAGTTGGGTGGACGTTAAGTAAGTACTTACTTTGAGCGATCACTTGTATGCCAACTTTCATCTACGGATTACAAAAACTTTAAGGGACTTTAAATATAGTAATATCTCTGTGATTTAGGTATTCCCCCTTCCACCCCGCTGCATTAAGGCATTTTACAAAGAAGGACATTTATCAATAGAGAGAATTAGATTACTTCCACTGTTGGGCAAGGAATAGTTGTCAGAACCAGTAGATAGACCTCAAGAGCTTGAGCTTCCAGATTCCTTTTCTAAGCCTTAGAAAGCAGGTCTTCCTAGCATTGTCTCTTGACGCTACCAAATGGAAGCAATAACAAAGAAAAAAACGAGTTTAAAAATACTCATTTAATCAGGAGGGAGGGGACAAGAGGACAGAATTTATGCATATATATTTTGTCTGTGTGAAGGTCACCTTTTATTTACATCTCAAAGAATGATAAATGGAGGAATTGTCCCGGTACTTGGTATTCCCTAACATTACGAACCTGACCAGATAGCTGAAAACATGGTTCTATTTTATTGCGAATTGTAATTGTTTAGTCAAGAGGAGGGTTGGGGGAGGGGAACGCTCAATCATTTCTGATAATAGTATAAAGGCGACACAGTTCAGTGATGGCAGGGGAGAAACATACGGACTCGCACAAGTTCCGAGTATGTTGTAACCTTAAAAAAAAAAAATCCCTGCACATGCTACCGCTGACGGAGGATTACTGGGAGCTGATTGCCCTGGACTTCAAACACTGGGAGTCATTCTATCATGAGAAGGGGGTGGGTGAAGGCGGGAGGGGGGGTGAGAGGGGTTCTTTAACAAAGTCCTCCTCTCTCTGCACCCTCCCACTCCATTCACTTGCAAATCAGTGTGTGCCCAGAAGAGCCTGCTTTCGCTAAGCCCCATCACCTTCTCATACTGAGTGCTGCAGTTGGAGCAGGCAGCAGTGGGAACGGTGGAGGCTAACAGAGCAGTAGCAGCCCCGGGAGCAGAGGCGGTTGCGGGGGTAGCAGCCGCACCGGCAACCGCAGCGAAGGCAGGGAGAGAAGCAGCAGCTGGAGCGGCGGCTGCAGAAGCCGCAGAAACCGGTAGCAGAGTCTTTCCGTGTTTGTTTGTAACCAGGGAAAAGGGTTAAGGTGATCTCTGGGTTGCTGGGGTGCCTGGTTTGCTTTGGTAGCTGTCGTTTCTGTCCCAGTCTTTCCTTATCATTGAATGGAAACCAGTCCGCTAGAAGGTCCCGTTAGCTTCCGCTGCATGCGTGCCAGAGTTAAAAGGGATGCTCCCAGAGTCAGCCCTTAGCTCCGTGCCGGTGGCTCTCCCGGAGGTGGAGACCCCAGGCAGCCCGCGGGAGCTGGGGGCTCACTGCCAGGCGGAGCGGCACTGCGGCCCTAGCCTGACCCGAGAGCTTCTCCCGGAGGCTGAGGGCTGGGCGTGTGCGGGTAAGGACTTCTCCAGGCTCTGGACTGGTGTAGGGCAAATGAAGCGCTCGCTGCCGCCAGCAGGAGCTCACTCCTCTGCTCTTTCTCGGAAGGCTGCGGCTAACACTCGGTCATTTGGCAAAGTTGGCAGCTCCGTGGTGCGGGCACAGAAGCACAGAGCGTGGGCGCCTCTCTGTACCTCCCAGGGCAGGGAGCGAGGCTTGGGCAGGTGCAGATTGGTGCCTGGTCATTTTGCGCATACGAATGCTTGCAGATCTGGAAAACTTTAGCTCTAAGCAGTCGGTAGTTAGAGAGGGACAAGGAGAGAAGGAAGCCGGTTGCATCCACCTTTTGGACAGTGTCTGCTGGTGGACCTGGTGCACGAGGGCTGAGTTTGAGAGGAAAGTCCCCCTATTATAAAGTGTAGTTCTCTGCATATGGAACCCACGGTAGTGGGGAAAGTCAGTCGTTTGGTGGGTGGGTAGCCCTGGAGCTGTTCCTGAAGATGACAGCCCAGACGCCAAGTCTCCTCTGTGTTAACGTGTTCTCGGGACAGGGACGGGAGCAAGCGTGTGTAGCTGTCTCAGGTATCTGACAGGAGAAAATTGGAATACTGGCACCTAGTCCAAAGACATTAATTTCCAGGAATAAACGATAGGCAGCCGGTAAGTGGGTTTATTTTGTTTTGTTTGTTTCAGTTTGTTATACATA
Organism: Notamacropus eugenii; assembly: GCF_028372415.1. Classification (NCBI taxonomy): domain Eukaryota; kingdom Metazoa; phylum Chordata; class Mammalia; order Diprotodontia; family Macropodidae; genus Notamacropus; species Notamacropus eugenii. The sequence goes on from NC_092875.1 coordinate 390,642,914, forward strand.
GCTGCGATTCCAGAAATGGATCTTATTTTGGATTTAGATATTCTTATGTAGGGAGTTTTGTGACAAGATCAGAAAGATGCTACAGAGGTCAGTAGGGGGGTTGGAGGGGAGAAGGGTGCAATAAAATCCATATTTTACGGGGAGTTAAATGCAGTTCTTTGTAAGTGCAAGTGTTTGTTCAACTGAGAAACTCTAGATGACATTCAAGGATCGAGAAGTTTAATGACCTGAATTATATCCAGATTACCTATCCATCCGCTGATGATATTTAAAGAGAATTTGATTATGATATTCATGCTACAGAGTTTCATGACAACTCTCAAAGTAAATTCTATGACCAGACTACTTAAGTAGCTATTTATGGCTTCAGTTTTCATTTGGGAGTAAAGTAGAGGAAAGGGGGAAGGGTGAAAAAGAAAAAAATGTATATACACATGTTTTTTTTTTTAAGAAAAAAAAAGGGCAGAAGCAGTCTTATACACATGTGGCTATGCCATGTACAGACATACATATTATGTACCAGTACTAAAAGGGTTGCAAGATTCACTTCATGCATTGAGGAAAGGAAACAAGAAAAATGTAACTTTTACATAGCATTTCCCTTGCATTAATAACATCAAAAATAATCTTCAAACCACAATAAAGTAGTATTTGGTCTAACTTTCATTTTCTCTTTGTGGTTGGCTTTACCTGAAAAGATTAGTACTGGAAATCTAAGTGTTTCTACATACATGCATACATATATGTGTATATATTGTTTATTCTCCCTGGATGCCTTGATCTAAGGTGTGAGTATTTTTGTCCTTGTGCTAGCTAGCTTCGCTGTTTTAAAGAAAACTAAGTCAACAAGTTGTGGGAGAGAAGATGTAGGGAATATAATCAATCAGATGTTTTCATTGTGTCATAAAGAGGGTGAAGTTTGTGCTACAGGCCACATTTTCAATGGAGAGCTCCTTTTGCTCAGGAGACTTGAAAAGCATCCATAGTAGTATATGGGAAAGAATCACTTAGGTTTGTATCTCTTTCTTTACACTTGTAGATTTTGGTTAGTTGGGGAGGTATATAGGGTACTGGAGAGAAACAAAAGATCATAGTACATGTTTCTATCTATTTTTGTTTATTTTTTGTATTTCTTGAAGCAAAAGTAGAAACTTTTTTTTAGAAAACCCTAAGAGGTAGGCAACACATTTTTCAACGAAAATCGTAATGATTCAGTTCTACTGTAATTTCTCTGCAAATTATCTTTTGCAGTCATTATAAGGAATTGGCATGTGAGAATCCCTGTAGGGACTTTGCAATCCCTCTGGATATTTAATTTTTACATTCATTCATTGCAATTACATTATTAAGTACTAACACTGAAAAGATAAAATAGAAAAACTAAAATCATCATTTTCCAAGTTGCTTACTATCAAAAATGTACACCTTTCCTCTTCTACCTACACTTCCATCAGCTTTGAAAGTAGAAACTTACCCTTAGAGGTAATATTCCTTTTAAGGAGAAAATGTCTTTTGAAAATGTGGTTTCAGATATATTTGAAATAGCTAGGATTTAAAGCATAGTAATAGACCCAAACATGGTGCCAGATAGTAGACCCTCTTTGTTGGAAATGTTTTAACTATATGTTAGACTTGACAAAAAGTTCTGATTTTCAAACCGAGCAACAGTGTGGAAACTTGGATGGAAAATGACCGAGTGTTTTCATGAAGGGCACCTTCTCTTCCTTAGGACAAGAAATTTGTGGACAGAACTCCTAGGCCCTAGTTGCTCTCCAGTCATTTGTTTCCTCTTTATTCAGATAGATCTTGTGGTCTTCTAATTATTGAAACTTTTTTGGTTGGAAGGGACCTCTAGTGGGTCATCCTGTGCATTTCTCTCAGTATTACAGTTGCAGGATGGCTTTTGCTGTCTAAAGTTTTGAAAACATAGTAGCAGCTTCTTTATTTAAAAAGGAAGGGGGAAAAAATGCCTCTCTAGCATAGCCTGATTTGTATGTGTAGACAGTAGCCTATCACCTTTATTACTTATGTAGATATCTCCAATTAGAGAACCTCAAAGTATTTACTTTGTTTTTCCATATCTCTAGTTAAAGGTTTAAACACAATGAGAATTTCAAATGTATTTAAATGAAATCAGTAGCTACAGGTTCACATTCATTGAAAACTATAAAATGAGATTTCCTTTTTTTCCAGACCTTGCCAAGAATGTCCTTCCTAAAGCAACTGTTGTATTTGTGTTCATAGTTAAGTCTTACTTACACTTAAAAAAAATTCATTTCCTATGGTACAATGCTATTACTATTATTATTCAAGAAGGATAAAATAAGGACCATGGCTCAGAGAAAAGTTGTGGGAGCATAATTACCCTTTCAGAAATTTATAGAACTTCACTTCTGCTGATTTAGTGGCTTCTGATTTAAAGAAATACCCATTCGTGTAAGTATTTATTAAAAAAGAGGCCGATAAACTTCTGGATGTGCATGTCACCAATGGAGATTGTCTGTTTTAGTCCATAATTTTGATTTATTGTGATGCTTTTTGGGTTCCCTACTTCTTTAAAAGCATTCCCTGGCAGTTGGAGTTAGATAAGTTCTGTGTGGTGAATCAGTCTCTTCTGCTGACACCATACAGGGCTCGACTTCCAATTTAAAAATCTGTTCTAAAGTTTGAAATGTGTTCCAAATGAGATAACATCCAGCAGAAGCGAGTTTCCTCATGTTCCTTGCTTAGTCATGGCAGCTCATTCTTTGGGGTCTGTAAGACTTAGGGTCTGGCTTATAAAAGCAGAAAGAAATGACTCAGTCTGAATTGCATTTCTTAATAGTGTTTCAGTTTAGCCAGTGTCTACTGAGTTACCTTATTTGCTTCACAAAAAGGTGAAAAAACAGATAATCAGACCTTTTTCTGGCTTAAAAATTGTGAATAATGCATAATAAATATAAAGAAGTAGAACACTGTGCTAACAAAGGAGTTACTTAAAGAAGAGTGTTTAAAAAACAAGGAATTATCTGTCATTCCTACTTTTGTGACACAATTCTAATGACTTTGGAAATATGTATATATATACATATATATATGGAGAGATGCCTTTTTAATTTAAAGTTGCTTTTTGTTTATTTTCTTTTTGAATAGGAGAGAAGTTGAGGTGTTTTTCTAAAATTGAGTGTATAGTATTTTGCTGGGCTTTCATTTTTCTGAAAATCAAAAAGGCTACAATTTTTTTAAATGTTCTTATCACTATGTTTCTAGTTTTTCTCCATCCCAGTTCTCTCTTACAGTAAGTTATGTGAGGACCTCCAAGACCTTCTGTGTCAGGAACCATCATTATTTCTTGAGGTAGATAGTTTTTATGACCCTTTAAGCAATCAGGTAGGAAGGTGGAAAATAATGAGTGATATTCCAATAGGGTAAAATGTACCCTTAGCTACTACCAAAAGATATATTAAGGATCAGTTCCTGAAGCCAAAGAATTGCAGAGAGATGATCCAATAAATTAATACTTCAGGCAAAAAAAAAGCTAACTTGAATTGAACTACCCAGGAACTTATCTGAAGTACTTACAAAGACAGTTTAATGAGGTGGTAATGCCTTTTTCTGACACTTGAAATTATTTAGACCGTAACATGTGTACAAAGGATACCAGATACCTTTATCCCTCTATATTTCAATATCATTCCAATTTGTTTAACCTATTTACTCTCTTTTCACTGATTTTGTGGGTACTTGTTTTCTGGATTTATCATTCCACCTGATTTAGATTTATAGGAAGAAGAGATTAATTTTAGCTAGAACATTACTATTAAATATGATTCACAGTATTGATAAAGTAGCAGCTGTCTCAATCCCTTGATCCTTAGAACTCTCATTGAAGAGTACAACCTGTGAATGAAATAACACAGGGTCTGCCTCAATGGAGGAATTTGAATTAACCTAAATGATGTTCCTATAACAGAGTCAATTGGTTCACATGTCAACAGAAATTGAAACCACAAAAGAAATGTAACTTAGTTGCGCTGTCCATGAATTGGTAAGGAGTGAGTGAAATGGAAAGCAGGAGAAAAAATGTACAAGGGCAAACTGAAAATAGAAACAGAGATTCAGATCTGACATTTTTCCATATGTGGAATTATCACTTTCTGTCATGAGAAATGCAGGTTCCTATGCATGATTACCATGAAGTCTTGTCTGCCTTGTCATGCAGATTTCAATTTGGTAGTCATTGCCTGAAGGGGACCCCACTGTGTGTTTCACAGAACTAGAAGTGGAATGAAATCTCTACATTCAGGGGTCAGTTCACATGTGGGCTCCCAAGAAGGTGATTTGAATTCTTATCAGAAAACAAATATTGCATTTAGTTCCAACACAAAAGGTAGAGTTCTCCCACTTAGCTCTTTAAAAAGATTTTTTTCATAATAATTAACAGTTGTGACTGTTATCAACACAGGTCTAAAATAATTCCCTTGCCATTGTTTGCCTCTATCATCCTTTCCCCATCAAAGTAAACTAAAGGCTAGCCTAGGGCTAATCTTCTTGGACTATGATGATGAAGACAAATACACCAACAGAAATCTACAAATAGTATAATGTGGTAAAAAGATAGTAGTAACAAGACTTTCACCTAAGACTAAATACAATATTATGTGTTAGAGTAGCCATAAAGATAGATGGTTGCCCAAGAGTCCAGAAGCTAAAAAAAGTTGAGGATGAACCTAATGACAAGCAGTAAAGCAAAAGGAAAAGTATCATGAACTTCAGCTTCAAGTCCTTTTGACTTGAGGTCAGTGGGACAACCTGCATTGTTGGGGAACTCAGTGAAAGTGACAAGGATAAGTGCCTACCTGAGTCTAGCCATAGAAGGACCTAGGGATGACCTGGAGGATAAATAGGAATACAGGAGGTTCAACTAATAACATTTTGTCAAAGAGGAGGCAGATTTTGAAGCCAAGTAGATTTTTACAGGTTTTTCATTCATATATATATATGTATATATGTATATATATACATATATATATACTATGTATGTATATATATGTATATATGCATATATATGTACATACACACACACACACATATATATATATATTTGCAAAGTGTTGTTAGCAGAGACATTTTGAGTTCTTTTACTATAAAGGTAATTTTGGTGACTCAGGAATCCATCATCTGGTTTCCATTGCAGTGGGGGAAGGCTTTATGAAGGATGGAGAAGAAACTTAAAGAAATTAAATAATTTTAGTTTCCCTCTAGACAACTCTGATTTTATCCCCTTGGGGTCCTCTCAGGCTCACTGGATCCTTAAGGAATCTGTTTTCTCTGGGTTCTCTCACTGTACTTTTTGCCTGATTGCCATTACTAAATAAAGTAATATTTAGTTTCTACTCTGATAAGTGAAAAGACATTTTCTTCTTTCATGACATCATTGTCATTTATTTAGTATTTACTTGGAATCAAAATTCAATATATACATAAACTCTGATTCTTTCCATCATAAAGTATTATACCAAAACACACTTATATGTTACAGTGTTGAAAACAAAGTAAAATACTTGAACTATATTTTCCCTGTGTTTACTCTGTGGGTGTCTCGGTGTATATATGTATGTATGCATGTATGTGTGTATACACATATATACATATATGTATATTATATATATATAGTATGTACTTATGTGTATGTGTGTAGTATCCTTCAAGAGACACAGAAGGTCCTTGAGGGCAGAGCCTGTTCATGTTGTCCTCAGTACCTAGTATAGCACCTGGCATATAGTAGGAGAAAAGTAGACCTTGGAAACTCTAAGTTGCTTAGAATTAATAAATTCTTGTTGACTGATTGGTTGAAAATGAAGAGAAGTCAAAAAGCTATTTATTACCTAATTCTGATCTGGTACCTGTTGCATTTAAGATACCCTCCTTTATGCTTTTCTGTCTTTCCCAGGTCTCACCATTAAAATGACCATGTAGAAATCTCTCTAGTCTCTAGATTCTGATAGCACAGTTTTTGAATTATATATTTGGAAGGAAAATGTAGAGGTAAATTGTTTCGGTGTCTGTGTTTTACATTTTAAAAATCAACAGTGCTGGACTTGCCTAAAGTTTCATGAGGCGTTTATCCAAGTCTTTTTCTTTTTTTCCTTTTTTACTGCTGAAAATATTCCATTGTTTATTAGTACTATTAGATTATGGAAATAAGTAAAATTAAAAGTCAAGCTAGGAAATATAACTGTGAATTTTTTGCAATTATGTGTGTGTTGGGGTTAGGGAGGAAGGTGTGTTTTATGTATGTATTTATGTGTCTATGTGTGCGTATTTAACTGTTGTAGAAGTGGAAACTGTTGAAATTGGTAGCTAAAATTAGGTTTGAGTTTTTAATCTATGATTTTCAGCTACAGTACCTTAAACTGGTGTATTTCAGCTATCCACCAAACAGGAAAAAAATGAAAGCTTCCTATAATCTGTGGAGACTGCACATTTGTCTCTAATTTTTCGGGACCTTCATAGGATCATCCATTTAGAGCAAAAAGAGAACCTTGGAGGTCAATTAGTTCAACCTGAAAATTTTACAGATGAGTAGACTTAGGGTTAGAGAGACAAAGTAAATTACCCAGTTCATGCAAGTCCTCTGACTCAAAATCAAAAAGGTTGTTTTTGTTTTGTTTTGTTTGCTGCAGTTTAAGAGGAGAGTAGTGAGTGGAACGCTAGACTTGGAGTCAGGAAGATCTGTATTCAAATACAGCTTCAGACATATGATTTATTCATTCATTGATAGTCATATGACTCTGGACAAGTCTCTCTGTCTCCCTCAGCTTCCCTAGCTGTAAAATGGGTATAATGATAGCATCTTTCTCCCAGAAGTGTTATGAGTATAAATTAAGATAATATTTAGAAGCTCTACATAAATGTTAGCAATTATTATTATGACTTTAAATAAAACCTTGCAGTATCTTACTCCAAGGGTGGGGAACCTGTAATCCTATGTCAAACAGGATGCTAGATATTTGGAAAAGAATATGTGGTCACCATGCCTGTATCTTTTTTATTACTAGAGCATTAGGACTCTTGACAAATAGTTATTGTAATCGTGGTTTTATTAAGGTCTTGTCTTTTTGGTGAATAATTTTATATTGAAAAGTAATTGATCTTGGTGTTTGGTTCTCTTTGTTGGACCCCAGTAGAGTAAAGAAGAGTGACTATGCCTTTTAAGTCAGCAGACCAAAAATCAGATTAGTCAAAAGCTCCTCACCTACTGTCCCCTTTATTAAACCTCTTATAAATAAAGACTTGTACTTGTGCACTGAGGAGATCCTTTTGACTATCTTAGCAAGAATACTGGTTGCACTTGCCTAATTTTCTCAAAGTTTGTATGACATTAATTTGAATACCTGGTTGGTTGGTGGATGCTCAGCAAAGAATGAGGAGGTTATATCTGATTATCTCAACTCAGCTTTACCCTACGAAACAGAAAAGGGGCATTCTTAATTTGAAAATAGTCTGATTTCTGCACTAGTTGAGCAAGGCATTTCAAAGATGTCTATTTCAATTTCTGAAAATGCTTTTTCACTTTATTTTTAAAAGACCCACAATCCTGATTTTTGGTATATGTCAGTCACAAAAATAAAATGATCATCCATTTCAAGCTGCCTTTTTCAAGGGCTTGTTTGGTTTGGTTTGATTCATTAATCCGCTGCCATCCACGCTTCTGCTGTGTTTGATTCTGAGCTTTTTCCCTTAGCAACAGGTTCTAATTTCACTAGTCACCACCAAATGGTCAGACTCTGCTCATCACAAATTCAGAGTGCTAAAATATAGCCTATCGAGTAAATTACCATGCTGAATCCTAATTGAACAAAGTTGAGCAGCAGCATTTCCCAGTTATTAGTTTTCTATCACAACTACTCACTCAAGAAAAAAGAGTTAGAATTTTTGTCAGGGTGTAGAAGAAACTGGACTTGGCAGGGCAGGTAATCTGATGAAAATCAATGCTACAGCTGGCTTCCTCTCTTCTTGATTCCCTCATTCGCCTTTTCCTCAGGAAGAGATCACTAGGTGGGGGTAGTCCTTGACAAAAAGAGATGAAGGAATTAGTTAATCTGTAGTGCCCTCTAGGAGAAGTCAGTTACAAACCTGAAAATACAAAAAGATTTTGGAAGTATACAAAATTTGAAACAACTTCTGCATTCAGAAAAGGTGATGTGATCATGTTCCCTTGCAGGCAAACAAACCTGGTCCAACTGACTGAATTCCATCTTTGAAATGGAACAGAGAAAGATGGCATGTTGAGGCTTCCTGAAGCCCCTATTGCTTATTTCTCCCGTTTACTTGTGGGGTTGCAGAGGTCTCTCAGAATCTCCTGCCCAAGATTAGCTATTTTGTTTGCTTTTTTTCCTTCTTCAAAATACTCCATTAAGCTCAGTTCCATTTAATTCAGCAAACATCTATTAAGCATTTTCTATGTTCCAGGCACTGTGTTACACCTCAAAGAGTTGGCTAAAAATTTCACTGATGGGCTTTATGGCAGGATCTATATTGGCTACCAAGGAAGGGGGAAGGGAGCTGTCTTTCCCCTAAAAAGGACAGATAGCTAATTTAGCAGAGTTGACACTCACATCAAGTTTACCCCAGCGTCACAGACTAAGATTTTGATATAAAATAGAGATTTGAGGGAGAATCATTGAAACAGTCAAATGGTAGATTAATTAGGTAGCAATGAACAAGAAGCTTTTCATTGTACCCTGAGGAAGCTGATAGTATTCATTCAGCATATGTATGTGCTCCAATTTATTATTACATTAAAATAGCTTTTTAAATTGTTTGCATTCTGCGTGACAATCTGATTATCATGGCTGATGAGAGGAACCAATCATGAGACACTATAGCTCAACTGATGGCCCTTGATGATAATTAAGAAATATGCAGTAATATCCATGACATCATGCAGGAGAGTTTCAAAATACTCAGTAAGATTGGTGCTGCATGTTAAACTGAACAGTCTAGGTGCTAATGAGAAGTTGTGGACATATAACACCTTAAAGAAACCTCTGCTTGGCAAACAATTACTTCCCCATTCGGCTTACCTGACTGACAAGTAACTGCTCCCTAGAATTATTTTCAAGAAAGATTTTTGGAAGGTTCATTATAGGAATTTCTGTACAATAAGAGTCTTTTGGGTATAAATGTAAGTAATTTTATGGGATAGATAAATTCTACTGAAAATAAAGAGGTAAATTTATTATAACATAGCTCCTCTGTCACCAGAATGATAAGCTGAAAGCTTCTGAGCTAGATACTATTACCTAACAAGGTGATTTTCAAAAGATGCTACACCAGTTTTGGGCAACATGATAGTATCTTAGATAAACATTTTTCCAACTTTATTTTCCTTCAAATCCATTCCTTTCCAGAGAAATATTTGGCTTGTTATATTCTTTATTCTAATAACATCATATTTAATAATTCAGAATCCTTTAAAAAGGGTCCTATTTCAAAGGAGACCATATCAATGGAGCCCTGAAAGCCTGAGGGTATAAAGATGCTGATGGGGATACCCAGCCCTCAAATTCCGGATACCAACTCTCTTCCTGCTTTAGGCAGGTTTTTTATTAAACTCAGTATTAAACAATGTTGCCTGAAGCTTGATTAAGAATTTATGTCTTCCTAAGCAGGATTAGCAGCAGTCTGTCATTTTGATTTTTTAATTTAAATTTGCATCTGGAAATGGGGTAGGCCTCTAAGTTCATATATTTCAAATATATTTTGCTTTTCAGGATTAAAAAATTAACTGAATATTATTCTTTCTGGTATGATTTTTCTTTTTATGATACAGTTGCTATGTTTGTTAGTAAATCTTGGTTATTTTGAATAAAATGTAATTATTTCCATCTTTAAATTCAGGTCCTATCTTTCAGTAATCCTGTATTTGATGTTTTATTTTTATTAAAACAATTTATTGTGAAATTATGTGAGGCACAAGATCAGATAGTTGGGGTCAGCTTATATGTAGATGTTTATTCAAACACATGTAAACACATATATGAGGGTTCTTTATCTTTTTTGTTCTATAACTCCTGTGGCAGTTGGGTGAAGCCCATGGACAGCTTCTCAGAATAATATAAATGCATAAAATAAGATGCATAGGATTAATAAAGGAAATTACTTATACTTAAGTGTAGCTGTAACTTTTTTTTTCATCCAAGTTCATAGATCCCCTTGAAATCTCTCCACAGGCTCAAGTTTAGGAACCCTGAAATACAAAGACAGAGAAAGAGATGTGTACATATATATATATATGTATAGGTATATGTCTATATTTTTTACACACAGAATATTTATACACACTCACCTATACACATATGTATGTAAATGTACATATACAGGTATATATCAATATGTACCTGATGACAAGGTTTTAATAATTTAAACTACACTAAGACTTTTCAGAAACCCTGTATATACATAGATAGACAGATGTGTGTGTGTACATGAGTATATGTGTATGAATATATATTTATACATAAATACAGATATGATGCAGAGAAAGAGTTTTAGGTACAAACATATGTGTTTTGTTTATATGGGCTTAAGTTTCAAAAGCAGGCCTGGGCAGCTCTGAACTGAGAACCCAGAACTCTGACTTTGAACCTTCCATCTGTCATTTAGGAGCTGGAGTTTGGGCAAGTCATTAAGCTCTCAGATTCATTTATATAAAACTGGAATAATAATATTGGTAGTACTTACTTCATAGGGTTGTTAGGAAGATCAAAGGAGGTAATATATGTGAAAGCCCTCTGTAACCATACAGAGTTATATAAAATGTGAGTTTCATTAATCAAGAAACTGTATCTTGCATTTTCATCCTTTGAGTGTTTCTGTTTATATCTTTGTATTTCATGTAAAAAATACAACAGATTTCCTTCCTTTTTTAAAGCATGGTGCATATGAGGCCAGAGCAGCAGGTGTTTCCCCATATGGGTCATTTAGCTTTGGGCAGAGAAAAAGATAGTCCCATGCATGGCCCCAGATTCACCCCAAGTTCTTGCTGTCTCACATATGCTTAGTCTTGATCCCAAAGGGGATCAGTTGAAAAGTGGCTGGCTCAGGGCAAACCACTTTTGGACAGGGATAAATAAAAATGCATTTCCTACTAGTGATAGACCAATATTATCACATTTACATGCCAATAACAATAATATAGACTCTGGTTAACAGGACCCATGTTTTTCTATCAGTTCCCTCTACACCTTAGATTTACAAATCATCCTTTGACTTCATATTATAAAAGTGTTTTGTATAGTCCATTTATATTTCTCACCCTGCCTTTGTTTTTAACTTAAGGGCTTAAAAAAGAGTCATCACACCACTGAATGCTATACATAAGTTAGTCCACATATCAGAACAACCCTCTGTTATTCTACTTGGACTTTCTGCACAGCAGTTCTACATAAATGCTATCTAACAAATTTTGTTGCTGCAAGCATTCCTTCTGTACAGGAAGGCTGGCTCAGTTTTAGGATCTCAAATGGTTCCCGATGTTATCTAGACATTAAATGTTAATTATGACTTTAAAAATGCTCTGATTTAAATCAGCTGTCATCAGGTGGTTGAATGACCATCTTTGGCAAGCCCAAGTCTTTTAGCCCCAGTGATATGATACCACCTTTAGTTAAGTTGGAGTGCAAAGCTGTATTGACAATGTAACTTCAGTTATCTAGAGGAGGAATGATATGCCTGGATCTCTGTAGTGCTCATACCTAGGAGAATTGAGGGCGGGACTCCAGGACATTTAGAATCCATTTGGAATGAAGCTTTAATGGGCCTTATAGGGCAGCAGGGAGAAATAGTGGTGACTGGCATGAGTAACCTGGCTAGGACCACTGAGTACCTAATGAGAGTTAATTAAGAAATGGTAAAGGTCAGAGAGGAGGGTACTTCTTCATGAGCCCTGAGGTGATCCTGATCCAGTATACTCTGAGCTCAGGTCAGTTTTGTTTAGGAGAAAGATCTCTGTCCTTAGAATGAGAAGATCTGGGTTTGAGTCATTGGTCTGCCAACTTTGGAAATATTAAGTCACTAAACCTCAGTATCATCATCTGTAAATTGAGGATAATTACCCACTATGCAGAGGAAACATGTTATAAATCATAAAATGTTATGTAAATATGAATTATTATTAGCTGTGAAGTTGTAATCAGGTGAAAAAGGATGTTTTGGTGGTTCTGTGTAACCAAATATAGAGCTATTAGTGCATTTAAGGAAAATAAATTCCTCAAAGTAGAATTTTTGAGTTAAAAGTGACTTTCTAAATATTCATCCAGCCTTTCGTTTTTACAGATGGGGAAAATGGAACTCAGAGACATCAAGTAATTTCCCTAAGGTCACCCAAATAGTAGTGGCACAGCTGAAACTATATAACCAAGATCTCTTCTTACCCGGCTCAGCAGTCTTTCTGTTTATAGTATATTACCTCCCAAGAAGCAAGTAAATTATATCATTTGGCTCAGGAGGAATTTCTAAGCCTTCTTTTAAGAGACCAGACCTTGGAAAATAGCATGATAAGACTAAGATGTCACCAGAAAAAGAGATTAACCTGAAGGCAATAGAGACCTGATAGAGTGGACAGAAGGACCACCAGAAGGTAGCAAGAATTAACTAAACTAAAGACCAAGGGATGATTGATTCACTAATGGGGCAAGATATTTTAAAGCAGTTTTATTAGACAGATCACAGTCAGTATAAGGCAGTGCAGCTGTTTTGTTTTGTTTTTTTCTGGAGCATCTACAGTATCCTAGAATAAGGAGCAGAGAGTGGTCACCTGCTCAAATTGGACAGACAGTTTTATGGAATCAATCAATATGCATTTATTAAATTCTTATTTATGTGCCAGACATTGTGAGAGGTGCTGGAGATACAAAGAAAAAGCTGGAAAACAAAAAAAAAATTCTGCTCTTTGTCAGACTGTGGACTACTATGGATTTCTTCCTATGGCCTTGTATTTAAGTTTTGTTGTTTTTCTTTACTTTGAATAAAACTACCATTGGACATGTTGTGGCCAGACTAATGCAAACAGAAGAGTTGCTTTTATCCGGTCAGACAATCTGGTGGAAGGATCTTCTGATTTTTTGGGAGGGAGGTGGTAGGGCTCAAACTGTAATAGTGAGATATAATGAAATAAGATGAAATTTAATAGGGACAAACAATAAAACCTTTCACTTGGGTTTAAAAAAATCAGTTGTAAAAGTTTAGAATGGAGGAGAGATTTTTACAAAGCTGTTTGGTGAAACAAAAAAACAAAAAGATTGTAAACTCAGCAATGTGAATTGGTAGTCAAGATTTACTGTGACTTTATGTTGTATACATAGAAGTACACAGGCAGCTAGGTGGTGCCGTAGTGCATAGAGTGCTGGGGTGGGAAAACTCATCTTCCTGAGTTCAAATCTAGCCACAGATACTAGATGTGTGACCCTGGGCAAGTCACTTGATCCTGTTTGTCTCAGTTTCCTCATCTGTAAAATGAACTGGAGAAGAAAATAGCAAACCACTTTAATATCTTTGCAAAGAAAACCCCAGATAGGGTCAAAACAAGTTGGACCTAACTGAAAAATGATTTAACCACAACAGAGTACAAAACAAGGAAGATGGTAGTTTTGCACTGGTCAGACTACATCTGCAGTGTTGTGCCAAGTTTGTAACCCTGCATTTTAGAAGGGATATTAACAAGCTAGAGTTCAATCAGAAGAAAAGACCAGGGTGTTGAAGATTTAGGAAGAATATGATAGATGCTTTCAAACATTTCAAAGATTATTAATGTAGAAGAAGAATTCTTCTGCTTGGTCCAGAGGGCAGAACCAGAATGAATGGATAAAACTTATAGGGAGGCAAATTTTAGCTTGGTATAAGGAAAAACTTTCTAACTATTAATGCTGCACAAAATAGAAGCAGTTGTCTTGGTTAGGGGTAAGGAGAAAATGAGGGTGTGAAGGCAGGGTGAAATGAGTTACTTGGATATCTTCTTAACTGGCTCTTTTCAAAATAAGGCTAGATGACACCTTATTGAGAGTTATGCATGTAAGAGTCATGATTTGGGAACTTAATAAATTATTTTCAAGATTCCTTTCAATTCAAAGCATGTATATAGGTTCCTTAACCTTTTTTGTGTCATGGACTCCTTTGATAATAATGTCTTTAAGTTCACAAAGAAGATACATAGGATTATAAGGGAAGCCAATTATATTGAAATACAGTAATCAAAATCTTTTTTTAAAGTTCATAGACTTAGGATTAAGAAACTCAAGATAAAGAATATGAAGTTGCTAGAAGATAACCAAGATCTTTTGTCACAGACATCACATGAATTAAAAAAGGCTTTGTAAATATTAGAAGTCCTAGGGGTCCCCAAAACAGTGGTCTCAGCTCAATCTATAGTGCATGCTGGTAAATTATCTAAAATTCTCTTCTATGGCTCCTCTTCACAGACTCAATGTTAGGGAATGAGGATTAGGAGCTAAATTTTAAGTCATAAGAAGGACAAAAAGGATGCAGGAAGAATAAGGAATTATTGTAGCTTTGTAAGTTTGAAGATGTAAGGACCTTTGTAGCAAAAGTTTTGTAGATCATTGAGAATTTGCCACTTACCAGTCAGTACTGGCTCATGGATCTGTGGTCAGGGAACACATTGTTCCAAAAAGGCTTTGACTTTCTTTATTAGGTTGCTGATTTCTGAATTATTCATTATTACTTTGGCCAGTGCATCCATTGAATAGAAACTGTTTATGGTCTCCTATTACACTCTGACAGGGCAAGCTTTAGCCCTGATTGGTGTAGTTTAGGGTGTGGCCTGGGTTATCCCTTGTGATACGCTATGAAGACTACAAAGCATGCTGTTGTGTGATGCATCTTGTGTGGATGCTTTCAGGACAAAGTCAATATTATCCAGAAAAATATTTTTGTACATAGTTTGTATACTGTCTCCCCCATTATGTTGTGAGCTCTTGGGGAACAGGGACTATCTTTTGCCTTTCTTTGTATCTTCAGCACATAGCATGGAGCCTGGCACAAAGTAGGCATTTAATAAATGTTTGCTTTTTATTCACTAACTTAAATGCCATCCCTTCCATGAATCCCTCCCTCCCTAATGACCTTCTCTCATTTATCTCTCAAATACCGTAGTTGTTTTTTAACTCTTTAATGAATTTATCACTTCATACTGTACATGATAGTTACCTTTATTGAGATATCTCACTCCCACCCTCTCCTGACTTTAAGTTCTTTTGGGGGCAGAGACCAGGTGTTATCCAAATTTTGTATCTATGCTAGCACAATGCTATACATATAATAGAAATTTAGCAACTGGTTGTTGTGTTCCATTGTACTGTATTGCATTGCATTATATTTAATATGTAATAAGAGGTTCTAATGAAGGTCTCTACACTTTTTATGTAAAACAGATATTTATTAGCCCAAGAATTGTGATATAGATAATTTTAGCTTAATTAATTGAATAGGGAATGAGCACTTAGGCTAGAGTACATACATTTTTGGTGAAATGAGATCGTTTACTAACTGTAATGGGAACATTCAAGGAAGAGTAAGACAAAGTTCCCAGGGTCATGAATGGAGTAGGCCTAGAAAAAAAAAATCCCTGAGATTAAGTGAGGAAAGGAGATAAATGACAAATAGAGCTTGGGAGAGGTTCCAAATTTCTGAAAGGTCAGCAAAGCAAGGTAGCCCAACAGAGGACAAAGTGGGTTGGATTTAAAATTGGGAAACTTGGGCTCAAATTCTAGCTCTCTTATGTAGTACATTGCGACTTTGAACAAGTAATTCACTTGTTTCAGTTTTCTCATTTATAAATTGATGGGGTCTACTAGGTGACCTTTCATGTCCCTTCCAGCTGTGGATGTGTGATCCTCTATCATACTCTAAGTGGAAATAAACTTTTGATTTGGCCTTAACTGGGCTTGACATTAATTTTGAGAACTGTTAGGAAAAAAAAAGCATTTTTAACTAGAGATATAAAGGTCAACTGGCTGGAAGGAAAGAGAATTTCATTTTTGCCATCTTAGTTTCACTGAAAGAATAACCTTAACAGACTCAAGGGATGTGCTGGCCTATTAGTATCTGCATTGCTCTCCATGGCCTAGCTCTAACCTTAGCTTCTCTAGCTTTTTGCCAAAGTGTTTTCTTTTTTTAAAAAATTGTCTCAAACTTAATCCTAACCATTGACTGTGATTAAATTACTACATTGACGAAATAGTCTCCCAAAATTCTTGGTTTAAAAAAATCCCAATAGAACAATTCCCTCATCATTTTACTGCTAAAAATCCCATGTTTCTTTTGGAAAGTATTCTCTTTTCTTTTTTTAGGAAGAGGGAAACAAATCCTCACAGACGTACACCTTAATGCTAAGTCTTCACAGGATTACAGTGAGATAAATGACTGGAAATTGTCAAACACCTAGCACAGTGCTGATAATAAATGTTGAATGAGTGAAAGTCTATTGAAAAAACATTTTTCCTCATTTCCTTCATTATCTGATTAACTTCACAGGAAAAAGAAAGGGGCTTTTTTTAATTGTTTGCTTAGACCTGTCACACTGTAGAAGAAAAGCAGTTTAGAATAGCTCTATTTTTTTAAACATGTGAACTCCCTTACAGGAAGCCCTACCTCCATGGCTTCACCCTTTCATAGAAATGTTAATGTGACAGAGATGTCCTTTATGCCTAGTACTTTGGGGCAAAGCATGTAACCACAGAACCTTTCATATATAACAGATAGGTTCTCATTCTCAATTTTGAGGAAAAAAAGAAGGGCACTCACCCTCAGTTTCTTGTCATCTGCTTCCTTCAGGATATCAAATGAGACTCTAAAGTGCATCACTATTATTTTTCTTAGTGATTTCAATCAAAAAATTAAAATAACCTAAAAGGGACCTTGGATCTTAACTTGGTTCCTAGAACCTTTATAATTTCATATATTGGGACCAAATACTGCAGTCTTTGTGATGTGGTAATGATGTCACTGAGTGGGGGTGGGGGAGTAATAGAGAAATCTTCCATTCAGCTTTGAGCCTTTATTTTTACTTTTTCCTTCTTTACTCTGGACCTGACTACAGTTGTGTTTACCTACCGATACAAATTCTATAACTGTTGGGGAATGTATAGTGTAGTCATAGAAAATTGCCTAGGCACTGAAAGGTTAATTAACTTGCCTAGGGTCACATAGCCATTGTGTATCAGATATGTGTAAGACTTAAATTCAAATCTTCATAATTCCATGATTGGCTCATTCTGCATTATACCACATTGCCTCATGTCATAATACTTACAATAACCTATTTGTACTTCACAATGTGGGGAAACTTTCTGTTCACTAAATGAGACTCAAGTGCAGCATTCTTCAAAAGAAAGCCTGTATCATCAGATCACTGATCTCCAATCAGTCCTACAGGGGTGAAGTAAGTTAGAAAAACAACTGTAGAACTGAGTGTGGTAATCACTGTATTTATCAAGCAGGCATGTTGGTCATAACCAAACGAATGGCTTAGATGTCTTTAGGTGCTTTAAAATGTTCTGTATGTGACCCTATGAGACGGGGCAGGGGGATAAAAGGGAAACCAAAGAGAGAGACAAAGAAAGACAAAGACAAAGAGAGGCTCCTGAATAAAGAAACTCCTACCCATGGTAGTCAGCATTTCTCTGAAAATTGTATGCATAATGATTTTCCTTGGTGATTTTGAAATCTGCTACTAGAGAGGCTGAAGCTAGTGGATCTTTTGAACTTAGGAGTTCAGAGTTTCAGTGAGTTAAAGCCAATTAGGTGTTCATGCTAAGGCTCGCATTGATATGATAAGGAGGAGTAACAGAAGGAGACAGAGGTAGAAACAGAGACAAAGAAAGACAGAAACAGAGAAAGAGTAGAGAGAGAGATAAAGAGAAACAGAGAGAGGAGAGAGAGAGAGAAAGAGAGAGAGAGAGAGAGAGAGAGAGAGAGAGAGAGAGAGAGAGAGAGGGAGGGAGAGAGGGAGAGAGAGAATAGGATGCTTTGATCTGCATGCAAACTCCATAGTTCTTTCTCTGGATGTGGATTATATTTTCCATTATGAGTCTTTTGGAATTGTCGTAGATCATTGCATTGCTGAGAAAAGCTAAGTCTATCAAAGTGTGGCTATTATTGTGTACAATATTCTCCTGGTTCTGATCACTTCACTCAGTATCAGTTCATATAAGTCTTTACAATTTTTCTGAAGTCCCCCTGCTCATCATTTCTTATGGAACGATACTATTCTACTATATTTGTATAGCACAACTTGTTCAGCTGTTCCCCAGTTGATGGGCATCCCCTCAATTTCCAATTGCTGGCTACCATATAAATATTTTTGTACATGTAAGTTTTTTCCCCCTAGACCTTGGGGCATAGTTCCAAATTGCTCTCCAGAATGGTTGGATCACTTCACAACTCCACCAACAATGCATTAGTGTTCCAATTTTCCCACATCTTCTCCAGCATTTATAATTTTCCTGTTTTGTCATGTTAGCCAATCTGATAAGTGTGAGGTGGTACCTCAGAATTGTTTTAATTTATATTTCTATGATCAATAGTGATTTAGAGCATTCTTTTCCATATGACTATATATGGCTTTAATTTCTTCATCTGAAAACTGCCTGTTCATATCCTTTGACCATTTATAAATTGGGGAATGACTTGTATTCTTCTAAATTTTACTCAGTTCTCTATGTATTTTAGAAATGAGAGTTAGAGGCCTGTAGAGGGACCAGCCCTTCCAGCTCTGAGCTGGTGCCACACGCTGAGGAACAGGACCTCTGGAACACACCCCTTTCATCCCTTAGGATCCACACCCACAGTACCTAAACCAGTTTTGGCAGGCCCAGCTCCTCAGCTCCAAAGCCTGTGTACCTTAACTGCTTCATGGTCTTGGGCCTTGGGTGGGAGCAGAAGAGTGACTCTATTGCAATGCTGTCCTCTAACACTTGACCCGCCTTGCCTCCAAGATTGGAACCATTTCATCAGGAGCTGCTACAGAACAAGGACGACCCCCAATGCTATGGGGAGAGGGACACAGAAGGCTGGGCTTCCTCACCTCTCCTTTTGATCCAGTCACTCCCCCTGACCCTTTCTGAACTGCAAAAGTCTTTTGTACCACACCTCATCATGTCCCAGCCAGGCCTGTCAAGGAATTCATTGGGTGTCTGGCTGGATGGCTACATATGCTGGGGCACATCCCTGCATAGATGGATTTTGGAATCTGGGTAACAGTCTGCCTACCCACGGCTCATCCTGGCCTTCAGGGCTCCTTCCTCTCCTTCTGGTTTGATTCCCACAAATTGAAGATGAGAAAGACATCTCATCTTATTTGACCTTGTAGACAAGCTTGAGATCATAGAGCATAGAGCCACCCAGAATGACCTTGAAACCTAATCCTGGAAATGCAGATTGATATTGAATGTTAAGAATTCCAGGGTGTGCCCTATCCTATTCCCAGACATGGGAAAGTTAAAAGAAAGTGACAGAAAAAAAAGGATCAAAAGACAGAGAATACATGAATGCATACCATAAAAATGAGTAGGGGAGGAGGGCTATTCTTAGAACTGTTACCATTACCAAGGGAGTTTGAAAGAAAGGTTGAGGCTGAGTTGTCTATGATGAGGTGATTCAAAAAAGCAAAACTGGTTAGGAAAAAGGTAAAAAGGGAAAGTATTTCATGAAAACAGGGCATGAAAGGAGCAGCTAATATAGAGGAAGGGGAGAAGGCTGCTAATATTGGATCCTAACTCTCCCCTGGGTTGAAGAGGAAACCATGTATACATCTAAAGAGGTTGAGAAAACTTCCGAACTTGTAGAGAGGTAAGCAAAGTGAGGGTCACAGTATGGGAGCGACTTTTAGAAGTATATATAGATGAAGATGGGGGGATGCACAGATAAGGGAGGGACTTTTAGAGGGGTGGCTAAAATAAGGAGTAAGAGGTTAAGAGGAGAAGATCACCCAGAAGGTAAATTGAAAAGGAAAATAGTGAGTAAAATTAAAACAGAGGATAATTGAGACGTACTAATTCTCACTTTGAATATAAATTAGGAAAATAATAAAATCCATTTGGCAAAACAAAGTCAAGCATATGAAAGGAAATAATGAATAAAAATGTAAAAGAAGGAAGCGTAGCAGTAGCAGATCTTCAACTGTATAATAAGGCAGGAATTATCAAAACTATCTGGTACTGGCTCAGAAATAGTTGTCCTTTGTTATCTAAAAGGACCAAAATGACATCACTATGCTAGAGCCAAGTTTCATTGTGTCCTACTGTGGCTGATCAGACCAATACAAAGTCGGAATGCTCTACCAGAGGTCAGGTACAAGTAGTCTGAATGAACATTTGGGATGGATATTCTAAATTTGCCCATCCTGCATCTCCTTTGAGCAGTTTCAATTCGTCTCTGCTCAAAGAGCACAATACTTTTCTGATGTGGGCTAGCCATGCTGAATGGGCCTGTGTCAGTGTCTCCCAAGTCACACAATCAATTCCAAAGTTAAGAGAGACCTTGAAAGTGTCCTTCTATTGCTTCTTATGACCATCATGTGAAGGCTTGCCCTGTGTGAGTTCTCCAAGAAATGGAAAGGTAGATGAATGAAAGAGAGAAGACATATAATTAATAGCAAATAACATAATAAGCTTGCATTTGAGAAGTATAAACACCTAAGATTTGGGAAGAATAATTCATTATTTGGTTTAAAAAATTGTTGGGAAAACTAGAAAGCAGTACTAGAAAGTAGAACCTGGGCATAGACCAATGTCTTACAGGGTTTACCAAGATAAGGTCAAAATGAATATGTGGCCTAGATATACAGAGAGATTTTTGAAGAAAATTAGGAGAACACAAACATTACTTATCAGACTTATGGACAGGTGAACAACTTATGAAGAAACAGGAAATAGAGACCAAAGTTAGGTGTAAAGGGGATAATTTTCATTGCATTAAATTAAAAAGATTTTGAAAAACTAAATGTAACCAAGAGAAGAAGGAAAACAGAAAATGGAGGGAGAAAAATTTATAGACAATTTATCAGATAAAAGTCTTGTATCTAAAATGTATACAGAATTTTGTGAAATCTATAAGAATGCAAGACATTCCTCTGTTGATAAATGGACAAAGGATATGAACTAGCAGTTTAACAATGAAGATGTTCCTTTTCTTTGAGGCAGCATGGCTAAGGTGGAAACATGTTTTGCCTGACCTCACAGGGAGAAAGGATATCCTGTTCTCTGTATTCTGGAAAGGGGAGAGAGAGGATGGCAAAAAGGAGAGCATTTAGTATTCTAAATTTCCTTTTTCCCCCTCTTATTTTATTTTTTCCTCAACCACATATACTTTTTATTTCACCAATTGCATATAAAAGAAATTTCAACAGTCATTTGTTTGAAGTTCCAGCTTTCTTCTCTCTCTCCCTCCCTCCATTGAACACAAACTCCCTTTCTTTTCCCTTCTTCCTGAAGACCATAAGCAATTTGAGGCAAGTTCCACATGTGCAACAGAGACCAAAAATAAAAAATAAAAAGCAAAACATAAGAAACAAAAACAACATCCAAAAAACCCATGGGGGTGGGCAGAAGAGAGAGAAGATTTTTTAAAATAGCATGCTTCCATCTGTAGAACAAAACCTTTTTAATTTAATGTAATCAAAATTATCCATTTTGTATTTCATAATGTTCTCTGTCACTTGTTTGGTCATCAATTCTTCCACTCTCTATAGATCTGACAGGCAAACTATTCTTTGCACTCTTAATTTACTTAGAGTCTCACCCTTTATTTCTAAATCATGTAACCATTTTCACCTTATCTTAGTAGAAACAATGTAAGATGTTAGTCTATGCCTAGTTTCTGCCATAGTATTTTCCAGTTTTCCCAACAGTTTTTGTTAAATAATGAGTTCTTATCCCAGAAGCTAGAGTTTGGGGTTTATCAAACAATACAGTGCTATAGTCATTTACCACTGTGTCTTGTGCACCTAGCCTACTCCATTGATCTACCACTCTCAGCCAACCAAATAGTTCAATGATTTCTGCCTTATAATACAGTTTTAGATTTGGTACATCTAGGCCACCTTCCCTTGCATTTCTTTTCATTATCTCCCTTGATATTCTGGACCTTTTGTTCTTGCAGATGACTTTTGTTATAATTTTTCTAGTTCTATAAAATAATTTTTGGTAGTTTGGTATAAGTAATACTGAATAAGTAAATTAATTTAGGTAGAATTGTCATTATTATTATATTAACTTGGCCTACCCATGAGCAACTGAGATTTTTCCAGTTATTTAGATCTGACTTTATTTGTATGAAAAGTGTTTGTAATTGTGTTCATGTAGTTCCTGGGTCTTAGCAAGAAGACTCCCAAATATTTTGTGTTGTCTACAGTTACTTTAAATAGAATTTCTCTGGGCTTCGAAATGACAATGACTTATATGGGTTTATTTTATATACTCATACAGTGTTTTTAAAGACTAGTGAAGGTCTATGAGTAATTTTCTATAGGTCTATAGCCAAGTGAGTAATAATAAATGATGTAATTGACAATCATCTTCGTCATTATTCAAATGGAATCAATCATCAAGTACATATGGAGTATTTAATAATTAGGAAAGTAGAAAAACTTTCATACTGTTTAAGTAAAGGACATTTCAGACAGTGTAGTTTTGGGTTTTTGTTGTTGTTTTCCATTATAATTCTATTCAACTCAGTTCACCAAACATTCCTTATCTGCCTTTTGTGTATAAGACATTGTACTAATTGCTACTGGAAAAGCAGGTTCCAAAGATTAAAAATAATATAGTTTCTACCCAAAAAAAACCCTGTATATTATGAAAAGAAGGAAGAAACATCCACAAAATAATTATAATGCAAATTAGAATATAATGAAATGCAGAGGAGAGGTCAAAGAAAGTGCATGTGAATGCTGAGAACCTACCATTGTACCTGGCATCTAATAGATGCTTAAAGATGCTGACTGATTCATTGGCAAGGGAAGGAGGGAAGTAATTGTTGTTGAACTGCAGGAAGTATCCTTAACTAAGGTTTGAAGAAAGAGGATTTTGTCAGGAGGATATGTCAGAACATTCAAACCTGGTATGTACAAATGTGCAGAGGAAGGAGAGAGCATGACAAGTGAGGCAAAAAAGGAAATAGTATGGTCAGAGTGGACTATGAAGAGCCTGAAGAGAGAGAGTGAAAGAGCCTGAAAGGTTGGTTGGAATCAGGGAAGGGAGAATTAAAAACAGCATCACTAGCTGCTAGACTCTCCAGCTGGAGGTTGTCTCAGCTGGAGAGTAAAATCTTATCTGGTCTCTCACCTGCAAATCCTGTTGCCGCTTGGACAATCAGTAGAGTGCTGAATTGTGGAGGGTGGGCAGGTGAGGAAAGAAAACAGCACATTGTTTGGTGGGAAAAGGGAGGTCCAGGCAGAGCAGTAAACTGCTGTTTAAACAGGTTTACACAAAATGTGATTATATTTCTTTTTAAAAAGCCTTTTAGGAGCTGTTTCCTTTTTCCCTGTAGTACTGTCAATTGGCATATGCCTCTGGGAAAGGGGAACCTGCTCTCTAAAAGATCTTTAAATAATGTTTGTTAAAAACTACAACATTATCACTTAAAAGCTATTTAATGAAGAGCTGCTACCACCTCTATAAAAACCCCCACTCTCATTCACCATTTTCTTTCTTCAGTTGCATCTATGCTCTTTTCTAGTACTAATGATGTACCACCATAATGATTAATTTCCCACTTTGTCTTACAAACAAATGTTTGCTGAATAGTTTCTAACCCCCAATAGGACCATCCCAGCACAAGCTACAGGGCATGCCAAGCAGGAAGTTATGTGTATAGTGTGTCTGGGGCATCATATATCCCAGAGTTCCCCTTATTCTAATGTGGGCTGGTTTTTCACATTTCCACCCTTTACCCCTGTAGATCCAGTAAGATTCAGGTACTGGCCACAAGAGTAACAATTCAATTTTATGTTGTCACAGTTCACCAGAAAGCTTTCTAGGGAACCAGTTGTTTGCTAGGACTCCTACCACACATACATTCTTCAAAAGATAAAGGAATTAAGAAATAAAGATGGAGCAGGGAGAAGAAGGAATCTTCCTAGCAGCCCAAACTACATATGAAAAGCAGTTCACCCATTTGTACCATAGGATTTCTGCACTGAGGTTCATCAGACCCTTTTCAAACCATTCCTTTCCTCCCTGCCCCGCACAATCCCAAAAGACTAACAATCATCATTTTATTTTTGTTCCCACAATAACTCTGATTAAGATTGGCCTCAGCAGGTAAGAACAGGGTCAATCTATAGCCTTAATAGTCATTTGAGATCTTTAATTTTAGAAGGGCTAGTAGATGTTGCTGAGATGGATCTGGTTCGTATAAGTAATAAAGGTCCACTATGAAATAAAACAAGCAAAACCTGCCCATTCCAGTCTATGAGTTCAAATTATCAGGGCCCCATGTGTTTAGGTTAGGTTCTAAAAAGAAATGGGGGACAGTGGTATGGAGAACCAGCCAGTGAGAAGAACTAAATTGAAACTATTGGTCCCATTATTCAATATTTCTGCCCATTAATGCTCACTGATGCACGTTATTCTGACACTGATGACAGTCTTTAAGCTCATGCCTTAAAACTGAGGGATTTAAAAAAATAATGCTTTGTTATGTACTCCCATTTCCAGGGTTTTGGGCTCTATTTGGGAAGTTTTGGAGCTCAGATTATGGAGCCCAATGCATAGATCTCATTAATGAAATCCAACATAAGATGATATCGAAGATCTATGACATTTTTAGTGACAAATGATTAGGTTTCCTATTTCTCTCCTCATTACAAGTGTAACTGTAGTTTACCTGAGGAAACATACTATGAAGACAGACTGGTAAACTGAGAAAAAAACTGTAAGCTCTTTCTTTTTATGTTCTGATTCCTGGTAAAAGTGCTTTAAAATGTCAACATACAATTTCAAGGAATTCTCGCTTTTCACTCCTTGTGGCTAGATGGCTTGTGGTGAACATGGTCTTGGATATAGCTACAAGTACAGCAATAATTATAACAACTCAAAAGGCACAGTGGATAGAGTGCTGAACTTGCAGTCAGGAAAACTTGAGTTCAAATCCAGTCTCAGACACTAGCTGACTGACACTGAGCAAGTTAGTTAACCATTGTCTGCCTCAGTTTCTTCACCTGTAAGATAAGAATATTAGCACTTACCTACCAGAGTGGTTGTGACGATAAAATGAACAAATGATCCTCACGATATCTTATGATGAGGAAGAATTTACACGTTGATTACAGTAGTGTAAAGGAAAGCAACATTTAAAGACATCAGAACTCTGATCAGTGCTGTGAGGAGTTCTGGCTTCCAAGGACTTTGTGGTGAAGTATGCCCCTCCCTTTAGCAAAAGGATGATAATTGATAGGTGCTAAGCAGTGTGTTGATTCATTTTGTTTAATCATGCAGTTCTCATTATTCAAGGGAAGAAAGGAATCATAGAGAAGGGACAAAGAGGTTAAATTTAAAAAAGCATTTATAAAACATTAATTTTTAAAGAGAAAAACAACAAACCTCCATGATGTAGGTACCAGATGTATTACTATCCCTAATTTACAGATGAGGAAATGTCAGTAGAAAAGAGTTAAAAAGGATTGTCTAATAAGCAAACATCAATCAATAAACATTAATTAGGCACCTACTATGTGCCAGGCACTTGTGCTGAGCCCTGATAAGACAGAATTCAAATTCAGTTTTTTGAAATCCAAATCAAATGCTCCTTTCAGTATACCTGAGTTGCTCCACAAAGAGAAGAATAAAGGGTAAAGAAACAATTGCACTAGGCAGTGATCAGATGACGATTTTGGCTTATCTTATTTTCAGAGTTTTCTTAAGATAAATGGTGGTGTAATTGTTAAAAGATTAACTATAAAATGAACTAATAAATAATAAACTAAGTAGCATTAGATGCCGCATTTGTGGGACAATAATAGTATTATTCACCCATGCATTAACAGGATTTCTAAAATAAATACTTGAGCCTATTAGAACCAAATAAACACATTTAATTTTCTGTATTTGTATGCCATTTCCATAAGACCAGAATAACTGAACCGTGATCCCCATTAATCAGCAGGATTCAGGGGAAAGAGTAATTGGTCCAGAATCAGATGATTTGAGCTCAGTCTCATCCCCCTGCTTACCACGTCTATGACCTTAGACAAGTCACTTGACCCCCCCTAGACTTCAGTTTCCTTGACAGGAAGGAAGAAAGGAAGGAAGGAAGGAAGGAAGGAAGGAAGGAAGGAAGGAAGAAAGGAAGGAAGGAAGGAAGGAAGGAAGGAAGGAAGGAAGGAAGGAAGGAAGGAAGGAAGGAAGGAAGGAAGGAAGAAAGAAAAATGAGGGAGCTGGGCTAGATGTCCTCTGAGGTATCCTTCAGCCTTAGTGCTATGATCTTATGATCCTATGAATTACAGTTCATATAACTGCTAAAAAGGAAGAAAACACTCATATGAACTATATATATATATATATATATATATATATATATATATATATACACACATATACACACACACGCATATATATATAAATACATACATACATAAAATACAGTCAATCACTTTCATCAGTTAAACATCATTAAAAAGCTTTGGATATATACTGTAGTGAAATATGTGTTTTTAAAAAAATCAAGTATAGAGAGGAACACCATTTGGTATGCAGAAGAGATATTGTTCTTTTCAGATCAATAGTTTCAAGGCATACTTAGAGAAAGGGCTAAAAATAGGAAAACTTGCCAGGTACATTCAGATTGAGAATTTCTAAAATAATTACATTGCATCAAAAAGGAAAGTCAACAAAAATACAAGATCATATTATAAATGTTTTACTTGAATAATATATTATTAAATAGAATTCTAAATACTTTAAGTCAAATCATGTGTCCTTGAAATGTAATCAGGGTGAAGGGAATGGGTGGGAGGAGGTGGATGGACAAATAGAAATGGGAGAAGAAAATCTAATTACTGGAAGAATGAAAAGGGTAGACATGGAGCTGAAGATGTAGGTTTATGAAGGTAATACTTTTCTTCCTCTGTGGATAGAAAATACACAGAAAAAAATTTAGTTTTAAAGCTATCCAAAATCCATAGGCTTAGGAATATCCAGAATGAGGTGGACTTTCCTTTATAGGTAGTTTCAGCTAATTGGAGGTCTTCAGGCAAAAGGTGGGTAACCACTGGTAGAATATGTTCCTCCCAACTCTGAATTGATGTAATTCTATAATGTGAGCAGACTGGAAATAAGATTTGTGATTTTTGTTGTTGGCCAGACCTATGGGCTTATCACATCAAAATTTGCCACACTTAAAAAATGTGGGTGCTTCCTGCAGATTGTAGACCTAAAATAGAGGAGCTACGTGGAATTTTATGCACTATGTATTTAAACCATATATGTATGCATATATGCATATATATATATACACATATAAGCTACAATTTCAAGAATATTGAGGCTACTTTTTATGAAAGTATGAGAAGAGAACAGAAAAACTTTTAAAATTAAATTGGTTCCCAGGCCACATAATGTATCAGTTAACAAATTTTCTAGTAGACCACCTCCGCTCAGTTGACTGAAAGGTGCAAAGGAGACGTGATCCTGCTGTGCTTATACGTTATTGATTGCATATATTTTAATAAATCACTTTGTTCAGTGGAGCAAAATGCAGCATTAAACTCTCCTCCCAAAATGTCTCCCATGTATTTGGAAAGATCAAACAAGTTTCTTTGATAAATGTCACAGCAGAGATAATTGTTGTTCCTCTGATCCTCAATGTCAAGTAGAGCATAAAAGGAAGACATTTACCAAAGATCTGCCACAAAAAAAAGAATGTTCCAGGACACAGTCCAAAAGGATTCCTTATGGGTATGTTAAAGTCTTGCAGTTGATACTGCTTGCAGATTGTGTCAAGTCTCTGAAAACTATAGTCTCCAAAATGAAATTAGCAACTTCTCAAAAGAGGGAAGCCTAGCAATTCACTCTACAAAAACGAAGTGGATGAAAAATTCCTATTATCTGGACTCTGGTATATAGTTGAAAAGAAAGCCAATAAAGCTGATCAATGTGTTTTGTGTGTGTGTGGGTGTGGGTGTGGGTGTGGGTGTGGGTGTGGGTGTGGTGTGTGTGTGTGGGTGTGTGTATCCTGGCCATATTCTGCAGGTGGATGATGAATTGAATCCAGAATTGAATAGGAAATAGAGAATGGACTAAATTGATTTTGGGAAATTCTGTAAACTTTCTATGATTCCAACTTGCTTCCTAAAAAAAAACTCACTATTATTCCAGAGGTGTTATATGATTGTGAATCATTGAGAATCACATTCTTCAAATAATTGAAATAGGGAATAATTCCAATGTAAGTGGAGAAATAGTGTGGATTCAAGAAGACTGTTGCCAAGAAGTGGGGTAAAATGTATTCTCCAAGAGATGGGTGAGCAAAAAAAAAAGGTACTAGAAATGACAACCTAAGCACTGCAGTAGTACTCAAATAATGTTCAAAACCTAAAGGAAAGCTTGTGACA
Source organism: Notamacropus eugenii (assembly GCF_028372415.1). Lineage (NCBI taxonomy): Eukaryota > Metazoa > Chordata > Mammalia > Diprotodontia > Macropodidae > Notamacropus > Notamacropus eugenii. The sequence goes on from NC_092875.1 coordinate 390,671,526, forward strand.
AGCTAGTGGAACCTGGGGCATTTACAGGAAGACATGGAGGAAAGTCACAGAAGCTGAGAAGACGTAGATGGATTATGATCTACTGAAAGTCACAGATGCATTGAAATATTGTTTCATTTTATTCTAGAGGCAACTAAGTAAGGCATGGATAGAGAACTGAATCTGAAGTCAGGAAGATCTGAGTTCATAGCCATCCTCAGATACTTACCAGTTGTGGACTCTGGGCAAGTCATTTAGCCTTTGCCTCAGTTTCTTCAACTGTAAAGTGGGAATGATGATACTAGCACTTACCTCCCTGGGTTTTTGTGTGAATCAAATGAGATAACATTTGTGAAGCATTTAGGTCACTGTCTGTCACATAGAAGGTGCTTAATAAATGCTTTTTTCCTTTCTTCTACTACTCCTTTTAAAAATACATCAGGCATATTTACTTCCTTTAAAACATTTTTTTTAAATCTAAGCACTTTCTGTTTTTATTGCAGACTGTAGGCTTCCAAAGAAATCAATGGCAGTAGATCATATGGTCTGCACAACACCAAACCAATCAGATAAAAATAAAAATTTATTTGTCTTATATTGGGAAAAGGAGCTAGAATGAGAATCAGGAAAAATTTCTGTTTCCTGTTCAATTATGGATTTAATTCATTGTCCACCTGCAGAATCTGCCACTAATTACCCACGTAAACTAACTGATAAATCTGTAAGAGACAATGTTTAGAGATTGCCCTGGCTATTAAACTGTGAGGGAAGAGGACCTCAGTTTTCTCCTCTGTAAAATAAAGATATTAGAATAAATTATCTCTAAAATTTCTTATACCATAAAAATCCAGGATTACATTTTGTTTGACCAAATATATGTTTCTTTACACAAGTTAATGTTGTTGTTTCAGTTAGTTTGAACTGTTGAGAACTAATGATTTTCAAAATTAAGCAAACTGGTTTGGCAGCTTTGTCTGTTTTTACACTGTTTTGTTTTTACAGAATTGCATTTTTAAAAATTCAGTTGACAGAGTAAAATGTTCCAAGCAGTCATACCTCTGAGTGTAGAAGTAGTCTGATTATCCTTTTCTTTTGGTCATTTTGTGCATGTGTGTGTGTGTTCTGGATTGGTTGCAACCTGTAGTATTTGAAGGAAGGACCACGTTGATGACATCACTGACCCATCAAAGATATTAAATGCATAGATAAGGATTAGATTGGTGATGTATTTTTAGAAATTTGACTGCTAAATTTCAGGGGGTGTTTTGCCTATTCCATTATCATTAGACACTTTAAAGTCCATTTGTTTTGATAGATTTTGATAACAAAGTTACTAAATAATTTAATTAATATAATCATTCATTTTGAACTTAAAAGCAATTATTGTAACTAATTTGAAATATCCTTACAATATCTTTTCAACCATATTACTATTTAAGCCTCATTATTGTGTGGTTATATTATTTTGATCACCATGGCAAGTAGATATAATATATAAGGATTTAGAGTCACAGAAGCAAAATAATTATTTTGTGCGGGAAAATATGTGTTCCAGCTGCCTTCCACTAAGAGGCCTCTAGCTCTGCTCATACAGGGTACAGGTTCATTCCTGGGGGACTCTTTTCTCTAAAGAAAGGGCCCAGGTTCTTATTACATTCCCTGGCTCTCTGCAATCTCCCAAATATTCTTCCAGCCCCAGAAAAAAAAATCATTCAAGCTTAGTTATGGCTCAAATCTAGGTTGTTCCTAAAATGTATTAGAAAACTACCAAGTAGATCAGGAATGGAACAGTTTTTATTTCCTCCGTTATAAAAGAAATGCTTAACACAAAAAGACTCAACATACCTGAAGACTGGCAAATGATAAATAACCTCTAACTCCAATTATCCTCTCCAGGGAGGTTTATATTAAACATGAAGCAAGACTTAGAGGGATTATTGAATAGGCATTTCTCCCTGACCTCACCTCTACATTTTGTGAAAAGCTTCCTAACGGCCTGTGCTGTCTTTTGTTCATCCAGGCCAGGGTTGACTCATTATAAATTCGTGGTTTTCTTCTCCAGAAAGGGTATACTTGAAGAAGCCATCTCTGGTTGCCAGTCAGCTCTGCTAGGGACCCCTGGTGGCCTGCACCCTTCAAAATCACAAAATTTTTCCAATCTGGAAACATCCATTTCATAATCACTATTCAACCATCAATGCTTGAGAAAGAAACACAAGTGGAAGAAGTAGTCAAAGACTCAGGCAGAAACCAGAAGTTGGCTCTCTTTTTAGGGTGTACTCTGTGGGTGGTTCTTTCTGTCTCCATAGACAATTAGAGAATTGCTTCTCTATCTCGAAATGCAGAATCCCTCAGCACCAACCCTACTAAAAGCTCATTCAGGTTCCAATAAAGCAGGATTACCCATTTATGCATCCCCATCACACACACACACGCACGCACACACACATGTACACATAACAGAACAACAACAACAAAAAAAAAAAAAACAAAAAACCCTTAAAGATTCTAGGATTGTGGCACTATACATTTAGACCTGGAAGGGATTTCAGATGATTTCTAGTCCAGTTTTATAATTTTTCGAATAGGAAACCGAAGCCCAGGGAAGTTGAGACTTGTTAGGTTTACATAGGTAATAAGCATCAGAGATAGGATTTAAATCCAGATCCTTGCACTCTAGAACTTGTACTCTTTCCACTCTATATCTTACCTGGTTCTTTAATGTTATAATTAATTAAAACAAAGGATGTGAAGTTAATTCCAAATGTCTTATAATTTATGAGCATACATAGAAAAGTACAGGGGGTACAAAAGGAAATTAAATTCATGATCGTTTATGTCCATGAAAAAGAATCTTTTTCTTTTTCTGAAGTCTTTAAATCCTAAATCCTTAACCCAAAGTCTCTGGATCTATTCAATCTAAAAGACATTTCATTCATTGCCTTCTGCCAACTAGCGTCCCTACTTGAAAGCCTGGAAGCAATGAGCAGAACACTTTGTCCAAAGCCGCAGTGCCTTACACATTCGTGCAGGGGCCAAGAATTGAGAGAAGAAGAAGAAAAAAAACTGGGAAGGATGCTGGAATTCTCTTTGCTCAGTTTTGCTTAGCTTAATCTAATAAAGCTCTGATTAAATCAGAGTGGTTTTTATAATAACCATCATGAAAAGAGAGCATTAGTCTTTCCTCGCATCCTTTCATAATTAAAAGAGGAAGTTCTGTGTGTTTTGCTATGAAAACATCCCCTGTTTAGACCACTAAGGGGACTTGTCTGCATATACATCAGGCTGCAAGGGCGCCAGCTGCTGATCAGTTTTCCCCTTTCTTTATTAAATTAATAGGAGAGATTGTTCCCATCTGGGGAAAGATTCTCTCAGTCCATCATCCATATTCATTTGTTTAGGAAATTCATCTCATCGTTGAGTATTGTCACATCTTTGGAAGCGTTGTTTTCTTCCTATCTGCTTATTTTCATCTAGCACAATGATAAACATTATTGAACAGGAACATGTTTTGAAAGGAAAACATTCCTAAGGGGAATCTGTTGAGTATTTACTCAAATGCGTGCCATTATTTATAGTTAGCTGGTCAGATGCTATACCTTGTGGAACGTATAGGCAGGATTTTGGGGGGACGAGTTTTATGTTTCCAAAAATAACTGCCCCTTACTGTACCTCTGTTACATGTCTTAGGGATCAAATGAGATATTTGTAAATGCTTAGTACTGTGCCTGTGCATATAATAGTCACAATAATTCTGACTACAAAATTAGCAAAGATCCAGGACTTTGATGGTATGGGTCTTCCCTCCATTGACATAGGTCATAGCTGGAAGAAACACTATAGGCCCTCTAATCCACTCTCCTCATTTTACAGATGAGGAAACTGAGGCCCAGGGAAGTTAAATGAATTGTCCAAGGTCATGAAGGCAACAAGTTTCAAAGGCAGGATTTGAATCTAAGTTTTCCAAATCCAGAGTCAGTGTCTTATGCTAACCCTTGTTTTATGCCTTAGGACAGTGAATTCCAATTTTTTTTAATCACAAACATCTATCAACAAAAATTTGTGAACACATACTTATATGCATTTATTTATAAATAATATATATGTACTACTGCCCAAATATATGATTTACATTGTGAAACATGAAAATATGTATATATTTAAAAGAATGAGATAATGAAGAAATAAAAGTATTTTAAAATTACTTTTATTAATTATACAGAAAACCTTTTTTGTTCTAACTAAAATAATCCATTTTATTCAGTAGTAATAATTTGATTTTTAGCAAGACTGATGTAACTGAATATCTTCATTGTTTTTAAAATCTTGGGTTAACCCTTTGTGAAGCAGCAGTTAGAGGTCTAAATATAAGTTCAAATTTATTCTGATACTTAGAGCGGTTGTCATAGCTGAAAAAAATACATGTAGATCCAAATGGGAAAGGTGAATTTTTGGCTACACTTGCTAAATTATGGCTCCCCTTCACTGATCATATAAACGGTATTTTTTGTTTACTTAAAATTTAGCCAGTAAATTTCCATATTCCCTAATGTAACTCAGTTGTTCTTGAAACTAATTGGAAAGTGTTTCACTTTTATATTTTTAATAAATAAGTTCAAAACCCCTTAAAATTTTTGGGTATATTTTTAAACAGTATAGAAAATTTCATTTTCACATTTTGCAAATATCCTTCTATGAGAGCTTTTTAGGCTATATCCTTTCATGATTTTTAGAAACAAAAACAGTTCGTAAATATCTTGCTAATTTTGATAGCTTCATATTATCATTAGCTAATATATCAAGGTACAATATACACTTAGAGTGAGACTTGTCATTATTGATAGTCGCTGTAAATCTATAATTCAAATAATCCTTTAATTTCAGTTTTCTTCTGGCTGGCTTCTTATTAGATCTGATTAGATCATCATTATTTTTACCTTGGATTGTGTTTGATAAATAACTCATACCAGGTTTGAGAGAATTATCAGGTTTTCTTGTTATTATAAAAATTGTCATTTTCTTGTTGTTCACTTGTGTTTGCATTATTCATAGTGTCTTTAATCTTTGATTCTTTTGCAGAAACCTTTTTAAGCCACTTGTCCATTTTGTGAAGGTTAGTATAGTTCAAACTAGGTAATATAACCTAAAGTCCACTTAACGTGTCACATGTAAATTTCAATATGTCACAATAAATAAGAGAGGTACCAGTGTCCACCCCTCTGCATTGTAGAATTCTCACTTTTGCCTCAGGATATCTTATATACCACCCATACCATTTTTGTCTCACATACAGACCAAATGAGGGCACCATTGGTGATCACATATTAAATATTAGTAAAGTATTTTTTTAAATGTAGGTAAAAATAAACAGAAGTTTTAACATTTTAGCTCCTGTTTCCCCAATGGATCATCTTAAGCACACTTCACTTTGGATACCACTGCACTTAGTGGTCAGTATTCTGGAGAAGAGCCTCTCTAGATTAATCCTTGTATGACAGATGATGGATTCCTATGGCATGATTGGATATGCCTGGACTTTCTTTGGAGAGCCTTTCAAAATCCAGGGTCATCTCCATGTTAGGATGAGACATGTAAGACTTTGGTGGAAGGTCTTATGGAGATTAGAATAAAAAAGCATAAAATGGTGTGGATATCTTCTCCTTTTAATTGGATCATAGTATTCACTTTTTCCAGTGCTATCATGATGGCCCTGGACTTTACTATTAAATATGCAAATGTACTTTCCCTTCTATTCAACTTTTTTTTCTGAATTACAGATATAATTATAAACACACCACATTGCCAAAGTGATAGAATCAGATGTAACATTTAGTGTGGCACATAATTTGAGAGAATAAATCAGCCAGAAATGGTTTGGATAATTTCTCCACATAGGAAGGCATATGAATTTCCATTTTTTTCTGGAAAAATTCTGCACAAACTTTTTAAAACTTAGAAACATATAAGAACATTTATCTCTTAAATAACCTTGTGGTGACTTAAAATATAATCAAAACAGAGTACAAGTTAAATCAGGCTAATTGGAGACAGGGTTTACATCCTCCTGTTCAATTTTATTGATAAGTTCTTCTGGTTGGTATTATAATGATTATCAGTAGATATTATACTCAAAACTCCTTGCCATTTCCTTGATTTAGGCCCTTCCCTCAATGGTAAGGATTGCCACATAGTAGATGTTCTTAGGGATTTCCAGGGTCAAAAAAATTAATAATCTATAGCCAATCTGATGAGGAATCTCGTCAAGATTAGCTAGATGTATCCTCCAATAACAGACGCAGATTTCATGTTTTATTGCTGTTCGGTGGTTTCTCAGTTATGTTCATCTTTTTGTGAACCCATCTGAGGTTTCCTTGGCAAAGATACTGAAACAGTTTGCCATTTCCTTCTCCAGTTCATTTTACAGATGAGGAAACTGAGGCAAACAGGGTTAAGTAACTTGTCCAGGGTCACACAACTAGTAAGTGTTTCAGGCTGAATCATCATCCATCTCTGGTAACATAGTCAGAACCTTCTGGCTTGGCAGAACCTTCCAAAACCTATACTCCTCTGTATCCCTAGGCTCACTTCCTCTTAAAGCATTGGATTAGAACTTGAGAGTTGCCTATTATTTTGCAGAAAATTTTCATTGATAATGTAATCTTTTTTTACTCTCTATGATACAAACACACACTAACAAAAGGAAAAATCTTTATAGTTATCTGTGCACTTCCTCTTGCTTCCTATCCAGTGAGTCTTTCAGTAGTTAATAGAAACACTCTCTTTTTTGTCTTTCACACTTGACTCATCAGCATGTTGATCATAACTATCTATCTCTTTTGAGTGGTGTGGATCAGTTTGGAAGCCTTTTGAAAATGAACTGCATTTCAAGAACAGAGGCTTGCAGCAGGGAAATTTACTCCTGAGACTTGTGTAATACAAGATATATATTTCATCTTCCTTATTTAGTGTGCTTTCCTCTGATTTGAAGTTCAGTATTTCTCCTTGAAGAATTTGTTGTCACGAAAATTAATTACTTTGCTGCTAATAAAATTAGGATTTCAGAATAACAGTAGCTTTGTAACATTATCCTTCCTTCTGGGAAACATCTTTGTGCTCTCTAATGTGGAACTTAGTTGTTTTATAAATCTAATACTTTGTTTAAATAGTTTAATGAGATTCTTATTTTATTCTGCTTTGTAATTATTTGTAAAATGCTTTGCTCTCAATGATTTATTTAAAAAAATTAATTAGTGTGCCATGGCATAATTTGTCTTTTATCAGTTTTGATTAACGTTGCATTTTAGTACAAATACTATAGGTTGCGTTGGATTCCCTATGGACTTCACTGGTTGAAATACATATTTATCTTCATAGTGGTTACTAATAAGTAAAATGAGTCAAAAGAAAGATAAGATGTCCTTGCCAAGAGCCTCAAAATGTGAAAGTCATCCATGTGGAATCTCATTAGGAATTTGTATATTTATTATCCCAAGAAACCATAAAGCATAACCATATTTCACAATGGAGGAGGGGTATGTAGTCTAGAGTTTTTAATCCCTTTAGAAGTTAATAATTAATAAAAAAAACTTTTACGTAGCACTTTAAGATTTTCAAAGTGTTTCATGTGTGTTATATCATTTAATTTTCACAAGAACCCTCAGAGGTGAATGCTAGTGTTATCCCAAAAGTACACAAGAAGAAACTGAGTCTGAGAGAAGTGGCTTGCCCTGTCATTTAGCCAGTGAATGTCTGAGGCAAGATTTAAATTCAGGTCTTCCTAACTCCAATTCTAGCATCTTCTCTACCTAGCTGCCTCATTAATGAAGTCCTTCCCAAAACATTCCTATTCATCTCCATTTTCCTATGTTTAGTTCATGAATTCAAGCAGCCACCCAGTCCCTGTTTTGCATGGGTTGGGTTTACTTTTTTTCCTAATTCTCTTTTAACATATGAAAGTGAACCTGTGTTTATGCAAGGAAACTTCTCTGAAATATACAGGACTGGCATGAAGCTTGCCTTTGTTGAATTACAAAAAAGTCTCCTTTTGCCCTCCCTCCCCACCTCACTTCTGCCTGGCATTTACAAATACAGCATATTTCACACACTACAGAACTGGAGAATGCTAATCTCCACCTTCATATTTATCACTGCGAGTTTTATTGCTCTGATTCCTGCGCAGAAAAGTTAGACGTTCCTATTTTATCTCTAGAAGCTTGTGGTACATATTCATAACTGAGAGCTGAGTGTTCTTAAATTTATATTCTAGGAGATTTCTGATAAGACCAGAGAGTAATCTTAAACTCCATCCTGATCCAAAAGCTTCCATGTTTGATGTAATTAGTAGTAATAGTGGTGGTAGTAGTAGCAGTAGTAGTAGTAGTAGTAGTAGTAGTTGTAGTAATGATAATAGTATTTGATTTTATAGAGTGCTTTAAGTTTTCAAAATACACTGTATACTTTGTCTAATAAAATATGAGATAAACCTACCCTATGAGGTAGGTTAACCTTGAGAGGCTAAGTGGGCTTACTGTGGTCATAGATCTAGTAAGTATCAGAGGCAGGAAACAAACTCTAGTTTGACTCCAAGTCCTCCTGGACTCTTTCCACTATACCAAGCTGCCTCTAGTAAAGAACAACCCTTTATGTATGAGAAACTATGAAGGAAAAGCAGGATATTTGCCCTCAGCACCAAATCACACTCTGAAGTCTTAGTAGACATTTCCTAAAATAAAATTGTTTCTTGTTGGTGGTGGTGGTGTTTGTGTGGGAAGGGTCAGAGGGCAGAATCAGAAAAGACTTTGAAATTATTTAGTATAATTTGAAGTTGTTTAGTATAACCTACACATTTCACAGTGTGAAAACAGAAATCAAGGGATATAATATAATTTATTATTTTTTTTAGTTATTCCAAATATTTTAATAAGAGTTCTCTGGAGGCATTTAAAACCCCAGTTTGTGATGACAAGCTCTGTTGGAGAGAGAGAATACAGAATGCAGTTACCCATGGAGCTGAGGAATTTTCTTGATTTGGGGTAGGATCTGAGAGTCACTGTTTTCTGATCAGACTTGTGCTGCTCTGTAATCTTGTATTTCTCCTTTTCTGTATCAAAAATCTCTCCTTTTTGGTGTCTAAGTTTATGAAGTCTCTTCCTCTTGAAGAAGAGAAAACATCAGTAAGATGATTTGGAATTTTTACTCCTGAAAGGTTGTCTGATAGAAGTGGCAATGACAAATTTCTGATGGGTTCTTCTCAGAGGAACACAGTTGATGGTCAGAGGTCCAGTCACCAGTAGCAAGCCACTAGCCAGCTGCTTCAGGAAAATCACCCACTTGCCCCTATGGTGGCCAGTGAGCATGATCAGAGTGGTGCCCTGGGTGATGCTAGTTTGAAGTCTCCTCACATGCTGGCTGAAGGGCTTTTTGCCATGGCTTAGCAGCTTTCTAGGCACATCCTCAGTAGAGTATTTTGTGAATCTTTACTACATGAGTTCCTCCATTCTTATCGCCACCAACTGGCTTCGAGATAGTAGCAAGCACCTTTCTTTTTCCTTTCAATCCAGTTTTTTGGTGCGGTGTATTCCCAGTTGTACATGGCTCTCCAGGAATACCTTGCAGACCTGGAGTATCTACCAATCCCTTGGGCCTTGACTGGGTTCCAACTGCAATACTTTCCAGACTTTTTCACCACCTTTTCTGTCATATCTTCCTTTTTGCTCTCCTTTTTTTCCCTTTTTCATCTTTTTTCCTTTGGTTCCTTTGGGGGCTTTTTGTTCGCCATCTTGAGAAAAGGGAAAGAGCTATAATATAATTTATTAAGGATCGCAAAGTCATTCATTAGCAGAGATAGGGCTATAGCACAAATCTCTCTAACAGTACAATCCATTTTCTGCCCTTTTAGTTCAATTCAATTAAACATTTATTAAATGCCTACTATTTGCAAATCTCTGTGCTAGCTATTACACTATGCAGTCCTTTGCTGCTTTATTCTCCCATTATACAGGGACAAATAATTAGACATTAATCAGATGAGTACATTCATCCCAATGAATGAATGAATGAGGTTTATTATTGCAGAAATCAGTAGCTTTGTAAATTTTTTTAAGAATTTCAGAATATTTTACATCTCTTCATATAGAGATGAGGTATGATACCTCCTTGATATCTCTTTTTAATCTAATAATGAAAACTTCTATGTCTTATAAATAACTCATATGTATATGACATAAACTGCGCCATCTAGCTATCAACTTTGTTATCCTGCAACTTTTGGAATACGATGAAAAGATGCTAAGATTCCAATTCACATGAAAGGCAAGACAACCAATCATCATTAAGCTTTTAAATAGATAGTAAGCTTGGGTAGATGGATGCTAGGTGTTTTATTTTTTTCTCAAGTATGCAACAGAAAAGGCAATTAGGTGGCAAAGTGGATAGAGTGCTGGGCCTAAAGTTGGACAGATTCATCTTCCTGAGTTCAAATCCTGCCTCAGACACTTACTAGCTGTGTGATAAGCAAGTCACTTAACCTTGTTTGCCTCAGTTTCCTTATCTGTAAAATGAGCTGGAGAAAGAAATGGTAAACCATTCCAGGATCTTTGCAATGAAAATCCCAAATGGGGTCATAAAGAATCTGAAATGACTGGATGACAACAAAAGTATGGATAGAATTATTAAATTAATCCATTCCTAGACTGACCCTTCCATATCCAGCAACACCTAATCTTTCCATCCCTGTCTTACGAAACTCTGTAGTTCATACCTTGCATTCCAGTGAAAATGGCCTGCTCATTACCCCTTGGAAGTATCCTCTGCTTTCTAGCCTCAGTGTCTTCATCACAGCTCTCTCTACTAAACTGTTCATCTTCTTATATCCCTGAGTTTAGCATGGTGTTCTGTAAGCCTACTTTTAAATATTTATTGAATTAATTTAAAATATGTTACCACATTTCAAGTTGAATGAATAAATAAGCTTCATCATTGCAGAATCAGTGACTTGGTGAAATTATTTAAGAATTTCAGAATATTTTACCCCTCTTTTCACATAAAGATGAACGTTGACACCTCAATCCAAAAATGATTGTGGCTAAAATATGTCAGTGTACTAGAGAGTGTAGTTTATTAAATTTTATATTTATGGAACTCAAACTGAATAGAAACCAGAATAAAGAATTCTAGAAAACTTTTTCTCCCACTGAGATATGTGGCATTCACAGAAAGTTTCTAAAGCAGTTCGACTTCTGTAAGTATATGACTTGTTCCAATTGGGAAGCTTTTTCAGTCCTGAGTTTACTCAGATGCTACTGGCCAAACCAAGAAGTGTGCTGAATTTTTATGTTTAAAAAAATGTTTTTAAAAAATGCATCAGGAAATACTTAAGAGTTCAAGGAAAGTAAAAGTTCTGATTTAGGAATTGTACTCCAATTTTTATTTTTTTCAGCAATGGAAGTAGGGAGAGGCAGTTCAATTGACTTTAAGCCTGGTCACTGAACCCCCTTATATTGATGATTATCCAGAAAACAGAAAGAAGTTTCTAACTGGTCTTTTTCTTAAGAATTATTAAGAGGCAACATAATTACATTCTGCTGGTTGGTGAGACTGGTGATGTAATGCAGTCTGCTGTCCATTTCCCCCAACTGGTGATTGAAATACCCTTGACTTAGATCAGGATGTGGCAATTAGGACTGAGTAGTGTCATCTATTTTACAATTAAGTACTATCTTCCATGGAGGCTTAATTGGAAAACAATATCTACTATATCACACTGTGACAATTTCTCTACCACAAAGCCCAGTTAAAAATGACATTGCAAAAAATGTCCCTAAGAGAACACCTGCTTGGTCACACAGAAAAAAAAAAGCATTCATTTTTATTACCATTACTCGTGTTCCCCACCTAACATTTTTAATTATAGGAAAACATGACTTTAAAATAATGTTGTACAGTCTTATCCAACTCTTAGTGACCCATTTGGGATTTCCTTGGCAAAGATACTGAAATAGTTTGCAATTTTCTTCTCCAGCTCATTTTACAGTTGAGTAAACTGAGGCAAATGGTGTTAAGTGACTTGTCCAGGTCACAACTAGTAGTTGTCTAAGGCTGAATTTGAACTCAGATCTTCCTGACTCCAGGCCATGTGCTATATCCACTGTGCCCGCCTAGCTACAAGAGACTAATCGTTCCATGGCAGTGGTGTGGTAAATGGAAGATAGTTCCCAGGCAGCCAAAATTTTGCTGGTAGAAGCTTAAAATGAGTTTTACTTTTCTTTATATTTAAGCAAAGTCCTGAAACTCTAATATGACTGAGTAGGACTGCTAATGTAGCTAAAGGCCACGCCGTCAAGGTGTGAAGACCTGGCGTACCGAGTCAGCAGAGGCAGTCCCATACGGGGAAAACAACAGAAGAGCCTTACTGGGAGACAGCTAGGGGAGGGACAAGAAGCATAGAGTAAAGGAACATTCTGGAACGAGGACAGGAAAAGGGCCCAAGTCTTCAGAGAAATACCCAGATCTACAATATAATATCTAGGTAGAGGGGGCAATACCAGATTCTCTGATTTTGAACTTAGAGATGCAGACAGAGACAGAGAGAATGCTGTATACCTATACCTATACATCCATATATGTAGGTGAATGTGAGCTACATGTGTGTATGTTTGTGAGCACATGCAAGCACACGTGCACTGACATACTCATACACAAACATACACGTGCACGCGCACATACACACACAAACACACACACGCAAACACACACACACACACACACACACACACACACCCTAGGGTGATCTGTGGAAAGGGGAACGTTAATTGATTAGGTTTGGAGCCTAGAGATTTAGGAGTCAATTTCCCCTGACCCACTTATTCAAGAGACTCAAGAAATAGGGGAACTCATGAGAGTGAATTAGAACTTACAGAAGTTGAGCTAAAAGTTGTTATTTTTATTAGGATTTTTTTTCTGCCCTCTTTTCCTTTGTGTTTGAAAAGCAGCTAAGTGGAGCAATTAACTTGCTCTTTCTGCTTTTGTGAATGGAGCTACTGCTAGTAAAGGAAATTCCTTTATCAGAGACTTCTTTGTACAAAGTATTTCACATCTCTCTGAGATATTTCATGACTAGACTGAAGACAAAGTCTCAAACTGGGCATGAAGCCTAAAGAATGGCAGTGTAGTTTTGTCTGGCTTTGGACCTAGGTTCAAGCCTTCACTATGCCATTCCTTTTGTGAATTTGATATCATTATTTTCCTCATCTCTCAGTAAGGAAATGGACTGTGATTTCTGTGCTCTCTTTGCCTTTGCAGCTCTTGATCGATTCTACAACTCTCTGAAATATATTATATCAGGAGCCCCAAGTTTAAGTTGAGACTTGTTTATACTTTATTATCATGAAATGCCATGAGATTGAGCCCAGCTTAATATGGAATATGACTGTAGTTGCATAAACTTAATCCTGGTATTGTGTGTGTCTGTTTACACGTGCCTGTACTCACTCCAGATCTGTCCATTTTTTTTACAATTTTGAAATGAGCAAAAGTGGCATAGAAAGGAAAACTTTCCTTCTGTTTTACTCATGCTTGATCTATAATTATTTCCACAGAGGACTAAAAAGCATTAAGTGCCAAAGACAATCTGAGACAGAGGACACCTCAAAAACCAAGTCCAGTTTAAACCCACATTCATGAAGATATGGTTTATATGTATTGTTCCTAAAGTATACTGTATCATCCATTTATGTGTATATATGTATAATATAGCATATACATATATATATATATATGTCTTATGCTAAATACAGATCTTAGTGACGGTCCAGTCTATTATCCTGGGGCATACATACTGGACCATTACTGGACCCTTACACCTAATCTAATGCCCTTAGCACTCAGTCAAACTACCTGGTATTGCAAAATCTGGTTATTATAAAATCTGCTTTCCTTATTTTTCTCTCAAGTATGCAACAAAAGGGCAGCTAGGTGACTGCGAATAGAGGGACCTGAAGTCAAGAAGAGTCATCTTCCTGAATTCAAATCCTGCCTCAGACACCCACTAGCTGTGTGACCTGGTCTCTTAATCCTGTTTGCCTCGGTTTGCTTCATCTGTAAAATGAGTGGGAGGAGGAAATGGCAAACCATTTATGGCAAACCAGTATCTTTGCCATGAAAACCCCAAATAGAGTTAGAAAGAGGAAGACATGACTGGACAATCACAACGCACAACAAAAGGTGTTTATGTCCATGATGCTGCTCATACTTTTATAAAAAAAAAAATGAGGCAGCAAATTTGAAGGCAAAATAAGAAGAAACAAGTCAAGAAAAATGGCCATGATTTTTTTTATAAAAACTATGATCAAATGTGATAATCCTCACTGTTTTCAAGTGGAACAGAAACCAAGCTCAGTTAAAAATAAAGTGGTAATGAGAGGAGATTTGCACAGCAGACAAAAATAATTAAGAAATGAAACAAAGCATCCAGTTAAATATGCTGTGTGTTTTAAGGACTAAATGAAAACTTTGTGGGGAATGTTCAAAAACTGTAGCATAATAGACAAAGGAGTTCTAATTGTAGTTCTTTTGTGACTTACAAAGAAATCTTAAGGACTTTCCTGTTAAGTGGGCACCCAGCTATCAGATGGTGCAGGTGCGATTGGACCAAGGTCTACCTGATGCCAGCTCTCCTACTCTGGCCACCGTACTATCTATATCTACTAACTAATGTGAACCTTAGTGGAAAATGTGTCAAGCTGTGAAGCTAGACAAACTCTTCAAAATGCTGATTATAATGTATGTATAGAAAGGGTTTACTTTTTTTTATTTCATTGTCATCACAGTCATATTTTAAATATGGAGGGTTGTTTGTTTTTTTATAGAAATATATTCTAATGCAACATTTTCCCCCTTTTTTGTGGCAATTACTATTCATTTACAAATTTCTAACATGACTTTAAATCTTATGATTCAGAGTTATGGCTGTGGAGGCCAAATGTTTAATCCCATTTGGTAGTTTTAAAAATTCTAAAATCCCAGGGTTTATGCATAATGGTCTTAGAATCAAGTAATGGCAAAAAGGTCCAAGGTTCCTGAAGTCTGAGTCCCTAAAGAGTTAAAGGAATTCTTTCATTCCTACCTAGTCTTTGTGAATTACCGTTCATTAGGGTCAAAATTCCTATGAGCTAAATTTATTGGCATTTCATTTCATTTTAAGTACTGTAAACATGTTCCTCATATGTGACTGTAATAATACCAATGTACATTTACATTTGTAACCTTTGTAGATAATTACCAACTTGTAAAGCAGGCAAGGAAGGTATTATCTTCATTTTATAGATTAAAAAACTAAGGTAATGAAAGGTAAAGTGAATTCAGCTCATCTTTTAAAATTTATTAAGCATTTCTTTATTCAGTAAGTTCATTTATCAATACTTAATATAGGTGAGGGACCATGCTAGGTGATGAGGATACCAAGACAGAAGTGAAACCATTGGCCCTTAAGGGGCTTACATTCAACCAAGAGAGGGAACAAAATTTACATAGAGAAAAAAAAATAGAAAATATCTACACAAAATGAATATGAAGTAATTATTGGCATTTATGGGAAGTACCCATAACTGGCAAATCTGGAAAAGTCTCTTTCCTCTGACTACACAGATAATAATAAATGACTCAGAAGACATTTTAAAGCCATATTTTCTGATGCATAGTTCAGGGCTATAAATTACTTACCAAGAGTAATTCTTAGAGCCAAGTACTACCATAAAGGATATCCTGTTGAGAGGGAGGTGCCTGGTACCTAATACTAAAGTGATATTTCTCCATAAATCACTCCCAATAGCTTTGCTATCTCAGTGGTGGTGGTGATTCCTTGGCCATCTTCACACTCTTTACCTCTGCACCAAAAATCTATTTTTTGAGATTTCACAGCATAGATGTTACCATTTAGCTGCTTTTTCTTAGGTCACATTACTTTGTTTTCAACTATTTAATTAGAAATGGTTAATTGGGCTTCATGTCTTAAGGCAGGAGAAAAATGAGTCTTAAACAGTATTAAGCTCCTATAAATATTTCACTTCATGCTAATTCCTATGCTTCCAGCTGGGCTGTTTGAAGTTCTCAGAAAGCATTTTTGTTCTCAATTAAATACATAACTGGAAAACAGTAGAAAGATTATACATTTTACTATCCCTAACATTTTTAGAATGGTAAGGCACCCTTTGCTTTATGTTGTCTAACCATGATTTTATAACATTCTACATATAATTTATATAACCAGTACTATCCACTCTATTTCCTTTCCCACTTCAAGTGCCAAGTACTCTGTCCCCCCCAGTGGCCTGGAATCTACTATATAGAAAGCTTGGGGCTCCCTCTAGTGGATGTAAGATAATGCTTTGTGATACCCTAAGTGTTGGGAGATAACTTTTTTCAGGTTATTCAACTCAGTATGAAGACATTTATCTGCCCCCCTGTTAGGAAAAGGAAAAGGTCTCTAGTTTCCAACAATAAACATGACAACTAAGAGTGATAATTTACAGAATTCTGTCCACTACCAGTAATAAGAATGCAATACAAAAACAAAAAATCTAGCAAACAAAAACCACCCGAATTAAGAAGAGCTGTGGGTTTTTTAATTGCTTCTATTTTAGCCTCTCAAAGTATAAGATAGAATCTTGCTTTGACAAGATTATTCTCATTTGGATGGAAAGATGTTTGCTCAAACATAATGGGGAAATGAGAAAGTGATTACATATGCTGAAATACATATATTATAGTATATTATAAAAATATTCATTTGACAAGGAAGAAGGAAGAGGGAAAGATTTGATTACTAAAAGAGAAGAAATAGAAATGGTATACATACTGATTCGGAAGTACCGTAACACAAATGTCTCAATACTGAACAATGTTACATGTACCACTGAGATAAATGGGAAATTGTCAGACTTCTTCTGAGACAAATATCTGACTTTTCAAAAAGTGTCCATATGGAGTAAAAGGCAATAAAGATTTGAACTTTTAATTCTTGCAAAATAATGTCTTATAAAGTCCCTCCAAAATCTTGGTAGTATTATTTTATACTTTGTATTATGGATCACTTAACTGAATGGTACTGACCATAATCTTTATAAACAAGACCTCATGGAGCACTTCCACACAAAATATGTAGAACCTCCATCTACTGATATTGAACTGTATACCCCAGAGACATCTTAAACTCAGTATACCCAAACTTGAACTTATTATCTTTCCCCCCAAAGCCTCTCCTTTTGAGAATTTCTCTATTACTATTAAGAGTATGTACCACAGTGCTTCTAATTACACAGGCTGGCAACTTAGATGTCTTCCTCCACTCCTTACTCTGCTTCACTCTTTACATCCAATCTGTTACCAATGTCTGTCAATTTTACTTTTGTAACATCTCTTATAGGCTACCTGCTATCCTGTGACATTGCCACCTTCCTGGTGGAGGCCCTCATGACTGGACAGCTGCAATAACTTGCTGACTGCTCTCCCTGCCAAAAATCTCCCCTGACTCCAATCCATCCTCCATTCATCTGTCAGTGATCTTCATGAAGTAGATTTAGACTATGTCAGTCCCCTTCTCAGTCAATTTCAGTGGCTCCCTATCACCTCTAGGCTCAAATATAAAATCCTCTGTTTGGTGTTCAAAGCCCTACCCTGCCCCAAAATGCACAAATACACTTTTTCCAATCTTCTAGACCTTAATTACTTCTACTTCCACCATGTTTTCTGTGATCCAGTGACACTGGCTGTTCCCCCGTGCCTGGAATGCTGTCCTTTCTCATCTGCCTTCTAGCTTTTCCCTGGTTCTCTTTAAATCCTAGCTAAAATCCCACCTTCTGTAAGGAGTTTCTCCCAGTCCCACTTCAATCTAGTGCCTTATCTCGGTTAGTTATCTCCATTTTATTCTATATTTAGCTTGTTTGCTTATTGTTTAACTGTTTGCATATTTTCTCCATGTTAGACTGAGATCCTTGAGAGCAAGGACCATCTTTTGCCTTTCCTTGTATCCAGAGTTCTTACAATAGTATCTGACACAAATTAGGGAAGGGAAAAGAAGGAAATAATAATTATATACGTGTGTGTGTGAGTGAGTGAGTGTGTGTGTGTGTACACATACATATATCTCCACTATGTACCAGCACTACACTAAGTATTTTACAAATACTATCTGATTTGATCCACACAACAGCCCTGCAATGTAGTTGCTGTTATTAGCCCCATTTTATAGTTGAAGCAAACAGAGATTAAGTGACTTGCCCAGGATCACACAGCTAGTAAGTGTTTGAGATCAGATTTGAAGTGAGGTATTCCTAACTCCAGGCCCAACGCTCTATCCACTGTGACACCTAAATATTTATTGAAAAAAATCAGTAATGTAGCACCGACATTATAACAAAAATGTACAAATCTCCATAGCTATGTAAGAGAGAATAAGAAATCTTTTCTAAAATAATTCTGCTTAATGTATAGAATCCATACATAATGCATAGAAAGTGAGGAAGGGCTCCATTAAGTTGGGTGGTAGTGTTCACAAGAACAAATCCCCAAATCTGAAATAGTTTTAGAAAGAAATTTATCAAGTTATTTGGTAGAAGAAAGTGAGCTGGAAAGTTGTGGCTCCCTCTTATCTAGGCTCTGGAAGGTTTAGATTATGTAGGATTTAGACAAGGGAATTGACACAGGAACCACACATAAGCCAAAATATAGGGAAACAGAAAACACAAACTTGACTAGACCCTTCACAAGTCCTAATAACATAAAAAGTAACATGAAACAAGGATGCTTTGGGTGGATCATGGACCTAGACAAAAACAAAATACCTTGTAGCCATCTCCAGCATTCCTAAGAAGTTACTTGAGTCAGATGACATTCCACTTGTCAACAATCACATAAAGTTGGATTTAAACAATGTCATTTTTCCTGAACAAAATAACCGATCATATTCCCACAGTGGATCTCCATAATGTATGTGTGGGAAGGTATGAACAAGAGATTCATGGGATGAGGACATGTGGATAGTTTACAGTCTTTTATCATTGGCAGGAATATCCACATTGATGTGATCACACACACTAAACTAAGTAACACTACAAAATCTTCTTTGGTATTTGTAGTACTTTTGTACCTAAAATCTCTACTTAATGAATAATACATACCTGAGAGAGATATTTGCTACAATAATGACTGTATGTCAGTATTATATGTAAGTATTTTTCTCTAAGTCAAAGTACTAAAATATATCATGTGTATAACAGGTTGACTTATGTTCTCTACAAAACCAAATACAGGGTAATACCTCACAAGCTGTTTTGAAATCAAGCTAAATATCCCTACATAAGCAGACACATAAAGATGGAATAATAAGATTGTATTATTTGTTAAACTAACCTTATCACTCTATAGTAATTCCTACATATGGAATGTATGCAGATCTGCATCTTAAAAAAAAAAAAAGGATTAGCCAGGTATGTCAACACAAATTTATAATACTGGTTATCAGGGAATCTCAAGCTGGTGAGTCTCTTGAACTCAAGAGTATTGAGCTGCAGTGGACTAAAGCTGATTAGGTGTCCACACTAAGTCTAACTCCGATGCAGTCAGCACCTGTTTGTGAAGGTGGTGGTCAAAGAAGGGATGAGGCAATCCTGGTTGGAAAAGTATACATGCCAAGCCCATGAAGAACTCCAGCATTTATAGCCTGATTAAGACATAATGAGAGAGAGACAGAGAGAGACAGACAGACAGACAGACAGATGACAGAGAGAGAGACAGAGAAATAAGGTTTAAAAATTCAACCATTCAACAGAGTATTATAGGAGATGAGAAAGTAGAAAGTTTATACAAGACTTGATTCCTGTTCTCATTCAAGGAGTTAACATTCTAATAGAAGAGAGAGATCTCACATAAAAATAACTGTAACAGAAAGTAAAACCAACCAATAGATGTATATTTAGTAAGTGCAGCTAGGTGGTGCAGTGGATAGAGCACCAGTACAGGAGTTAGAGGACCTGAATTCAAATCTCACCTCAGACACTTGACACTCACTACCTGTGTGACCTTGGGCAAGTCACTTAACCCCAATTGCCTCATCCTGGGTCATCTCCAGTCATCCTGATGAATATCTGGTCACTGGATTCAGATGGCTCTGGAGGAGAAGTGAGGCTGCTGACTTGCACAGCCCTCCCTCACTCAAAACAAAGGCAAGCGCAAGTCATGTCATCATTTCTCTGATGGCATGGTCTTCTTTGGCAACGAAGGACAAACACACTGTTTATTTTTTTTCATACCAAAATGAGTGTGCATTTTATTCCTTCCTTTAGTCGAATGTGATGAGAGTAAACTTCATGTTTTTCTTTCACCTCCCCTCTTTTTCCCTCCACTAAAAAGTCTTTTGCTTGCCTCTTTTATGAGAGATAATTTGCCCCATTCCATTTCTCCCTTTCTCCTCCCAATATATTTCTCTCTCACCACTTAATTTCATTTTTTTAAGATATGATCCCATCCTATTCAATTCACTCTGTGCTCTGTGTGTGTGTGTGTGTGTGTGTGTGTGTGTGTGTGTGTGTGTGTGTAATCCCACCAACTACCCAGATACTGAAAAGTTTCAAGAGTTACAAATATTGTCTTTCCATGTAGGAATGTAAACAGTTCAACTTTAGTAAAGTCCCTTAGGACTTCTCTTTGCTGTTTACCTTTTCATGCTTGAGCTTATACCCAACTAATTTCTATTTACCCCCTTTTATTATTTGTTAGGTTAGGGATTGCTATAAAATTATTCATCCCCTGAAGTGTTGCTCTTTTGAATTCATTTTTCTTTATGAGTATTATTTAGGGTGTTGCTACCTGTTTGCAATATGTGGCGTTTCAAGATACCCCTTTGAAATAGGTAGGTGAGGTTACCATACTGTGGTCAGTGATATTACCTATTAAAAGATAATCCCATGCCCATTTCATGTATAGAAAGCCAAAATATCTGACTGAGGATCAGTAGGATAACCATGGGAGAGTGAAATAATTCTTTTCTCTATTACAAAGTAGGTATCATGTGGCTTCTTCTTATGACTGTATTTTAATCTCATCCTTGGAGTACAGGAAATATGTGACATTTCAAAGCCAATTATTCCACAAATTTGAGCTTTATGTAATAAGTGCCCTAAAACACAATTTCATATTATTTAAGACTTTAATGCTTTCTTTTCACATGCTTCACTCCTTTAAGAATCCATTTCATTGGTGTAGAGACTGCCTGCACCAATGCAGATGGCAACCCCTCCACACTTCAGTAAAAGTTTTTCATGGGTTGCTCTTGCCCAGAAAATATTAATCCTAATCAAGTGGTAGCCAATCTTCAGGTAATAAGCCCTTCTGCATATAGACAAACAAGGGTAGGGATGTTGTTTTTCTCTAAATTTATACTCAAAGCCTTCTCAGAGTGCTAGTCTTTCACAGGTTCCATTGGTATTTTCAGGAAGCCAGTTCCACTTCCGTGCCACAATAACAAACCAGAGGAGGTTTCTAATGACAGCTATTTCCATATATTACTCTTATTTCATTTCTAAATTAGCTTGTCTTTCAGTCAATTACTGCTGTGTTGCTATCAGAATACTTAAAATTTTAGAAGTATATCCAGAGGTTTCTTTAGTCCGAATTGTGCTGCTTTTTAAAAACTTTTGTGTCCAATTTACTATAATGACATGGGAAAGCTACTGTTCAGATTTTTTTTTTCCCTTGTAAGCAGCAACTAGGCTGAACTACATAAAGTCAAATCTTCTGAATGACTGATAAAATTCTTCATTTTAGAGAAATGAACCCCCAAACCTGAAATTTCGTTGTAAAAATATGTCCCAAATGAGTGATTGCTTGTTTTCAGGAAATAAACAAAAAAAGATAATCTCTCATTTTCAAAATATATCTTAGATTGTCATTCTTTAAACATGGGAAAAACTAAGTATGTAATAGATACAAAATGTTATATTTCAACCACACAATTTAGCAAATCAGGAAATTAAGAAACTTCTTATTAAACAAAGGACAGACCCATTGAGAATTCTACAGTATTTTATGTGCTTCTGTATATAAAAATAGGACTACATAGTCTTTCAAGAAGACAGGCAGAGTAGTTGAACAATTTTGAATAAAAATGCATAGTTTCTTATATTTTAACTGAGACATTCCACATATTTTTCTAAATTGTAGACAGCCAATTACTTTAATATAACTTTATTATTATTACTCTCTGGATTTCAGGAAGCGTATAACCATTTAAAAAATTCATAGAGTTTTTATTTGGAAGTAAACTTTGGACAGTATGTCCAAATTCATTAAAATAAGTATTTTATTAATGATTTTAAAGATAAGCAAGAGTTTAATGATTTTCAATAGGTCTAAACAAATCTTGTCTGTCTTAGAAGTTAGTTGGAAATGTTTTTGATTAGTTGCAGAAAAGGAATAGAAAAACTTGAGTGGACTACCATCAAATAATGATGGTACTTAACAGCATTTATCCCTGTTGCATTTCGTAAGTTTACACATAGCTATGTCAATCAAGGTTTCTTTAGCTAAGTAAAACATCCATTATCTTTGTCACCTGTATTTTGATCTTTATTTTTTCCATTCCCTTCAAACAATCATAATACTCTACTTAATAAAGAGTTGTTGAGAGCCCAATATGAAAGTGAGACTGATGTAGTAAAACACATTTCTCTATTCTCCCTGATTAATTCTTTGGGATAATCAGCCCTGTCCAGTCATGGCAAACTTGAAGATTCTGATAATGCCCATCACTACATGCAGTCTCCTGCCTCAAATTGTATTAAATATGCACCAGTTTCTTTGGTTGTGACCTGCTGCTTTTAATCTGTTACAAAGAGAACTCAGTTTGGATGTGTCTTTTTTCCTAAACAACCAGATTTTGTCTAGGAGTGGTTTATAATGCTTTGGGCCTGTTATAGAGTCATTTAGATAAGTCCATAAAGAGTACAATTTATCTAACTTGGGGAGAAACTCACATAAGCCAGATCATAAACACATATACCACACACACATACACACGTACCACACACACACATACACATACGCATGAGTTGCTGGTCATTCAATTTCTGAAATCATTTTTGGTTTGATAAATGAGATTTTCTGCAAGCAAATGATATATTAAAAATGAACAAGCCAAGTAAATTCAGCTTCTGATGTGCTTACTAAGCTTTCCATGTTACCTTATAAGGGAAGGAATAGACACATTTCTCTGGCCTACTTTATCACATAGGAAGAAGGAGCAAAATCCTATGTGTTGGATACTTTATAAGGGCTTCCTTGGAAGAGGTCTGTACCAGTGGACAAATCCCACACTTGTGCTCTTGAATCTTATGGTCATCCTGAAGCAGTATACCGACTAGGTAAAGTGGTTGCAGTTATCAGAACCACACATTCCAGTGGACGGCAGGGTCAGATAGCATCTTTCCAGTTCTAACTCTGCAAGCTATGTGATCTATCTCAGACTAAAGGCCATAGAATTAAAATTGTTAAAGAAATATACGTATGGTGCAGATATGGGGAGGAGCAGGAGGAGTCTGTTCTAAGCATGAGAAAAATGGTGTCCAGAAATTGACAGAGGTAGAAAAAAGGCATAGAGGGAATGGCAATTGGGTCAGCTTGGCCAAACCATAAAGTATATGTTAGGGAAGGGTATGAAATAAGCCTGCAAGGATAGATTAGAGTTAGATTGTTTAGGATGTTAAGTGCCTGGTGATGGGGTCTTCACTTTGTTAGACAATGTGAAGTCTCCAAAGGAATTGTGAACGTATCAATAAAACTTAGAAGACTCAAGGGGGGATGTGATAAATGTACTTGATTTTTTGAAAAGCCATAATATGGAAGATCAATGTAACTTTTTTCAGCATGTTCCCAAAGGATAGAACTAGAAGTGATGCAGAAAGGCAGGCAGACATAGGCTTGATTTAAGTTTTAAAGCTACCTAACATATTAAAGCTATCCCAAAGTGAAATGGGCTTCCTCAAATGGTATATTGTTGAGAGGATTAGAATGCAGGTATGTTTTAGCCTACATAGCTTCTGAGATCTCTTCTAACTCTGAAGTTCTGTGATTTTGAGCTTAGGAATGGAATGATTCAATTCTCCAAAATTAATTGGCACCTGTATGTGTGAAGCATTATCCTGGGCATTTATGATGGAAAGACAGAAATGAAATAGCACCTGGCTTCAAGGAGCTTACTTGCTAATGAATAGGTGGAACACATACACTAATCAGTTATGTACAAAGAAAACTGAAAAGGGAGAGAGAACTAACAAATGACTAGAGAAGGAAGACTTCAAAAAGAAAGTGTTAATTGTTTTTTTAAGGAATAGAAGAATTTTTGAAGTTATCAATGACACATTCTTTCCATGCATGTGCCAATGCATGCAAGTGTAAGATGGAGTATCAGATTCTGGGAACTGATAATGAATCCACTTTAGCTGGAACAGAAAATGTCATGAAACAAAATCAGAAAGGTAGGTAGGAGCCTGATTATGAAGAATCTCACATTTCCAGTTTGAGAGTTTATATTTTATCCTAAGAGAGTGAAGAGTCACTGAAGGCTTTTGAGCATGGGGTAACATGGTCAGATAATGGAAGAAACTCTGAATTTGGAGTCACAAGACCCGAGGTATAATCCTGGCTCTGCCATATGCTGCCTTGTTTTCTCTTCTGCAAAAGAGGATTTAGCCTAGATTAGCTTAAGGTTCCTTTTGACTTTGATCTATGTCTTAGTAATATTATCTTGGCAGGTTTGTGGAGGATGAATTAGATAGGCATGAGACTGAATGTAGAGAATCTAATTAGGAAGCCATGACAGTCCAAGTGAGTGGACTTTGAACAAGGGTGGTAGATATGAGTGGATAGATGGAAAGGGATAGATGCCAAAGATGTCAGCTGTTGTGGTCATAAGGCCTTCCCTTTAGGGCATCTAAGAAATTGACAAAAAACTCGGATCGTCGTGACCTGTAAGCTACTGCAGATGAAGTACTACAACTTAGACTAGATACTGAGGCTAGAAATATTGATTTTAAAATCAGTTTCATAGAGGAGATCATTAAAAACATCAAAGTAGATGAAATCAGTAGACTTCATTTGACTACACTGTCAATTCTCTTTACCTTGTCTCCAGTAGGCTGCAATTCATGCCATTTTTCTGAGAGTGATTAGCTGAATAAGTGAATGGAAACAATGGGTTCTTCAATTTTTTCTTTACAACAGTAATCTCCAATATGGTTGCTGTGTCCTTGGGAACATTCCTAAGCCCCGGAAAATCCCCTCCTTATTCTCTGGGCTCTTCATGGCCACAGGCCACCTCCCTGAGGAGGCTTTTTGCTCCAGGGCAGAGATAGATTATAAAAACCTTACCTCCTTTCTTTCGATTTTGGGCAGTATAGAGTAAATTACTAAAGATAAGAAAGTATAGAGGGGTTTGCAGTTTGCATCAGAGATCTTAGTACATTAATGTACTTCCAAACTTCCAAATTACTGTGTAGGATTACCTCTATCCTTAATGTTTTCTTCAACAACCCCCACCCCCGCAAATCTTTCCTAACCTGACATCCATTCATTTGCCAAGCCTTGTTATTTCTAATTCCACACATCCCCAACATCTATCCCCTTCTCTCTATTCACATAGACATTACCCTACTTTATTCAGGTTCTCATTACCTCTTGCCTGGTGGATAAGAAAAGCCTCTTAATTGGACACCCTGCCCCAAGTCCCTCTTTCTTCTCCAGTCTATCTCTCACACAACTTCCAAAATGATTCTCCTATAGTGCAGTTCTGAGCATGATTTCGTAAGTTCCAGTGGCTCCCTGCTGACTTTAGGTTCAAATGTTATTTCATCTTTATTTCATTCTTTAAAAAATTTCTATTTTTGTAAGTTTTATAATGAACATAATCATCAGTCTATCGGAACTCGTACCATGTATATAGCTTATAAAAATGTAAATGTACCTATATATATTTATGGATGGAGCAAATATTTGTAAACCACTGGTTTACAGAAAATCTGAAGCCCTGCCTATACTCTTCTTTCTCTGGTTACACATTTTCAGATGCCAGTCTCAGAGAGACAATCCAGACACATGAAAATGTGACCTTTTATTTAGAGACTAAAAACCAGGACAATTTGGATTGGGTCCCCCCCCCTTTTCACTTTTGGTACAATGAAATATGCCTCTTGAGCATTTTCCTATTGTTTCATCTTTCTTTCTTCCATTTGAAATTTTTCACCTTTTATGCGTTTTCTAGGAAACAATACATTGAACCTTTTGAATCTCTCTAAAACTATGTAGAAAAAAAAGTGTTTGGTGGGAAATAGAATCATCTGTTTCCTTAGGCAGTGATCCTTCAGTTTAAAGCTTTGATGAACAGAATTTTAAAGGTGAAAGATCTATAAAGTAGGGAAGTAATTTATTTAAACTTAGCTGAAATGATTACTATAAGGAATTTATACAGGAATATGATTTGTTGAAAATGATGGCAAAGAGTGGTATGGTAGCCTACCTGTATTAGACATTGTAAATACCTGACAGAAAAAAGAGGATAAAAATTTCAGTAATTGTGGGTATAGATTCAGGAAATCCTGAGACATGAAAGAAATTCCTGTCAATCTAAAAAGCCTGAGAAGCATATGACCAGGACATCTGCGAAGCACAGCAAATTGCTATTGCAAAAGGAAGAATAAACTGAGATATAAAGAGGATTACAACTCTCCACAGATAGAGATAGCACAACACCTGACATATCACAGTTATCCATATTCTTAATTCAATTTTGGTAAAAATATTTCAACTGACCACTGACCTGTACTCCCTGAGTAATAAACAAATGACCTCTCAAAGCTAATGTGCATTGTCTACCCTACACCAAGTCATTTGCAACCTATTTATACTCCTACCTCAAAACTAGCAACCAAACTGCCTTGAACCAATGACGTCACCTGGTAGATGGCTGATGAACCAACTCTCCTTTCTTCATTACATTTGCGAGCAAAACAAGTGATCCTAATCGTGGCATGGAACTGTAAAGGCCAATAGTAGTTTCAATCAAGGAAAAGCTTTAATTAGGTGTTATAAAATCTTAGTCTTAGAAACTTCTAAAGCCCTTCCCTGTAATTTGTTGAACAATATTCATAAATTTGCCTTTATCTCCTAACCTTCCTCTAATTAAACCTGCCTCTCCATTTAATGACATCAAGATCAATTTTTAAAGTACTTTTTAGTCAATATTGCTTTGTTTTATTAGTGGTAGTATCACTATGATGTGTTTCTTTTAACATCATCTAGGATTTCAGCTACATTTTGTAGGATATACTAGGAACTTAACCACTTTTATAATACATCACTCCTAAAGGAAAATATATTTCAGCTTCTGAAAAAACTGACTTTCTATGTCCAAAGTATTGACTCATATCTAAGAACCATTTGCATTAGGAATTTTTTCTGTTGAAAATGTGCTACTGTTTTTATGCATGGGACTAGAGCTGTGATTTCCTTATGAACAACTTATTGTTCAGTTGTTTCAGTTGTGTCCAATTCTTTGTGACCCCATTTTGGATTTTCTTAGCAAAAATTCTGGAGTGGTTTGCCATTTCTTTCTCCAGCTCATTTTGTGGATGAAGAAACTGAGGCAAACAAGATTAATTAATAAAGGTCATACAACTAGTATCTGAGGCTAGATTTGAACTCAGGTCTTCCTGACTCCAGGTCCTGTACTCTAACTACTGTGCTACCTACCTGCTCCAGAAGGGAGGAAACTACCTCTCCCAATGAAGAATGGTACTTTCTCTATAACCTAGTCTAAAATGGTTGTCTGAGATATTAAGAGATTGGGTGGCTTATCCAGGATAACAAAGACAATACATATTAGAAGCAGTATTAAAAGCCACATTCTTATGACACGAAGGCCAGCTCACAGTCTACTACCATTCTATTTATCCAAAAAGATATTTTTAAATCAAGGGGGAAAAGAGATTTACCTTACAAACCATTTTGCTAAAATACATCTCTTCCAGAAAATGCCAGAAATCTGAAGTCACAATTCGTTCTGTCTGGATTTGCTCAGTTCATCAAACATTAAATACCAAATATGAGCAAAGAACTGTGCCAGAAACCAGAGAAACAAAGACAGAAATTAAGCAATCCCTTTCTGAGGGACTGGGGACCCTACATTTTTCTTGTGGGAGGCACATGTATTTAAGAATAACATATAGCAGCTAGAAAGTAACAGTGGAGAACTCAGGAAAGTCTTCATATAGAAAGTAGCATCTAACTTGAACTTTGATGAAAATCAAGGATTTTAATGAGGGAGTACATCCTAGGATTGGGGCATTGTCTGTGAAAACGTGTAGAAATGGGAACTGATAAGCTGAGCTTGGGAAGTAGTTAAAAGACCAGTTTACTTGACTGTCAGTTATGTTAAAGGAGTAATATCAACTAAGTTAGGAAAATAAGTGGAAGCTAGACAGGAGAGGTCTTTAAATTTCTAGGTTGATGATTTTGTTTTTCTTCCTAGAGAAAATAGGAAGGAAAGAAGTATTTATTAATCAATTACTGTGTGCCAAGTGCTATGCTAAGCTCTTTATAAATATTATCTCATTTGCCCTAGGAGGTTAGTGCTATTATTATACCCATATTACAACTGATAAAACTGAAGAAGAGAGAAGGTAAATGATTTGCCCAGGGTTACATAGCTAGTAACTGTCTGAAGCCCAATTTGGACTCAGATCTTCCTGATTCCAGGCCCACTGCTCTATCCACTGTACCACCCAGCTTTCTCTATAGGAGTCTATTGAAGTTTTTCAAATATGGTCACTAAGTGCTTAGATGCATGTTTTGGGATTACTTATTTGGCAGCTGTGTAGAGGAGAATATATTAAATAGGGCAGCGAGTGAAAACGGGAACCAAGTCACAGGGTTTTTTTAATAATCCAGGTGAAAGGTGATGAGAACCTGAATCAAGATAGTGGCTATGTGAGTGGAAAAAGATGGACATGTCTGAGATATTGTAGAGGTATAATCAAGAAGACTTAACAACTGATTTGATAAGAGGGCAGGAGAGTTAAGGGAAGTGACTCCTGTATGGGATCTGCCAAAGAAAATGCCCAGGGTAAGGAGATGGAGCTTTTTACTCAAGCAATAGCAAGCAGAGCAGTTAAGAGGTTAATGAGTTAAAAAGACACAGTTTGGAATAGCATGTTTGGAAAATGTGGTAGAGAGTTGAACAGGCAAGAATAAAAGACTGCCTTGCAGTGAGGACCAATTTGAAATTAGATAATATAAATTCGTATTGGACTGAGTCAGCAAAGTTACATGACTTTCTCCACAGTGTTGAGCATGAAATTAGGAGCAGAGAAGGCTTATATGGCAAGATTACCTAGATATGACAGGACCTAACTGGGGCAAGGATTTCAAGGGCAGATGATGGATGTTAGATAGCTACAGATGAACATGTTAACTATTCCATCCTCCCTCACTTAAAACAAAGTTAAGTGCAAGTCATGTCGTTACTTCTCTGATGGCATGGTCTTCTTTGGCAAAGAAGGACAAACACACACTTTAACTATGGCATCAAGATTTGGAAAAAAAATGAAAGTAATTCATAAGTGAGGAACTCAGAGAAAAAGAAAGGCTAAAAGGAGTTCAAAATAAGAAAATAGCTTTAAGAGATGTAAGGCAAAAGGAAAGGGAAAAACAGGAAGATGCAAAACTTATTGATAACTCAGGACCTTCATAATCTAAAAACTAATCTGATTTCTTATATCTAATGAATTTTCTTATGAATATTTAGGAAATAGAAAATACACAGCTAAGGGCTAGAAGAAAGATGCCTCAAGTTCATCAATTACTCATACATAAGATACGATGTTGCCTAGATCCCCTGGTATAATCCAAGATGAATAAGTGAGTTTAGAAGTCGCACATTTTCTTCTGCCTGGTGTTCCAATGAAAGAAGCTCATCAAAATACTGAATTGGGAGTCAGAGATCATGGGTTCAGAGACTATTCAGATCACTACTACTTGTTCCTCACCTGGAAAATGAGGAGATTGGACTCTGATAGGCCTTCCTGTTCTAAATCTGTGATCATATGATTCCATAAAATATGAAAACTGGAAAAGAATTATAGGACTTACTAAGAAAAGATGCCATGGGGAATAGAAAAATGAGTATGACCTGGTCCCTTCCTTAAAGGAGTTTATAATCTAATCTGAAAGCTAAGACACAGAAATAACTACAATGCACAGATCAGTACAGAGTGATGTGCCACTTTGAAGGAGAGATTATATTAGGGTAGAATTGTGGACTTATCCCAATCTTTTCTGGTAGTTTAAGTTCAATATTGGGGAGGAAATGAGACATTCATAGGCCAATAAATAGAAAACAAAAGCAAATTTACCTAGCTATCACAGAGAAAAGTTAGGATAGGCATAGAAGGCACAGGGAATTGATTCAACTGAGTAAAGCTAGTTGCCCATCAAGATTTGGCAGCCAAGCCTCAGAGCCATGTTGAAGACCTAGTGGCTATTTTTTGACTTAAGATGACTTGGAAGAGATCTGTTTTTCCTAACACTGAGTCCCCTGAGCATGCGAAGTCCTGAGGATAACTCAAAACCTTCTGAGGAAAAACTAGCCTAGCCTGCATATGAACAGTCATTAGAATATTGCTCCTACCCCAAATGAGGAGAACAGAGCACGTTTAGAATAGTAATAACATAGAAGCTTAATGTTCACAAATGCTGCATGTGCTCTTGTAGATATATGTATATGTGTATATACATATATGCATATGTATATATTATATATATACACATATGTATGTATGTATATATACAAAACACCATGCTATACCTCTGAATGTGGCTTGCATCTTCCTTTATAGGTCCTTTGTAGTTGATTTGAGTATTTATAATACTCAAAATGACTTAGTTGTTTAAAGTTGTTCTTAGGACAATATTGCTGTTACTGTGTACAATGTTCTCTTAGATCTGTTCATTTCAGTCTTCGTTATTTTGTGCAAGTCTTCTCATATAGATGAAACTATCGATGTTAAATAAATGACTGTAACAATTTATTAATCACCTTAAAGATTGCAAAGTCTTTTGCACACGTTACCTCAGGTGAGCCTCACAACAACATAATGAGCTTGATAGTACAAGGATTATGATCCAATCCACAATTTTCGGTTGAAAAAACCCAGAGAAGTTCAAAGCCTTTGAATCCATGCCCAATGAGGATCTGTAAGAGGATCTGAGAATGTTTCACATGGAAAAGGCTGGAGGAGGGGAACATAAGAGCTTTCTGGGATTTTTGAAATGTTGCCATATAGAGGAAAGATTAGGTTTGTTCTGTTTGACCACAAAAGAACCAGGAACAATGAATGGTTGGAATTTGCAAAGAGGAAAATTCAGACCTGATATAAGGAAAAACTTCTTAACCATTGGACTTATCCAAAATTAGAATTTGTTTCCCCAGGTAAAGTGTTCCTTCTCATAGAAAGCTTTCAAGTTAGATGATACACCAGGGATTCCTGATAATTTTTGTATCATGGACCCCTTGGCCATCGAGTAAAGCCTGGAGATGAACTCTTTCTCAAAATAATGTTTTTAAGTGAATAAAATAAAATACATAAGATTACAAAGGAAACCAATTGCATTAAAATGAAGCTAAGAACATACATGTATACATGTGTCTATGTGTGTGTGTATATATATACATATATGTGTATGTATATGTATGTATATATATACATATATATGTGTATGTGTATATATGTATATATATATATATATATATATATATATATATATATATATATATATATATATATATATGTATGTATATATAATAGAGAGAGAGAGAGAGACTTCATAGACCCCCAAGCTGACAGTCCCTGACTTAAAGGGCATGCTATAGTGAGAATTTTTTTTTTCCAGGAATGGATTGAATTAAAAAGTTAGTGAAGTTTCTTTCACCTCCAAAATTTCATGATTATTTGATTCTGACTTACCTGAAGTCATGCACCAGTTACCTGGAAGAACCAAGATTAGAACCCAAGTCTCAATATTCTGTGTTTTGATTTTTCCAAAATATTAATTTTGTTTGATCAGTTATTCAATAAGCATTTATTAAGCACTTAACTATGTGTCAGGCACTTTGCTAACCTATCAAGATACCAGAAAGAAAAAAGAGGGGGGCAGAGCCAAAATGGCAGAGTAGAAAGACACATATACTCTAGCACTTCCCCCTCAGCCCATAAAATACCTGTAAAAAATGACCCTCAACAAATTCTAGAGCAGCAGAAGTCAAAGAGCAACAGAGCAAAAGAGGTTTCCAGCCAAAGGTAACCTAGAAGGATGACAGGAAAGATCTATCTCACGGGACACTTAGCTGAGCGAAGGCCAACCCTGGCCATGTGGCACTGGGAGGAACAGGACCTGAACAGACCTCTGGAGCAGAGTTCTCAACAGGGCAGGTCTCAGATACCTCAACCCACAAGCAACAAAGAAATCTCCAAAGGTCAGTGTGGGAGGGCTTTCCCAACTGGGTGAGAGGGGCACAGGGTTCATCTAGCAATAGCCCCAGGTGATGGCAGGAATAGCAGCAGCAGATTGTAGGCAGCTATGGTAGCTGGGAAGCAACCTGGATCCATTGTCCAGGCAGCTCAGCTTAAAGCTCCTGGCAGCAGGGAGCAGCTGATCTAAACCTCAGCACTGAGTGACAGCCCTGCCCCCAACCAAGGCCCTGGGGAAATCGAGCAGCTGAGTTGAATCTCAGACTTGAACACTATACAGGGGAGAGGAGGGGTAATAGGACCATCCTCTGGACAAAAGATTCAGAAG
Organism: Notamacropus eugenii; assembly: GCF_028372415.1. Taxonomy (NCBI): domain Eukaryota; kingdom Metazoa; phylum Chordata; class Mammalia; order Diprotodontia; family Macropodidae; genus Notamacropus; species Notamacropus eugenii. The sequence continues at coordinate 390,704,400 of NC_092875.1, forward strand.
TCAAGTAACTGGCTGGGAAAATGCCCAAAAAAGGGGAAAAAAAAATAAGACCATAGAAGGTTACTTTCTTGGTGAACAAGTGTCTTCTCACATCCTTTTAGTTGAGAAAGAGCAAGGCATACTGTCAGAGGAAGTCAAGGCTCCTGCTTCCAAGGCCTCCAAAGTGAACTTAAACTGGGATCAGGCAATAAAAGAGCTTAAAAAGCAAGTTAGCAGCTTGCTAAAGGAGAACCAAAAATGCTAAGGAAAATATCACCTTTAAAAAGAGGCTAACTCAATTGGAAAAAGAGGTCCAAAATACCAATAAGGAGAAGGAGGCTTTGAAAAGCAAAATTAGCCAAATGGAGGGGAAGGTTCAAAAGCTCACTAAACAAAATAGTTCTTTGAAAGAGAGAATTGAATTCAGGAAAGCTAATGACTATAACATAAGCCAAGCAATTAAAAAACAAAACCAAAAGTTTTAAAAAATAGAAGATAATGTGAAATATCTCATTGGAAAAACAACTGACCTGGAAAATAAATCCAGGAAAGACAATTTAAAAATTATGGGACTACTTGAAAGCCATGATCAAAAAAAGAACCTAGACATTATCTTCCATGAAATTATCAAGGATAACTGTCCTGATATTCTAGAACCAGAGGACTTTCAAGCATTCATGATGAAAAGACCAGAACTGAAGAGAAAATTTGATTTTCAAACACAAGAATCAAGAGAAGCATGAAAAGGTAAACAGGAAAGATAAATCATAAAAGACTTTCTAAAGCTGAACTGTTTACATTCCTATGTGGAAAGAAAATATTTGTAACTCTTGAGATTTTTCTCAATATTTGGGTAGATGGAGGGATTGTACATACACGCACACACACACACACATACATATGTAGACAGAAAGTACAGGTTGTGTTGAATTGGAAGAGATGATATCCACAAAAAATAAATAAATAAAAATTAAGGGGTAAGGGAGGAAAATATTGGCAGGAAAAAGGGAGGAATGGAATGGGACATGCTATAACTCATAAAAGAAATAAGAAAAATCTTGTTCAATGGAGGAGAAAAGGGAGAAGGGGAGAGGGGAAAAGTGAAGCTACTCTCTCCACGTATGACTTAAGGAGGGAATAACATGCTCACTAAATTTGGTATGAAAATCTATCTTCCACTACAGGAAAGTATGGGAGGAGGTGACAAGTGAGGTGAGGAGAATGACAGAAGGGAGGGCAAATGGGAGAAGGGAGTAACTAGAAATAAACACTTTTGGTAAGGGACAAGGTCAAATGAGGAAATAAATAAAAAACAAGAGGGGATAGAGTAGGATAGAGGGTAATATGCAACTTGATTATTATTGAAGTCTTTTGCAAAATGACACATATTTAGTCTGTACTGAATTGCTTGCCTTCTCAGTGGGTATGGGGAGGGAGGGAGGGAGAGAAATTGGAATTCAAGATATTAGAAATGAATGTTGAGAATTATTATTGCATATAACCAGGAAATAAGAAACACAGGTAATGGGGTATAGAAATTTATCTTGCCCTACAAGAATAGAGAGAAGATGGGGATAAGGGAAGGGTTGGGTGTGATAGAAGGGAAGGTACATTGATGGAAGGGGTAATCAGAATGCAAGGTATTAGGGGGTGGGAGGAGGGGAGAAAAATGAGATGGGGAGAAAAGCTGGACATGTCACAGAGTGATGTAAAAGCAATTAGTATTAAAATAATTGACTCCATTACTGAGACTGAATCAGAGACATCTTTAGTTTGGGGAATAGAATTTTAGTCTAAGTTTCCTAGAGGCAGGTAACCTCAAGTAAAATTTGGCATTGATGGAAAAGTTAAGGTTTTAACAGCAAATTTGATTTTATGGTTCTTATTTAAGCAGGAACTAGAACAGATATAGAAAGGCATATTAGCCACTGAAGACTTGCCTCAAAAGATCTTTCTTAGCCAATGTGAAATTATAGTCATATCTGAAACCTGGTTATTGGAACTCACTATTTTAAGATTCTATGGGACTATTAACTGACTGTTCTTCTGAGTCTAACTCCAGGTATAGATAGCAAGAAAGATGATCTGAACCTCTAATCCATGATGTCAGTAAGCCTGTGAGATGCTGGTATGAAATGCAAAAGGCAGTCTCATGGGAAGGGTGGGAGAGCGGCTGTTCAGCCTGGGCTGAGGTAGGATTCTCCTGACTCAATTTCCCCACGGACACTTGGCAGACTTTAAGCCTGATTGAATGCAAGTTGACAATCTGCTCCTTCCTGGAACTGACATGAAGTTGGGGAGATATTGGTTCCCTGAAACATCTAAATTTAAGCTATTAGGCTTAGGACTTTAGATCAACAACAATAAGTTAGAGTCCTTTAATTCTTAGCAATAGTCTGGAGACAATCAGGTCAAGGGCTTGTGAAGATAGCATACATCATTATTATTTGTGCCTCAGTTGGTTAATGTTAAAAAATAATTGTTTGTAGTCTATATTGTAAATGCTTTAAGAGAAGTATCACCTGACCAAAAGTTGGAATTGTTTTATGCTATATGAACTGTGTTAACAATGAGAAATGAAAAAAAAAATAACTTCCAAAAAAAGAAAAAAGAGCCTCTGCCCTCCAGGACTTCATAGTCTAATGAGAAAGATAATATGAAAACAATTATGTGCAAGAAAATTACATATGTGATGAATTGGAGATAAAAAAAGGGAAGGTTCTGGTTCTAAGGGGGAATCAAAAAAGGTTTTTTGGAGAAGGTAGGTCTGCTTTTACTCGCCCCCCCCCTCCAAGTAATTCATTTCACTTCTTTCCTTGTTTACCACTGTACTAAAAGTGCACTGGGCAGAAATCATGTTATCTAAATGGACTTCATATGCAAAGAGTATTGGCATTGATTGATTCATGCTTCCTTGATGTTCTGTACAAATGGCACCAAATAAGTTTTGAGAATCTTCTTTACCAATAGTAAGACAGACTGGAGACATAAGGAAAGGTGAATATGCTTAATGGGTTGCTGGTTCAATGCACTGAAATAAAAACCAATCTCCCATGTGGCCTTCCAGGTCTGAAGTTATTATCTACATTTTACATATGGGGACCACTGAGGATCAAAGAGGTTGAAGTAGTTTCCTTGAGGTTACCTGGATAATGGAACAAAGAGCCAAACTCAGCATTCCTGGCTCTACTTCCAGGCTATCTCTAAAGGCATCATGAAGGAAGTGGCATTTGGCCTGGCCCTGGGTTGGAATCAAACAATGAGATTGCATTTCCTATATTTCAGGCAGACAGAATCATTAAGAGCAAAGGCTGAAAAAATAAGCTGAAAAAATCCAGCCAATCAATCAATGAGTAAGCATCTTTATGTGTTTACTAGGTGTCAGACCCTGTGAGAGGTGCTGGGAATACAGAGACCAAAGTGAGGCAGTTCCTTCCCTGAAGGAGCTTACATTCTGTTGGAAGAGATAATTTGTGTATGTACAGGTATATACAAAATAGAAAGAAGGCGTTGCTTGGTAAGGGATGGAATTAAGAAAACTGGTACTTGAACTGAATCGTGTAGGGCATCAAGACTTCCAGGAAGCATAAGCAAAGTTGAGGTGTATTTCAGACATGGCAGACAATCAAGGCAAAGGCATAGAGTTATAAGATGTAGTGCTGTATATGAGGAATAATAAAGAGGTCCAACTGTATCATCGAGTTTCCATGAAGGAAAGTAATATACAATAAGACTGGAGTGATATGCAAATAGATTGGGGGCAGGATGTGAAAGGTCTTAAATGACAAACAGAAAAATTTATATTTGCTCCTAGAGGTGTTAGGAAACAAATGAAGTGTGGGGGAGGGAGCGAGGGGGAAAAAGGGTGGCAGAGAGGGTGATATGTTCAGACCTGCACTTTAGGAAAATTACTTTGGCAGCTGTCCACTTTGATTAAAATATGAAAGTGTTATGAGAGCTAAGACTGGAAAGGTGAGGTGGAGCCAAATCATGGAGGGTCTTGAATGCTAAATGAAAGAGTTTACCTTTTATTTTATAAGCATTGAAAAGCCATTTGAAGTTTTTGAGCAAGGGTGCATGATCAGAGTTTAAATCACAGAATTTTAGAGCTGAAAGGGAATCTTGTCCAAACCCCTCCTTCCACAAACAATAAAACTGAATCCCAGAAGATTAAAGACTTATTAGTCCAGGCTACAGAAGTGGTTAGTAAGAAGAAATAGAACTGAAACTCAAATCTTTTTGCTTGCAGTCCTCTGATCTCTCTCAGAAGGAATTTTTATTTTGGCATATAAAAAGGGGAGCAATGATTATGTTTGCAACATAAGGATAAAGCGACATAATGGACATAAAGAACTTGGCTTGAATCCGACCTCTGAAACTCCCTGTGCGACTATAGCTAAAATACTGAGCCTATCAGAGCTTCAGATTTCCTCATTTGTAACGTTAAATGAAATAATAATATGTAAAGTGTTTTGCAAACTCTAAAATGCTATGTAATTGTCAGTTATTATTTCATGTTGTCTGTAAGACAAAATATCTCTCCTAATTCGTTTTGCGGTAGAAGATCTATTCTTTTATTTTTTAGTTGTGTTGAGGAATTAAAATGATAAACCTAGATCATTAAGAGGCTTTTGTATGAAATATGAAATAATCTAAAAAACCATCCCCAAAGATAAGGTTGACTGAATGGCCTATAAATGCGTGGCTAATTAAAACTTACTTTGCAGCAAGGTGAATGCAGAAGCTGCTCCTTTCACAACAAAGTGTGTGGCTAGAAAGTCACCCATATATTAATCTTAAGGAAGGGTTAAAGATGATAGTGGATGTATGATGATAAATGAAGTGTCTGTCATGGAAAAAGAAGAGTATTCATTTGAAAATGCTCTTTCTCAAAGGTTATAAATTAGAAGAGGCACAGAGTAGCCAAGAATCCATATCTCTCTGGCACTGGAATGAAACATGAACACCAGCTTCATTGGCCTTCGCTTTATCAAGGGAAGAGGAAAAGTTTCATGATATGCCCTGAAAAAGCATATCATTTTAACACAGACAATTCTTCAAAGGACCTTACAGACAATTGAAAAGAATACCTCTGTCATCATTTCCTTAACCCCATTTATTTGTTACTTGCTAGTATTTATTTCCTGTAACTGGGCACAAATGAATTAGGCAGAAGATTGATTTTTCAGCTTGTGGAGTGTGGGGAGAGGGGATGCATCATGGTGTGCTGAGGTCAGTGAGGGAATTTGTTCCATGAAGAGATACTTTCCCTTAAGATTAATAGCTATGTCACGAGAAGTATCAAGCTCTCTGGATGGAACTAGTACATAGTGGTACACACCTGGGATTATTCATACAACACACACAGAGGAATGTCTGGCCACTGAATGACTCATGTAATATCCTTCTCTAACATATACAATAGTACCCTCTGACTGTTCTCTTCAAGTGTGAAAGATTTTAAATGTTTTTTCAGGGACCCCATCAGCTGGCATAAGGAATATGATCTGATGGTTTAGATTGTATGTGAAATCATAGATATTTCTTCAATTCCACAAGTAACAGAAAAATTTTTAGTTTGTTTTTTCAAATTACAAAGTACAAATTTGGATTGATTAGCATTGCTTTCCAGATATAAAGAGGCATCACAATATAAAAAGTAAGACAAATAAATATTTGGCATTACCCTTGCTTTAAAATAAATCCAAGACAGAAAAAGAGCTGAGAAGTAAAGGGAACTTCAATCAATAGGAGAATATCTGAACCAAATGTTAATATAGCAGAATACTGTTACACTATAAGAAATGTACATGAGGAGTTTGGAGAAACATTGGAAATTTTGTTCGAATTGATTCAGAACCAGTTAAACAGAACCAGGAGAAGCAAAGCTAATAGGCAACCAAGCAATGCGTAATTGAAATAACTAATCTCAGTCCCAGAGAACAGGTCCTAAAATCTAGCTCTCTACTCTTGTGACAGAGGTAAGGGATTGCAGGTACACAATGGCATATGCACTGCCTGATGAATTTTTCACTGTCAGTTGATTTTCATAAAATTATGGAAGAAGGAGCTTTATAGATCGTCAAGTCTAGCTCCTTTACTTTACAGGTATGGAAATGGAGACTCAAAGAGGTTAACACTGCTGTCTGAGTCTTAGAACTCAACTTTTGCTAACTCCATGCATAGCAATTCTGTCAAGGCTTAGCAGTTTGTTGCACGGGAAGGTTCAATTTGGGCATATTGAAAAATGACCAAAGTGTAAAATCAAAAGGCATCAATAAACCTTTTTTAAGCCAACAAAGATAAGTTGAATGAATTAATGAATGAATGAACAGAAGCAAAATTTCATAGTGCTCAGTCTAGCATGATCAAGGGCAGAACACTTTAAAAGTGCAAATCTGAACTTTACTTCTGATGCTTGCAGTGAGTTTGGCATCAAGCCTAAATAATAGCACTTTTAAGCCCTACTTTGTGGCATTTAATATAGTTTTAAACTTTTAATTCTTTTGCAATTTCTAATTGATTTCACCTTGCTGCATTTTTATAACAACGTTAAAATCCCATTGTAGAAGAACATGTCCAGAGAAATTTGTTTCTTGTAACGACTGGAGGTTATTTGCAAAGATAGTCATGTTGTTATTGTTAGCTTGATCAGGAATATGGCGCATGCCACACTAACATAATTTCTTTTACTGGTATGTTTAGCAGGTCTAGTAAATGCCATAAGTGTAGTTTACCTATATTTTAGCCAAGGATTTGGCAAAGGCTCTCCTATCTTTGTGCACAAAGATAAGTGTGAACTAGACAATAATAGCACCTATCTCACCAAGTTGTGAGGATCCAATGAGATAATAAATGCACAGCACTTTGCAAATCATAAAGCATTATACAAATACTAGCTATCATTATTATTGATAGAGTTAGCACAAGAGAGTGGCCCAGTATGCTAGTATAACCTGAGCCAGGCATTATCATTGACCTCTTCCCCTTAATCAATCTATCAGTAATCATTCACTAAGTACCTACCACGTGTCAGGCACTGTGCTAAGTACTGAAGTTATGAAAAGAGGCAAAAGACAGCCTTTACCCTTAAGAAGCTCACAATCTAAAAGGGGAGACAACATTTTTACAAATGTATGCAAAGCAATCTATAGAGGGGTTGAGGAAGGCTTCCAATAAAAGAAAAGATTTTAATTGGAACTTAATTCTTCTTGCTCTCAGAGTCCACTAAAATGGTCCATTTTTTTTTCAGACAGATTGATGTTTAGCCATGCCTCCACCATCTTGCAGATTTGTGAAGTTGCATTTTTTAACCAAAACAAGACCTTACATTTTTCCATATTCAATTTCATACCATTAGAGTCCACTCAACATCTAGTGTTCAGAACCTTCAGTCCAGATCCTTAATACCATCTGTCTGAATCACTATGACAGTAATTGTATCAAAGCTGTTCTCTCTGATTCAATTCTCTTTTCCTCATCAATCTATTCTGCATAAAACTGCCAGATTAAATTTCTACTCTCCGAAGAGACTCAGTCTCTATTGAGCGTATCCCATTATCTCTAGAGCACCTCCCCTGACTCTAAGCATGTATCTCAAGGAAGGAAGGGAGGGAGGGGGTAAAGGAGGGAAGGCAAGAAAAAGAAAGGGAGGAAGAAAGAAAAAGAAGGAAGAAAGGAAGAAAGAAAAAAGAGAAAGAAAGAAAGAAGGAAGGAAAGGAAGAAAGAGAGAGAGAAATGCATAATTGGGAAATAATATAGTACCTATTTCTGTTAGTGAAAGATCTACCTTGTTGAATTCAACATTTCCTTAATTTATTGTTTAAGAAACTGGCCTTCTCCAAAACAAAATGAGGCAATACATGTTTTGTTTTGTTTGAGGAAGGGAAGAGGGATTCAGCATTTGTTTGTTTATTACCAAATCAGTTAATTAGTATGAGTCAAACTATCCCAAGACTAGCTGTAAGCAAAGGCTACTTTCTGGTCCCTGTAAAGCCTTGGGCTTAGTCAGGTCCTAGGAGTCTTTTCTGACAACTGAATTAAGGCTCTAATCATTTGTATGGTACTCTAAGATTTGCAAAGAGCTTTACAATTTGCAAAGTGTTAATCTCATTTGGTTCTGACACATAAGTACTATTATGATCCTCATTTCACAGATGAAGAAACTGAGGCTGAGAGAATGTCAGTGGATTGCTCAGTCATACAGCTAAATAAGTTTCTGAGGCAGGCAGAGAACTCAGGTCTTCCTGACTCCAAGTACAAGGCCCTATCTACTGTACCACCCATCTACCTACCTATTAAAAAATTAGGATTAATTTGCAGGAGGAAAAATTCTCAGAATCTCAATTGGTTCAGAAGAAAACCTGCCTCCAGGGGATTATATATTAGTTATGGGATACATAAATTGGATAGGTGGCAGATGGAAATACCATCATAAGTGGTCAGCTATCAGAGAAGGAATTGTAGCATGGTACACAAAAGAACACCGTATTTGTAGCCAAAAGACCTGGGTTCAAATTATGATTCTGTTTCTGTTTCTATTGTGTCCAATTCTTTCTAAGACCCCATTTGAGGTCTTATTGGAAAAGATACTGGAGTGATTGGACATTTCCTTCTCCAGATCATTCAGATGAGAGAAGTGAGGCAAACAGAGTTAAGTGACTTGCATAGGGTCACAAAGCTAGGAAGTGTCTGAAGCCAGATTTGAACACAGGAAGATGAGTCTTTTTGATTCCAGGCCCAGCACCCTATCCATTGAGCCACCTAGCTTTCCATACTTAAAATAATATTGTTCATTTATTTTAATGTGTTACGTGGTTCAACAGTAATCTCATCAGTATTATTTGCCACCGTTGTGACATTAAATATGTACATGTTGTCTCAGTTTCCTCATCTATAAAATGAGTAGAAAAAGCAGCAGATTTATAGTCAAAAGACCTGGATTCCAATCCAGTCCCTCTGACCCTGGCAAATCACTTTCTCTTTCTCAGCCTCAAGTTTCCCCTGTATAAAATGAGGTTATGGGCCTCTGACATCCCATCTAGCTCTAAAGTGATGATCGTGTGATCTCATGATTCTCTAAGGTTAATTCCAACTCTATAGTATGTTAGAATCCTGTTAGCTTTGTTGATGCTGTCTCTTCTCCAGTAGGATTAGAGATGGGACCAGTTACATATATCCAGAAGCCTCTAATGTCTGAAAGTAAGGCAGCTACTCAAATGTCATCCCACTCCCGTTCAATATACCTCAACGGCTCCCTATTATTTTCAGGATCACATGTAAAAATCCTTGCTTGGTATTCAAAGTCCTCCATAATTTGGCCCCTTCCTACCTTTCTAGCCTTCCACCCACTCTAAAATCCACTGACTGGTCTCCTTGATTTTCTTCTATAAGATACTCCATCTTCTGTGTCTAGGCATTTTTGCTTAATGTCCCCCATGCTTTGAAATCTCTCCCTTCATATCTCTGTCTCCTGGCTTTCCTGGCATCCTTCAAGTCTCAAATAGTTTCACCTTTTGTAAAAAGGCTTTGCTTATCCTCCTTAATCTTGGTGCCTTCTCCCTGAGATTATCTCCAATGGGCTCCAGCCACATAATAAGAAATTGAATCCAAGAGACATTAAATGATTTACCTGCAAGATTCATCTTCCTGATTTCAAATTTGGTCTCAGACATGAACAAACTTTGTGACCCTGGGCAAGTCACTTAACCAAGTTTGCTTTGGTTCCTTATCTATAAAATGAGCTGGAGAAGAAAATGGCAAATCTTTCCAGTATCTTTGCCAAGAAAAACTCAAATGAAGTCACAAAGAGTTAGACATGACTAAAACAACCAAAAAACTACAACAAATATCTTATCATAGTTGAATATTAGACTGTGAGTTCCATGAGAGCTTGGATCTATCAGGGAGGGGAACCTGTGGCCTTCTAGGTCCTCAAGTGTGACCCTTTTGACTGAATCTGAACTTCACAGAACAAATCCCCTTAATAAATGGATTTTTTCTGTAAAACTAGGACTCAGTAAAAAGGCTGCACCCATGGAGGCTGCATGAGGCTGCAGGTTCTCCACCCATGACGGAGATGCTGCTTTTTACCCTTCTTTGTACCTCCCAGCACTTACCACAGTGCTGATTACATAGAAAGAGCTTCATAAATGTATGTTGGGTTGACTTGGATTGCATAATCTATTCTGAATGTGTCACAAAGATATTCTTGGGAGAAAAGGCTATTTTGTACCAAAATTATAAATAAGAAAAACCTTACTACATGTTAAAATTCTAAGCTTTAGAAGACATGCCTCTGTCACGACTTCTGCTCCCCAGGTAAGTCACATAACCTCTCTAGGCCTCAGTTTCCTCATTTGTAAAATGAAGGGGTTGGACTTGATGGCGTCTAAGGTCCCTTCCAACTCCAAATCTATGGTCCTTTGACCCTATGAACATTTCCCTTCAAGCTTTCCAAATTTTTATAGAGTGTGGTTTTCAGCGATTATACTGACAAAACAGGCAATTCCCATAAAAATGAATCTCTAGCCCCAGATGACTACAACACAGAAAAGGCAGCAGTAGCAAAGATCTATGTGTTGGAGGCTATTTATTTGTTACAATCTTATTCTAAAGATTTTTCCATTAAGGTTCAATGTAGTTTAGTTTAAAAAAAATTAAAAATCAATCTCATAAATACAAAGGTTCATAGCCAACATAAGAGAAATTGTTTAAGGGATTTTCATTAAATAATATATATGATTCTCTCCTCATACCTCCTCTCTTTAAAAAAAAAAAAGCCTACCTTTTATTTTGTTCAGCGAGGCTTTCTTTCTAATGCACCTTAATCAGGGAAAGAGGGGTGGGCGATAATGTCTTGTTATGAATTTATTGTTTATTTCCTCTGATGACAAACTCAAAATTATTTTTAAAATGTATGTAGACATTTTCTGTAGATTGAAATCAGTAATGACATGCAGGAGACAGAAAAGAAAAGAACAACCTTTCTCCCATTCTCCATGTTTCCCTCTCTGTCCTACGCAGGCCCAAGGATATTCACTGGTAATCATGCATATTTCACTTTCAAACTAACTTACTAGACAACTTTAATTAAGAAAAAGAAATCTATAATAAAGTAATCCCTGAATACTGTGAAAGTTCTCTTCATTGTACCATTTCTTTTCATGACAGCCTTCTTTTCTTTAATAGTTCTTTTCATCTCTTTACTTTGGTACTTGTTTTAGTCCTATAATTATTCTTCAGACTCCTTCAGGTTAACACAAGCAGTAAATCTTGTATAGGTGAGTGATAAATTGGATGCTAACAAGTTGTACTGATTTTCTCTTGGAATTTTTCTTGTTTGAACTCACCTACCATAAAGTAACATGAAAAAATACCTACATTTCCTCTCCAGAAATCCCTCAGTAGAAAAAAACTTACACGAACAATAAATCCAGATGGTATGCGAGGTTGTGTTTCGTCTTCAGGAAAGAGTTCGTTCCTGTCAGGCTCTTAGCAATAGATTTTAGGGGACATATTTTCTCCGGGCTCCCCAGTACATAAATTTCTAATCACAGTTTACAAATTTCTCATTAGGTTGTCCTATCCTGGGATTTAGGGAACCTTGAATTTTTATGTGTTGATCTTTTTTTTTCTTTTATAAATTTCTGTGCCAATTGTTACTAAACTCACTTAACCCCTCCTCTCTTCTCCTTACTGTTCCCTCCTGTTTCATTCAGTCAGAAAGAGAAATAAAATATGGAAACTTGCAGAATTGTCTTTTCCTCAAAGTTCAGAGAGCCTAGAAAGCTCAAGTTTCTGAGAAAATAAAAGAGATTGGAGTGTGACATTCTTGGTTTTGTAGTGAGAGAATGAGTCGGCATTCAGGAAGTGATATAATCCTGCCCCACATTAATTTGCCTTGACCATGTCATTTTACAATAAAATAATTATACTAAAACCAAGCAATACCCTAAGTTGGTGGTTCTCTCTATAACATTTAAGATCAATCTGAGTCTTTTTTTCTTAAATATCACAGAGGAAAATTAAAGACTTCATTGAGACTGATAAACAGCTCCCTCCACAACAAAGAGGCATCAAATGAAGTGCTGAGTCTATCTGTTTCTGGAACAAAAAGAAAAAGAGAAGAGAGAGAGAAAATATTAAGGTTTTCTAAAATTTTAACCTATATTCTATAAGTCCAGTGTCACTGTTTTAGTGATTGTTCCTCCCTCCCCTTTTTCCTGTAAGAGAAAGGATAAGGGATCTCGGCTATTGAACCTCCAGACTCCAGTTCTGATGAGCCACCTCACTCCTTTCCCCACATTGTACTATGGTTTAATATTTCTCCACTGTTCTCTTCCTCTGAGGAAATGAATCCTACTTTTCCTCAATTGGGAATAATAAATTTGTGTTTGAGAGATGTACAATGGTCAAACTCATTTAAGAATTGTCTTCTGTCACTGTCTTAAACTGGATGTTAAGAGATTTGGGGGGAGGAAAGAATGAGCTTCTGTCATACTTTTCTCCCCTTACAATTTTTGTTTTAGAAGCCTTATTTCCTACCGTCAAGCTAACTACCTTTCCTTTATTCCTACCCAGTTTTGCTACTGAAAGCATCAGGGGTCTCTGACCTCTTGGAAAGAGTACTGCCTTTGGAATCTGAAGAATTAACTTCAAATCCTGGCTGTACTTAATAACTTGTATGACTTGGGGCAACCTTTAGTCCTCATTTTCCTCATCCCTAAAAAGAGGAGGTTAGAAGTTGACCCTAATGGAGAGACATAAGAAGACCATTCCTCCAGATTCTTTACAAAGAGAAAGCAGATAGCATAGAATATTGCGTATAATGTCAATTTTTTTTAATATATTAACTTCTGCAGAATTTTTTCCTCTTCCTCTTTTCTTTTTGTAAAAATTCTTTGTTATAAGTGATGGTTCTCTGGGAGAGAGGAGCAGGAGAAATACATGTGGAAATCTACATGATTTAAAAATAAAATGTCAATTAAAATCTACTTTTTTTTTTAAATAAGGGGGTTGAACTAAATGATCTCTAAGGTTTTTTTTTCTAGGAGCACTCTTGATGTCTGTATCTTGCCTTTCCTTGGAAAATATATCTTAGCTTGGCTCCTCTTTTTTCAGATAATACCTTGGGTATTTGTATTCAAGAAGTCCACAGAACAGCTTACTTGATCAAATGCCTTTGGGTTCTAAGTCCTTTGACTTATGCTATCAGATCTCAGATTCCATATCTCAGTGACCAAGCCTAGGTCAACCCAGACCACATTTAGTCTCTGGTCTCTGTATATTTTAACCTTCCTATGGTGTGAATTTTTGGCTGCTTAGGAACAGAACTTTCATTTAAACATGGTTGCTATGGAAATAACTGCCCCCTACAACTCTGTTTCACCTAAAATGTTTTACAGAAATTATTAACAATGCTTCGGGGGGGAAGGAAGGGGTTGCTGGGTTTTTTACCTTTAAAAAATCTTCAGGGATTTAAAAACAAATAGAAGAGGAGGGAAGGCACCTGTATTTCTCATACCAGCTGAGGTGGCATTTTCTAGTCACCTTCATTCAATACCCATACTGAGGGAGGAAATTTCCTGGAATGGAAATCTTGAATTTGAGTACCTTAATGATGATCCTTAACATTCTAATTAATGGTTACCCATGACCCAGATCATGGAGTATTGCACTACTGGCATTTCTGGTCGTTGGCTGCAATTCAATTAATGGAGACTTTTTGCTGTTGCTAAAGGAAAATGTGAAATGGGGGTATTTATAACTATGGATTCCTGTTTTTTATTTAAGGTTATCTGTAAGAAGTTTTAGACCATTGACAGCAGCACTGTAGCCTCCTAGAATTATAATATAATGCTGGCATTAATAAGCTGAGACTCCAAAATTCCACCCAAGTTTTCTTCTTGCCTTCAAAGGAAGCTTTTATACATTTCAAATGCAGGTGTATACTTACTTCAACAGGGAGAAAAAAATGATGATTTTATACAACTTTCTGCTCTATTGTAGAGAAAGGACAATTAGATTACACTCCATTAACAGTCCCAGACTCTGCAGATGTCCCCCAGCAATAGCTGGAAATGACAATTGCTTATAGGTCTAAAGGATGTTCTGAGTTCATTTGCACATTCAGGGAGATTCATTTTATAATTGGCAGCTGTGCTGATGGTTATATTGGAGAACTTCAATTTTTCTATTATTACAGAAAATGTATCTGAAAGTATTGAGTTCTTTCTACCAACTGAATTTGAAGAGACAAGGAAAAGGCACTATTGAAATGCTCCCCCATTTTTTTTCCAAAAAAGCCTATTTCTGTTTTAACCAAAAAAAAAAAAATTAAGAATTTCTCCCCATTTATATTAAATTTCCTTTTCTGTTTCTCTCAGATGTTGTTCTTCATTTATGTTAACTAACCAGAAAGATTTCAGGTTTTAAAATGCATTACCTCATGGCATGGAATGTGATTCACATGTAGTGGGAACTCAATAAATACTTGTTGAATTGAATAATCAATTCATTTGTTAATTAATATATATTGATGTTTTATTCTTTGCCTTGATATGAAATGCTGAATACAAAAATCATTGAACCTATATGAAAGGAGGAGGGGCATTCACTCTATTTAACTAGGCATTAAAAAAGGTGAAATTAAGGACACAAACTGAATACTTCCTTAAACCTCTGGATGTCCATCATTCAGGTATGGATGGGGGGGCTACAGAAGGGACAGGATCAGTCAGTCAGTAAGTTAACAAATAATAAGTACCATGTGCCTCCCAAGACAGATTTTACATCTCCCCAATTCATGTGAATTTCTTTCCAGAATCCAACATACACAATTCTCTTAATAATCAGTTCTGGTGTTTTACCTTTGTTATACATGACATCAATTGCCAGTCTCTCAGTTTTTGCAAAGAAGGTAATGGAAAGATACTTCTGCTTACCAGAACAGGCATGCATTTAAAATGTTTCCCTTTAAATTAACTTAGAAAGAATTGCCTGTATTTGGAATATTAGACTGTTTTATTGGAGTTTGGAAGCTTCCAATCAGGTGATCTTTAAAAACAAATATGATTACGAATAAAGAATGAAGAAAGGATGATTCCCTGGAGATAGGTTTCGAATGAATAATTCTCTAAGTGGTAGTGAAGGTGATGCTCAGGATGTTTTTATTTGATCTTTTTTCATAAAGATTTCAAAAATACTTTGCATAATTTTCCTTTTCAATTCTCACAAAGCTAATCCTAGTGAAATTGACTCTATCTTGATAGCTCAGTATGGTATCAAGCAATCATGATCCGCTACTTTTCACAGAGGCAGCATAGGGTGGAAGAGTGCAAAATGCCTGAAATAGGAGTAAATACCTACCTTCATATCCTGCTTCAATTATTTTCTTGCTATGTGACTTCAGATAAGTCATTTATCCTCTCTGAACTTCAGTTTCCTCATCTGTAAAATAAGGATAGTTAGTTTTGAAAACTGACTTTATTGTATTAATTCCTATTAACTATAAACATACATGTATGCATATATATATGCAGAGAGAGAGAGAGTTAATCATCAGTAACAATAATCATTAGTAATGGTTATCAGTAGTAATTGAGTTGTACTCAATAGTGGTGGAAAACAGGGATCCTGAGAAATTATTTAAGTTTGATAAATTGGAGGAGAATTAGGACAAAGATCTAGAATTCAGTACTATCTATGGGCTATGTCCTTATATGTCATGTTATTCAAGATTATTTTTCTTGAACTTCAAGCAATTTTATATTTGAAAACCCCCATACATTGTTTACAATGTGAAAAATGAGCCCATTTCATATTAGCACTATATGTAACACCTCAATATTCAGATCTAGTCTATTACAGTTCACACTAGGAAAGAAATGAATAAATGAACAGAATTGAAAAATGCTTGAATTGATGACTGAAGTAGTTCAACTCACATGGAGTGATTATTTTGAACAATACTTTTCCAGTAAAATTTAAAAATAATTTAGTTCCTCACTGACCTTCATTGCTTTTCTGGGCTCCCGTTGTTCTTAATTGTTCTCTTGCCCTGTGATAGTCACCATTTAATTAGACATTGACCTTCTTTGACAATGGCAGTAAGATTTGAGGAAGGATAAATGATATTTTTTTTTTAGTTTTTCATCTTCATCCTTCACTTACTTAAATATGTATTAATTAACTTGTTCTGGCAAGTGTTAGTAAACATTGAACAAGGGCATTGCTTTAGTGGTATAATTAAAATTCTCTTTTAAAATGTTTTGCATAATACTTTATGCACAATTTGGCTCAAGTAAACAGAGGTTCTAATTAAAGTTTTTAAATGAAGCTAATCAAAACTGATAAAATGATCAACATCACACTGTAGCAGAGAGACTTTCTATCCAATCCAAGTTTAATGTTATGGTCAGTTGACAAGGATAGACCTGGAACAATAAATACATGTATATCTTTACTCATGCCTTCACCAGTCTATCTGCTCAAAGGGAATACAATTTAGAAATTATTATTTTCTGTTTTATGCTACTTTCAAGTAAGTTACTGAATTGAACCTGTAAAATGGGCTAAAAATAGCTGAGCATCCAGGGTTCTTCAAATTATTGTGAAAGCTCTTTAAAAATAAAGTGTTTTATAAAATCTACTGAGCAAATGAGATCCCTCTACTCCCAGTCATTGAATTGAGGAAGTGACTTTTGTAGCTTATATTTTTGCATAAATAGCTATCACTTCCTAAGTAGATTTCTTCCTGTGTAAGAGAGTTAGTGTAGCCTTCAGGAATAACACTAGGAGGGGAATGAAAGCCTAGTTCAGTCCCCACCCCTGCCAAAAAATAAAATAAAGTAAAAATTGTCACAGAAATAAAATCCACTTTACCCAACTTTTTTTCTAGATGGGCTTTGAGTGAAAGATTATGTTGAAGAAAAGTTTCTGCTGAGTGTTTCTCTGATTCTTCCAGTAAAGCTTTTTGATTCTTCCACTACTTGATCATGGATCAGACTTGACTCTGAGTCCTCCCAGTTCATGCTAGCCAGCACAACACAATCTCTGCAAGTTCTTCTCAGGTTGGATATGCTTAGACTATGGCCCTGGGAGAGACAGGATGTCTGCTATGGGAGATCCAGCCTCAGTAAACTGTGAGGGGCTCATCATAAGACTGGCTCTCAGGTATAAGTTTTTCAGTCATGGCAACTGAGGCAGACAAACCACTAAATTATGGAAGGATTTGGAATCTGCTTCTTTGGAAGGAATGCTCACAATCACCTTTGCAACTGCAGTTTGTTTTTTTTTAAGTATTGGAACACATTTTGTCTAATTAAAGAGTAATGGTTCAGACCAATAGATTTTACCCAAAGGTGCATTTTGAAAGAAACCCTTGTTAACTGAAATGAACGTCTATTAAGGAAACTGCTCAGCACAAATTTTCTTGACATTTTTGTGTCATGGATTTCTTTGGCAGTCTAGTGGAACATAGTTCTAAGAACATTTTTTGAATTGTATAAAATAAAACACATAGTATTTCAAAAGAAAGCAATTACATTGAAATAAAGATGCAATCCCCCACCCCCAATTCAGATAGACACCTTGGGGATCTGTTAACAGTTTTGAAGGGGAGAGGACTACTGACCTATCCACTGAATCACAGAATTGTTATAGATGCAAGGGAATGAAGTATCTGTCTAATCCAATCTATATAATCAATGGGCAGCTAGGTGGTGCAGTGAATAGAGCACCAGTGTAGGAGTCAGGAGGATCTAAGTTCAAATCTCACCTCAGACACTTGACACTCACTAGCTGTGTGACCTTGAACAAGTCACTTAACCCCAACTGCCTCATCCTGGGTCATCTCCGGTCATCCTGATGAATATCTGGTCACTGGATTCAGGTGGCTCTGGAGGAGAAGTGAGGCTGGTGACCTGCAAGCCCTCCCTCACTCAAAACAAAGTCAAGTGCAAGTCATGTCATTATTTCTCTGATGGCATGGTCTTCTTCGGCAATAAAGGATGAATACAATGTACTCAATCAATAAACATTTATTAAGCACCTGCTGTTTCAGGCACTCTGCTAAGCACCCAGGATACAAAAAGAAGCAAAAGACAGTCCCTAGCTTCAAGGAGCTTGCAATCTAATGGGGGAGACAACATGCCAACAAATACATCAAAGAAATCCCACTATAACATACCCAACAAGCATTTATATAGTTAATCTCTTAAACTGAGTAAAAATTGTTTTAAATTAGAGAGCAGTTTATTTCAAATAAACTGTACTTTTAAATAGTGACAGCTCTCTTACATTTTGGATAGATTTTGACTCAGGAGCTTCAACATAAGTAGATGCCAACTGTGGGTATGAAGATTAGGAACATCATCCTCATCTCCAATCCCTGTGGCTAGGTAGATGTTGAGGTGCTCTCTGATGTTTCCCACTGATACCATAGGAGTAACAAATTACTGTATTATCCTCAAAGCCTTCATTCTTTGTATTCAGTAAACAGTTATTCAGTGCTACTGTGTGAAATGGGGAGTGTGCTAGGTGCTAGGAGAGTATAGAGATGAAGAAGAATAAAGAAAAGAGTATAGAGATGAAAAGAGAAAAGAGGTTTAGTCAACCAGTAAGTTAACAAATAATAAAGAATTTAGAGTCCAGTATTGGGAGGTAAGGCTAGAGTCATAATAAGGATGGGGTGATCAAGACTTTGGCCATTGTCAACACCTAAAAGGGTGCATAATTACTCCCTATGATGGGGTACAGGCTGCCATCCTCATTTTTCCATTGTCTCTGTTGATATGTAGTGTGTAACAAGACCTCATCCCTCCCTCCATTCTGTAATCATACTATCTCTCTCTCTCTCTCTCTCTCTCTCTCTCTCTCTCTCTCTCTCTCTCTCTCTCTCTCTCTATCTATCTCTATCTCTATCTCTATCTCTATCTCTATCTCTATCTCTCTGAATCTGGCTCAACAGATGAGCAAACCTCTACTGTTTTCTGTGCCTCCACAGAAACTTGGTGATGCATTGGATAGAACCCTGAATTTAGAGCTAGGAAGTTCTGCATTCATATCCAGCCTGAGGTATTAGCAAGCTGAATGATCCAGGGCAAGGCACTTAACCTTTGTCTGCCTCATTTTCCTTAACTATAAAATGGGGATAATAATAGTAACCACTGTCCAGTCTTGTTGTAAGGGTCAAATGAAATAAGATTTCTTATGGTACCCAGTAGGCACTTAGTAAATACTTGTTTCCCACTTCCCAACATATCTCTTTTACCACAGTTCCAAATTGTTCTCTAGAATGGTTAGATCAGTTCACAGCTCCATCAACAGTGTATTAGTGTATTTATTTTTCCACATCATCTCCAGCAATGTCATTTTCCTTTTCTATCCTATTAGCCAGTGTGAGATGGTAGGTACCTCAGATTCATTTTAAATTTCATTTCTCTATTATTAGTGATTTCTTCATATAACTGTTGGTGACTTTGATTTCTTCTTCTGAAAACTATTTGTTCATATTTTTTGACCATTTGTTGATTAGGAATGGCTTTTATTTTTATAAATTTGACTCCATTCCTTATATATTTGATAAAAGAAATCAGAGAAATTTGTTATAAAGTTTCAGTTTCCTATTTTCCTTCTAATCTTAGCTGTTTTACTTTTTTAATTCCATTGTAATCAGAGTTATCTGTTTTACTTCCTGTGACCCTCCCTGTCTCTTATTTGTCCATAAACTCTTCCCTTATCCATAAAATTGATAAATAATTTTCCATGTTACCTGAATTTGCTTATGATACATACTTTTATGGCTAAATCATGTACCATTTTGAACTTATCTTTGTATACAGTGTGAGATGTTGATTTTACCTAGTTTCTGCCATGCTTCTTTCTTGTTTCTCTAAAGTTTTTGTCAAGTAGTAATTTCTTGTCTCATTAACTGAGATCTTTGCACTACGTTATTGGGCTTTCATTTCTGTATATTGTGTAACTAATCTATTCCACTGATCAACCGTTCTATTTCCATCTGGTACCAGATTGTTTTGATTACTACTACTTTGTAATATAATAGAAAATCTGGTACTGCTAGGCTAGCTTCCTTCACTTTTTTCCCCATTGATTCCCTTGATAGTCATGACCATTTGTTCCTCCTGATGATTAGCCATTCCAGTTTTTAGGATGAGAAGACAGTCTAAATAAGTCACTTGTCCACAGATTTATGGAAAATTAGTACCAGAGGCAGGCTGAGAAGCTGTGTCCTTTGATCCTTAGTTCAGTTCTTTTAACTTGCATCATTCTGTGCCAGCAACTGGCGGATCTGAGGTGCAGCAGTGATAGAAAAGAAAGAGGTAACAGAAGTGGGGGCTAAGTGAGCCTGTACCATCTATACATGACTGATTTATTGATCTGAGGGTCAAGTTTATATACTCTCTCAAGCAAGCAAGCAAGCAAGCAACATTATTTCCATGAGAACATTTTTAGTTTACATCTTCCACTTCCATATCTCAGTTCCTTCTGCATAATTACCTCTGGGTACACAGTCATGGTCAGGATGATCTCATCTTTGCTATCAGGAGTGGGATTTCCTGAGAACTTCAGCCTTTACATTAGTACAAGTCTCAAGTACCTCACATTCCAGACTTCATCAGTACTGGCCCTCTAAAATTTTGTGTTGTTCCACCCCCACAAGAACTTTACATATGGTTACCCCACTTCAGTCTCACCTTTGTGATAAGATACAAAGGATGTTGGGGAAGATATTCCTGGACCCCAAATACCTTCTCTTCCCATGGATTGAAATTCTTTGTTTTACTTTATCACACTCTTTAAAGTTTTAGCAATTTGGGGTTTTGCTTATTTTGTTTCTTTTTGTATCAAAAAAAAAAAAAATCCTAAAAAGAAAAATCCTGCAAACACCCCAGCAGGATTAAGTGATGAATCATTCTTACCTGAATGTGTTTATTATAACCACATTGCCATCCTAACACATGGGCATTTTAGGGAAAGATGAAGGAGAGGTAATTTTAGAGCCTAGAGTTTGGGGGAGAGTAAAGATGACAAAGTGATGCATTTGGGGCATTCAGGAGTCTGTAAGAGAGCATTGGCTTCCTGGGGGAACAGAAAGAAAGATCAAGAAACTGGGACTGATCACATGTTTCTATATCTATAAAGGATGCTGGAAGTCATCTAGTGCGACTCTTTCCTTTTAGAGAAGCAAACAAACTGAAGCTTCATTTTATATTTATTTAATTGAGAGATTAAAGTAAGTTACCCATAGCCCCATAGGAATGAGTGCATAAAAAGGAAGATTGGCATAGAAAGGCATCTAAGAAAAATCTGTCAACTCTGTAATTTTGAGTAATACTGGCGTTACTCCCGTTACAGAACTTGGAAAATCTGCAAATTAAAAAATGAGGAAGCTGGAAAATATGAAAATGAAGCTTGTGAAGAAAGAATAAGTTATTTACTTCTAAATTTCCTTATTCAAATCACGCAACTCTTCTGCCCCTAGCTCTTCAATGGTTCCCTATTGTCTCCTAAGTAAATTTCGGATTTCTCATCCTATTATTCAAGAGCCTCTACAGTTTGATTTTATACTACCTTTAGACAGTGAAGGGCTGCAGTGCATAGAGTAAACTAGGCCTCAAGTCAGAAAGACCTGAACTCAAATCAAGCCGCAGACACTCAACTAGCTGTGTGATCCTGGGCAAGTCACTTAATTGCTGTCTGTCTCAGTTTCCTCACCTGTAAAATGATGTTGATCATAGTATCTATCTCACAGGATTGTTTTAAGAACCAAGTAAGATATTATTTGTAAAATGTTTAGTGTGGTGTTTGGCATATAGTATATGCTTAAAAAACATTTTTTCCTTTCTCCTTCTATGTACTTTACCACCCATTCCCAGCCTCCCTATTAAACTAGCCTCCCTAATCTTTCCCACC
Organism: Notamacropus eugenii; assembly: GCF_028372415.1. Lineage (NCBI taxonomy): Eukaryota > Metazoa > Chordata > Mammalia > Diprotodontia > Macropodidae > Notamacropus > Notamacropus eugenii. The sequence goes on from NC_092875.1 coordinate 390,726,315, forward strand.
TCCAAACTACTTGTTTTCCATTTTGCCTAAAAGATTCTTTTCTCTTCTCCACCCAGTTGGATTGTTTCTTAGATTTCAAATGCTAATTCTAAGATCACCTCAACAAGAAAGCCTTCCCAGATTATTTAGTAATGGCCTTTTGCCTCCCTATCCCCATTCCCCCAGATGTTAGGTAGCACTTAGCCTGTCTTAATAATTTGCCTGTCTTAATAATTCATCATTATAAAAGGTGTCATGTCCTTGTAGACTATAAGCTTTATGAGGATAGGTGTCATTATGAGTTCCACTATGAATTCTACCTCCACCTTAGTACCAAGAACATCCTAAGAACATCCTATCCTTAACAATAAACACTTTATAAATGTTTGTGAAAATGATGTTTCACATAATATTTTATGCTCATAATTTTTCTTTTTTCTTGTCATACTTCAAAGGCACCAATTAACCTGAAAGAGTTACTGTTGCTTCCAAAAGGGACTCAACTTATAAGCAGTGTATATAGTGCAGGCACGGGGAAAAGCTGACTCAATAAATTATGCACTTCTGCAGTCTAAAAATAGTTCCTGCTGCTGAAAATGTCAAAAATCCATACAATAAGTAGCTAGGGTAAAGCACATTTGACAGAGAACATCTTCCCTCGAGTTTCCTACCTCATATCCTTCCCTACTACACGGACCCAAATCCAAAACCAAGAAACCTAAAAGTATATGCCTGAGAGAAGGAGATGACATTGGTCAGAATCATAGGATTTCAGAGCTGCAAGGAACCTCAGAAGTTATTTAGTCTAGTCCTTACCCAAAGGATGAATCTTGTCTAAAACAGTCTTTATAAAGTGGTCTCACCATCTTCACTTGGAAGCTTCAAGGGGACATCTTGCCTTCTGGAGTCAAATAGAATAAGCCAAGTCAGCAAGCATTTATTAAGTATCTTCTATGTACCAGGTATTGTATTAAGTGCTGGGGATACAAAGAAAGGCAAAAAATAGTCTCTTTTCTCCAGGAGTTCAGTCTTACAGGGGTCGTGGTAACAGGAAGAAAATATAAACAACAATGTACAAACAAGGATATGCAGAATTAATTGGAAATAACCTCAGATGAAAGGCACTAAGATTAAGGGGGACCTGGAAAGGCTTCCTGCTAAAAGTTAGACTTTACTGATACTTGAAAATGGCAATAAGGAAGGAGGACATTCTAGGCATGGATGACAGTCAGTGAAAATGCCCAGAATTAGGAGATGGAGCTGTGTTCAGCTTGTGTGAGGAACAACAAGGAGATGTCACTGGATTCAGTTTGGATCACAGAGTATATATTGGGGGTAAAAGGCAGGGTATAAGATATAGAAGACTGGAAAGTTAGGAAAGGACCAGGTAGAGTAACTAGAAGAATGTTGGTACCCTCAGTAGTAACAAGGAAGTATGAAAGAGGAGAGGGTTTTGGGAGGAAAGATTATGAGTTCAGTTTTGGACATGTTGAGTTCTAGATTTCTACATGACATCTAGTTCAACATGGTTAGGGCTGCATAAGTAGATCTGAGACTCATCAGTATAGAGTTTGATAACTGAATCCATGAGACCTAATGAGATCACCAAGTGTAATAATATAGCAGGAGAAGAGTGACCATGATAGAGCCCTAGGGGATACTTAGGATTATTAAGAACAAATCTAACCCCTCTTCCACATAATAGACCTTTAGCTTCTTGGAGAACATGCTCCTGTGATTCCTAAATCTTCTTTTCTCCTAGCTAAAAGAACCTAATTCCTTCAATCCCATCTCTATGTTGTCTCTTTTTTTCATGTTTGCCCTTCTCTAGATGAGCTGCAGTTTGTCCATCACCTTTCTGAAATACAGCACCTAGAAACAGACAAAATACTCTGTGTGGTCTAACCAAGGTTGCTTTTGTCTTAGCTGTAGTACAACTATTTATATCTGGAGGACGTCATCTCACTTTTATATACCATCTCAGCATTTTTCAGTACTTCCTTCAACAAATATTTGAAATATGCAGATACTTACTTAGAGCCTATGGGGTGCAAGACACTATGCTAGGCACAGTGACACATTTTGTCTTTTTTTCATTAAAACGGCATGTTGAACGTAATTTCAAGGCAAGTATAATATTGTGGAAATAAGTCATTTGGAAGCACATCAGTTTTCAAACAGATTGGCATATTATCTACAAATAGAAGCATTTACAAAGAAATCTGGCTCAAGTAAGTGGTTGTGTTGCCATCTCAACCTACTGGCAAAAAAGAAAATGCTCCATGGTGAGAGATGCCAGTGTTGTGTGACACATTTCAATAAAGCTGATTATGGACATAAAGCTACACCAATTTCACTCAACAATGACTTTGACATTTACTGGGAAATGAAATCTGGGCTTTAGAGGTAAAGTTTTCATGTGAAATATCCACCAAAACATGAAAGTTGGCTCCTGATGTCATAACATCAGAGGAAGAAGGTCAAAGCAGGTAATGATTGGCAATGACATGTTTCCATGGGTTCATTTTTATTCAAAGCAGCTGGTAACTTATTCAAAACACAGAAGTCTTTGTGAAATCAGAAAATTGATCTTGAGCAAAACCTGATTAGGTATAAAACTTTTCAGATGGAATAGCTTACATTTTTCCTGAAGATTTGTCTTAACTAGTATTTCAACTTGCATCAAAATGCCTGCAGATCTACATTCTTCTTTATTCTATTTAATATATTATGGGGGTATTTCACATCTCTGATCTTCTCCTTTTATTTTACAATTCTTTGATCTTTCCCTTTTAACTCTGAGCTCTTTTCCTGCTTAAGAAGTCCTGAGATTTTTATCAGTATGGCTATTGCCTCCATTAATGCAGGTCACAACATGGTATAGTTAGACAGTGTGGTACAGTGGGAAAAGTCTTGAGTTTGAAGTCCAAGAACCTAGGTTTAAATCACATATCTGCCACTTATCACCTGTATGACCTTGGTCAAATCATTTCCTCTCCTTAGGCTTCCCGATCTGTTAAATGAGGACTTAAAAAGTGTCCCTAATATCTCTTCTAGTTCCAGTTCTATGATCCTGGCATTGTTTTCTGAATTCTTGTGGCCAGAAAAAAATATCATTATTACCTCATGGTCAATTTCTTGTTCTCATATCCTTTACCCTCACCAGAATTAACCCAATGGGACTTAAAGGATGTCAGGCTTTGGGTAGATGAACTGAAGGTGGGGACCAAAAAATCATAAATCATTAAAGTGATAAGGTAAGAACATGACTTAGATGCTCATAAATAAACAATTGTGTTCTGTCTCCAATGAGGATATAAAATGAGAAAACGGGTCAAGAATTAAGGGATTTAACTTTAATATTACAATAACAGCAACAATACACATTGATATGACAGTTTACTATATATAAAATCATATTCTCACAACAGTCCAGTGAGTCAGGTAATGCATTTATTTTTATCCCTGTATGGTCAGCATTTGAGACTCAGAGACCTTAATGTCTTGCTCACGGTCACACAACTAATATGTAAAAGAGACACGACATGAAACCAGGTCCTTTAGCTCCAAGTCCTGTGCTTTTTCTGCCTCACCATAGCTCACAGACTGAATTGTTCATCAGTGAATTGGATAACAGCATTACATAGATACCCCTGTGCCTGGGATAGTTTAGGTAGTATTTAATTAACATTCACTAAAAGCATGCTGTGTAGAGAACACTGTGCTAGGAGTTATGGCAGAGTTTTAAGCAAAAGAAGATATTGACTCTACCCTTAAGCACCTTATAATCTAGTTGAGAATCAGAATACTGTAACCATTGACACAATATTGTACAAACTGAGTACATTTGGGATTCTTAGAGAAGCACTGTGGTAAAGTATTTTTAAAATGGAAATTAGAGTTAGAACTGGATTTCTAAGATTTAGACCTGGAAATGACATTAGAGATCACCCCTCATTTTACAGACAAAGAAACTGAATCTAAGAGACATTAAGTGACTTAGAGGAAGAGATGGAATATGAACCCAAGGTCTTTGCCTTCAAATGTAACGCATCTTCTACTATATCACTGCCTCAAATTTAATTCGTGGCTCTACAATTTACAAGCCATGTGACCACAGACAACTCATTTTCATGCTCTGAACCTAATTGCTGATCTGTAAGACAAGTTTTATAGGGTTATTGTGAGGATTAAATGTACCAAGGCATTTAAAAGTGATTTATAAGTTTATTTCACTGTAAATATTAATAGGGGAAAAATCCGTCTGGTGAGGAAATCTTGAAAGTTTCTAAGGTGAGTTTTGAGCTGGAACCCTTCAAGTAGAAGGGTAAACTTGATGACAGTCTTTTTTTCTATCATGTCAATGACTGCTGATAATGTGGATCAAAACCTAGCCAGAACTTCATTGATAATTCTTAGAGACTTGGAGTTGAGAGATGTATGGAGTTCTTCAGCTCCTTACTCCACACTTCTTTTTTTTTCCTGTGATAGATCCATACCTCCTAGAACTTACGATCTAATAAGGGCAACTAACATATAAAAAGAAGCCAAAAATCCTGATTGGGAAGACTGAGGAGAGGATAGTCAGTGGGGATGGGGAGGGATGATGACCTCCAGCTTGGGTAGGAAGTGACAAGGTAAATGTCCTGTGTGCCATCCTTAAATGGGAGAAGATCTGGAAGGAGCTCTCCAGTGTCTGCCCTTTCCCCGACCTCTGAAAAATGGTACCAGGGACAGGAAGTACTAAGGAAATATGAGTTTCAGAGCTGTTATCATCTTAAACTTCATGAGTTTATGGAGATCATGAAGATGGAAAATGATTAGGGACATCTCTTCAGCCTGAGGTGGGAGTGGGGGGTGGGGTGGGGGAATCTTTCGCTTGACTCTTCTAATATATCTAGCTACAGTTCTTTCAACTTACTTTTGCCACCATTTTTTAAAAGTTGTCTATCGTTGATACATATTCTTTTTGCAGCCTCCTTCAGTTAAGCCCTCCTCTCATAACGGTACTGAAATAGCTCTAAAAAATTATTTAATTGTCTAATAATGTTCTTTTTTTTTAGTTCTTATCCTCCTTGACTTTTGTACAATGTGGCACCTCTGTATTTAGGGTAGAATAAATAAGTAGGGAAAAGAAAAAATACATAGCCCATAAATCCCAAGATATCTTGTGAGGTTTCAGCGATCCAAATTTATATTCCTTTGGGCAGAGCATCCATATGTGAGAGTATGATTCCCCATGTGGACAGATAGAAAGGAGAGAGGGGAAAAGAGAAAGAAGGAAGGAATGAATGAAGGAAGAAGGGAGGTAAGGAGGAAGAGACAGAGAGAGAGAGAAGAAAGGGAGTAAGGAATAAAAGGAAGCAAGAAGGGAGGGAGGTAGAACTAGCCAATTGGGTCCCCAGTGGGGCAGCTACTACTACTCACAGATTGCTGCTTGTCCTTTGTTTTCCAAGAGGGCCAGTAACATCAGATGGGTGATGTTCTAACTTGCAAGTGAATTAGATTTAAGTGAGTCAGAGCTGTGCAAAGTCATCAGCCTCACTCTGTCCTCCAGGGACATCTGAGTTCAGTGGCAAGACATAGATCAGGAAGACTGGAGATGACCCCCATGTATATACAAAAGATATACATATATAAATTTAGGATAATCTGGGCAAGAGGAAGCCCTGGTTGGTTGCAATTAGGAAGGGGCCCATTTGGATGATTCTTGAATTAAATTTTGAAAGAAACTAAGAATTCTAACATGAAATTGGGGGAGTGGGTGCATTCCAGGAATGGGGGAAAGTCTATAGAAAAGCATGGAGATGGGAAATGGAGAGTCATGTGTGAGGAATAGAGGGAAGGTCAATTTGACTGGAGTGAAAGAAAGAGTAATGTATGATAAGGCTGAAAAGGTAGGTTGAAACCAGGTAGAAAAGGCACGTCAAATACCTAACAGTTTTAAAATTATTACCTTGTAGATGTCCTTAGAGGATATCCCTCCAGCTTTAAATTCATAATCCTATGGTTCTATGATCTCTTTTAATGAATAACTGAGACTGGTTTTTGAATTAGCATATCAAGTGTTTATATGCTAAATGTTCCTTCAGAAAGTGCTTGAGGGACTTTCCAAAATAGTTTGTTCTCTTATTATTTTAGACATCCTACTGTATTATGTTATTTACACAATTAATTTTCACATATCCCTAAAGGATTTGATTATCAAAGATCTTTTGGTTTCCAAAATGTTCAGCTTTTTTCTGAAATTTTATGAATTTAAAATTAGTGGAGTTTGAATTAATGATATATTGCCATAAATGGAAATATTCTAGGCTAACCTCTGCCCAAGAAGTTCATAATTTTAAAAATTAGCCCAAGTCCCTACATCCTTCTTATGACTGAGGTACCCACAGCATGGCACATGTCTGACTGAATTAACCAGTTGCATCCATGAATAGCTTAAGAGAGTATAAGCAATGCAGGCAACTGTTCTACAACCGTGGATCATTAGTATTTAAAACCAAGAAAAAGAAAATAAAATGAGAGTATATATTAAAATTATTTAATACTCATTACTTTCAGGTATGGGAGTGAGTGGTGTTTAATACTCTTGGGGAGTGGGGGTGGATTTCAGCTGTTGATGTTTTATGCATTGCTGGAGAACACATAAGGACAAGGGAAGAGATGGTGTGATTTAGTGTGTTTTTTTTTTCCTTTCTTTAAAAAAAAATTTCTTTTTAGAGTAAACATTTACTATGTTACATGCCAAACCTTTCCTTTTAAAATCTGGTCTCTATCTGTACCTTTGCTTCTTTACTTTGAGTTCTGATTTCCTGCTTTTTTCTTGAAATGAGCTGCCTCCTGTATGATTGTGACTTGGCAAGCTGGCTATCTATTACTCTGGCTTCCCCAGAATCAAGAGCTTTGCCACACATTGTGAAGTTTCAACGTAGTGTGTATCCTTTCTTTCCCTCTGAAGATGATACTCCTACCTCATCATCCAGCAACTAACTGCTTAAGAATCCTGCTACTGGTCTATTCACCATTTAAGATGGTTTGCTTTCCTGAGATTTCTGTACCATTTGTAAAAAAATGAGACAAATTCTTACACTTTGTAATTCTAAGTAATATCAACATGCTAAATGTAAGTATTTCACATTATTTGCTTCTCAAAATAGCAATTATATGAGACAATGTTCTTTCCCCAAGAAGAAAATTCTTCAACTGAAACTCTGATTCCTATTTTTTTTACCTGAATGTGATTGTTATTTTAAAATAAATCAGAAAAAATAAAGAATTGTTTTAAATGGGCAAATTCCAAGTGGTCTTATATTTTTACAGTATTCCTATTTATGACCCTTTCATTTAGACCAGAGATCCTTAACCTTTTTTGCTCGTAGCACAAACCACTGTGGCAGTTTGATGAAGCCCATGGACCCTCTCTCAGAATGATTTCAAATACATAAAATGAGATAATTACCAAGGAAACCAATTATATTGAAACAAGTTATCAAAATAATAAAAGAATAAGTGTTCAGATTCCAGGTTAAACCCTTTTCATTTATTCCATTGTTGTAACATTTCAAGATATTTTCTGATTTTTCCCCCTTTTCTGAGGGGGAAATTAATGAATCAATCATATGGTAAAATTTCCACAGTAGTGAAAAAACAATTAGAAAATTGATTCATTAGGATTTTGTGCCCATTTCTATTCTCAGGAGTAAATCTCCCTGTGTAACAACTTCTACCTTAATTTCTGATCTTTTTAGAAAAATGTAAATAAAGAGAGAGAATGGGTATCTTTAGAATTTGTCTAATCTGATCTGTATTCTATTTTTTAATATATCAGAGTAAAGTTCCAGCCTAGAAATGCAGTGCAAAGAAACACTGTATGATTTAGGTTCTCCTATCCATCGTTTTAATATTTTCTACTATAGACTTTATTCATAGAAATTCTATATTGAATGTTTCATTGCTATGGTGCAAATAGCCCCTCAACCTCAGCTTTCAGTTTACTGGCTGACATACCACAGCCTCATTGTGGTGTTCCTGCACATTTAGGCAGAATGGCCTTAATTTGGATTGCACTTAGGGTACATTTTTCCAGAAAGAAAAAAATCTGCCTGCAAACACTTTATATTTTATATCTGTGATATTACAGAAGAGCTAATATTGAACATCTGAGCGGCACCAGATTGTATAATTTACACAAAACACCCACGGGTATAGATTTTCCTTTAAACTGGCCTTTATGATTTTGCCTTTTAAAACAGCTGACAGGGCCATTCCCCATGTCACTCTTTCCCTGCCAGCACCATAGGGGATACATTGGATGCAGCACACATGTCTAATTCTTCACCACAGGATCTTTCTGTGCAGATAATTAAGAGTGTGGGAAACATAAGGAAAGTGTGACTTCCTGTATCTGAATCCTCATATATATCTACAACAGGAAAGGGGAAAAAAGGGGGGGGAGGAGATTTATTAGTGGACTTTCCTCCAAGCACACCTCATCCTTATGCCATGAAGAAAAAGAGAAAAGCTGCTCATTACCTAATGGATCATCAATCATGCTGTACCTGTACCAAAAGCCAACCTAAGGGCAAGAGTCCTGTTCACTGGCCCTCAGCCAACAATGTTAATTGTCACAGTGCTCATTTATTCACCTGTGGAATTTCTAACTTCTCCCAGTCTGCTGTCAGGAAGAAGTATGATAATGTAATGAAGGTTCAAAAAATGCTGAATACTGTAAAGTGCTCCATTTCTATCTCAACAGAAAGTATCCACCCAAGTCAGATGATAGGTGGCTATCAATTTCACTGATGCAAAAGGTAGTTAAGAGTTGCACCTCCTGTTTACAGTAACAAGAGCCAAGTGTGCAAATCTCCCTAGCGGAGGGGGAAAGAAATCGAAACAAAATGCTGATCTGTGAATATAAAATGCGTTCATTGCCTTGTTGGAAATGACATAACTGGTTAATTGTTATTGTGTTCTGCTTTGGGAAGCACTTGGAATCCTTTTTTGTTTTTGTTTAGACAGACTCATTCCATTATCAAGTAATCAGATAAAGAAGTTAATGATATGGTTTTATGCTTTGGATTGTTACTGAGGAATGTGGACTAGGGATAGCAAAAGAATATGTGTGTGCAATGTTTTAACTGCTCAGATTGGTAAACCAATTTGCAGCAGATATGCAGAGTAGCATAGGCCCAGGATCTGCAAAAAGACTAGTCTGATACTAAAGGAAATCACGTTTATGAAAACTTAGACTTTTAGTAAAAATTTAATCCCTTACATGAAGTACAAGAAATGTGAAAAGAGCCAAGGACTGGGAAATCAGGAGACCTAAGCTCTAGACCTGTCTCTGCCATTAACTTCAGTTGCGTCTCTGGGTTAGGCACACAGGTACGAATCTCTGAATTGAATGAAATCTCCATAGCTCTTCATCTAATACAAAGCATACCTGGTCACAGTCCCCTCTCAACTAAATAGTCATTCAGTCTTTCCTTAAAAACTTTCATACATCCACTGTCTTCCAAGGAAACCCATTCATAGTTACTTGCCTCTATGAACATTTGCTTCCTCTTCTGTAAGACCAAAAAAAGTGGACCAGATGGTCCCTTCAAGCCTCAAGATTCTATAATTCTATCATTCCTGGTACCATACTTGGTAAGATTCTTGAAGCTCATTCCCATGACTGTGATATTGTGAAAGTTCCATGAAAGCTTTGTGGGTGATTTAGAAATTGTCGTTTTAATTTCTTAGAGTATCAAGTTTAAGCAGCTGATTCGCTAGATATAAGGCATAATGGAGGGCAAGTTTTAATCAATTGAACTACATTGCAATTGCCCATGATATTCATTTCCTTGGACTTGTGCGGGAAAAGAGAAGTGCAAAGAAAACTAGGAACAGCCAGATTCATTTCCTCTAACCAAATCTCAGCCCACATTTAGAGATATGAAAGAGTTAGTAAAATAAATCCATTGTGACACTTTGTCCCATATCAAAGCTATTACTTAAACAGGGGTTTTTAAGTAATAGAAAGTAAGAAAGAAAGGAGCTGCCTCCTATCCAACACATATTCCATTTAGTATGTTCAAAGACCACTTTCTGCTTTTTCAAATTGATAGCAGACTTTTTTTTTCGGGGGGGGGGGTCGGAGAGAGGGAAGGCTATTTCATTTTCTGTTCTACTTTTCCAGTTTATATGCTGTAACGCTGAATTTTAAGTATCTCTAAAAATGCTTGATATGTTATTATTCTTTGCAGCTTTCCTCTGAGACCTAAGCAACGAACACTGAGGAAGAAAGGAGGAATGAGGCTGGATACAGTGCAGTAAAACTGAGCGCTTTCAGGACAGGAAAAGGCACTACACCCAAGCCCTGCTTTGTGCAATCATAATGAGAACTTACCATTACTTCTTGTTGCTTTTTTGGGTTGGTCAGCCCTACCAAAGTTTCTCAAGCCCCTTCTCTAAAAGGACTAGTGGCTTTCCAGAGAAGAAAAAGATACTGGAGCTATCTGGAAATAGCAAGAATGAGCTTAATCGAGCAAAAAGGAGCTGGATGTGGAATCAGTTCTTCCTCTTGGAGGAATACACAGGATCCGATTATCAGTATGTTGGCAAGGTAGGATTCCTTTGCACACTTTTACATTCTGATTTTAAAAGCCTGAAGAAGTCACTTCTCATAAATAGCTGGGGAGGATATGAGCTTCTGTACACTAAGAATTGTTGCTTATCTGGTAAGACTTTTTTCACATGAGTAGTTTCGGGTAAGAAGACTGTAGCAAGAAGCTAAGAAATCTTAACAAAGAATAAAGAAAATGCTCTCGTCAAAATGAAACACCCACAACCATCCGCATAGGATTATCATAAATCCTTTAATTTTTACCTTCACATGAAAAATGCAGCCCAGTTATGTTATAAAGCAAGATGCATTAAAAATAGTGTGATGGTGATTAGGCTTTTGCTCTCTGAGGGATGGAAAGTTTCATTTTCTCACTGTGAAAGCCAGCAGTCTAAGCTTAGCACATTGCCTGTCAGCTCCATATTAACTATTTCCTGGTAGCTCTACCACTCTGTGCTCTCTTCTTATTCATTTAGGAGAAGAGTGCTTTAGCCCTTCACTACATTATCACCTTATGGAAGGGTTAGGTGATGGGAACTTTTGCCCTAAAAAGCTTTCAGGAGCAGTGAGATTAAAATGCTCTTTCTAAATTGTGGTCAAGTTCACAGAAACACCATGTAAAAATACTATTTGCCAGTCTTATCTGATCACTTTATTGACCCAGAAGTGTATTGGAGGTTTTGTTTATTTCTTTACAGTAACCCTTACAGAGTTGCCAGTGCTGAGTCAGGGAAATGAGGATGGGTTATGTCCTCAGCCTGAGCTTCACAGAAATTAAATTGTCAGCTACATTCTTGGCACAGAATTTCTGTGGCAAGCGAAGATGTAAGAGACAGAAAGGTTTGATCCTTTAGGGATAATGATACTGTCAGGAGGAAAAAAAGAGTCATTCTTTCAGCTCCAGAGATGAGAAAGTGGACGTGGATACAGCAAATAAGAGATTTTAAGAGATGAGATCTTAACAGACAAGTTTTGATTATCACCCCCTTTTCAAACATCTCTTCTAAGAAAGCTTGTAAATAACAGGAATGCTACTAATTCTAAGAGCTTCCAGTGTTCACCAGGAGATTTTCACACGTATTTGAAGTAGAATGTCAGAACTCACACCTTAGAAAATGATAAAATATCCCAGAAGAGAGAAAGAGGTATCATACATTGTTATTCACTATATCTAAGTATCCCCTGTTTTCAATGAAGAAAAAGTCCTCAATGGCTCTGTCTGAGGCTTCCGGTCTTTGTTCCAATGTACTGAATTATTAATGGGGAACAATGTTTGAGAGGAAATATTCAATAAGTGGGTGAGCTAAGGCCTGGGGCTCAGAAGAGCTAGCTTACCCCTGAACACACACACACACACACACACACACACACACGCACACACACACACACTCACATTTACTATGAATCTCAGAAGTATTGGAGCCCTGAAGAAAAATCTTAATTTCTTTATTCCTCAGTCCCTTTCCTCTCTGAAATTTGAGCAGTTCTAAGTTTATAGGCTTCTTGTGAGGATAGTTGATATAAAAATGATTATATAGCATTTTGTAAAATGTAAAAGTGCTTTATTAGTGTTAAGTACTAACAACAGATGGTACTTTTATTCAGCATCCCTAAATCCTTCTACAATAATGTGTTTTAAGCTTTGCTTCTCAAATTCTGTTTGTGCATTTTAGCAACAATTCTGTCATAATTTTAATAAGGAAGGGACAGGATATTTCAGGATGTCAGAATCAACTGTGGATAAAGTTGTGCAAGAGGCACTCAAGAAAATGGAGATTAGTCAATAACTTGATTACTTTGTAGCAAAATTCCAGAAATCATATTGTCTTATGAAGCCATCTTAGCAATGAACTAGCATACACTCACTCAGTAGAACCATCGTGGGCCATGTATAAATAAAGACATTCAAGCCAAAGAATGGATTTGTAGGAATGAATCTTAAAAAAAAGTCACTTTGTAATTTCTTTTAATATGATTGATAGCAGCGGTGCAGTATAATAAAAAGTGTGCTGTGGTAATTAGTCAGTAGAACTGTCATCAGATCTTGGGTCTGACACATTAACTCTGCAACTATGAGCAAGTCACTTAACCTATCTCAGATCCAGTTTTCTCATCTCTCCAATAGGGGTAATAATATTTGAACTACCTCCCTTACAAAGTCATTGAAAGAAGAGTACTCTGCAAGCTTTCTTGTGCTATATAAATGTCAGCTATTGTAGGGCAATCAATCAATCAACCGATAAAATTTTTAAACATCTACTTTGTGTCTGGCACTGTGCTAATCAAGACAAAATAGATAAGAAGACAAAAATGAATCAGTCCCTGCCCTTGAAGGCTTGCATTCTAACAGGGGAGAGATTTTATTTCTAAGGAAACATAAAGTATATACAAATCTGATACTTTGGGAAGTGGGGCTTTGGAAGGAAGAGAACAGCCTAGTATCTCCCATTATATTACAATGATCAACTTCTTATTGTAATCCCAGTCAGAAATAAAGGCAGATCTTCTGTTGCCCCAGTCTTATTTCCAGATACCATTTGTCATGGATCAATGTTGTCTACAACAATTTATTATTGAGAATATAGCTAGTATTCAGTAGCTACTGCCCTCCTTCTGTTTCTTATTCTTGAATGAATGAGAAAATGGATCTTTAAGAGCATATTTTATTGATCAGCCTAAGACTAACCACAATGAGAACTTTTAAAAGAATTTTGAGTGAAATTGGCCATATTGCTGAACAATCTGTGAAGTCTGATACCAAGAGGAGGATAACTGACAAATTTTAATACAATCTTAACCTCTTTTTCCCGCTATGATTGTCTGATTGTGACACTTGGCAAAAGCTCAGTTAAAAAAATAGAGTGGGAAAGGGAAGAATTAAGAGTATAAAAGTGGCCAAGGCCAATTAGAGCAGAAACAATTAACAAGCCAATTCAGATTCACTTAAGGGTCCACTTCTCCCTCCCGCCACAACAATACTATAGTCACACACACACACACACACACACACACACACACACAGAGATAGTCTTATACATATATATGTATATATTGTATATACATGTGTGTGTGTGTCTGTGTGTGTGTCTGTGTGTATGACTACAGTGTTGTGGAAGAGAGAGGCAGAATGTTAAGTGGAACTTTTAACAAATTGCTATTAAGATTACTTCTTAACTGTGAATTTATTTGTTAGTTTCTGTACATATAGGTATACATACATATATATATATATATATACACATATGTATTTCTATATGGACATGTGTATATACATATGTGTATTATAGAATTGCATACAGTGTATGTTATATAAATCACTGAGGACTGAAACAGGACATCCGGATTTCCATTATTTGGGACAATTTCTGTTCTGACTAAATATAAGAATCATATTTTAGTTACTTAGTTACTGTTTGTGGGTAGACAGCAAGTCAGTTCATTTACTCCAATCTAATGAACAAAGGACCTTCTATTTCTGTAATAGATCAATAAGAAAATGGCACAGTAAATTACATTTTACAAATATCTTTTGCTCACTTCCATGTACAAATTCAGAGGGGTATCTGATTTTGAAAACATATGGATCTTGCCCAGAGATTTTAAATAAGCTAAAATTATGTCTTATCTTCTTGATAAGAGAAAGCAAAGTCCAAATCAAAGATGTTTCATTAGAAATATCCAGTCTCTAGCTGTTCTTTATTTAAACACTGGAATCATCAGAAGTGCTTTCAGAGCAATTTTAAGGAATAAACAGAGAAAATGATAGCAATCTGAGCAGGAGGTTAACAAAGGCATGGGTCATGTGGTAAAGACTACATCATGGAGAAGAGGCCATAAACACTACTATGACCGAAGAATCAGCTAGTAAATAAGCACCCCCAAACACACTCCCTGTATCTTTGGCAGGCATTAGTCCTATTAAAGAAATTGCAGGGAGAAATTGCCCATCCATGTTTTCCTGCTGCTCCTTCCTTCCTACCAGATTTATATCCTTCAGCAATTCATTGAGAGATGTAATTGTCACTGCCCCTTCTCCACAAGGAATCCAGCAGGATAATAAGATAAGATTAGGTTCAATAAGAAAACAAATAAGATCATTTCCATTTGTGTAGGACTTTTATACATCATTAGCAAAGGGCTTTCTCCTTAGGGAAGAAGTCATTATCACCTACATCTTACAGACAAAGAAACTGAGTCTGGGAGAGCCCTAGTGACTGATGTAAGATCACACAGTGAGCAAATGGTAGACCTAGGACTTTCTAACTCTTTGTACCATATGCCATATTGTCATCTATTAGATGAGAAATGAAATATGTAATATCTTAAGAACATGTACTAATTGGAATGGACAAACTTATGCACATCCATAACTGATACCGCAACAGATATCTGCATATGGATACTTCACAGGTATTCATAACTGATACCTGTACAGAAATCCCTTGAATAAAACCCTCAAAATGTGGCCATCCATGTCTATTTGAAGATCTCCAATGAAGGAGAATAGCCTCTTGAACCTATTCTACTTCGTCAGTTTTAATTATTAAGACACTTTTCATTACTTCCATCAGAAGCATCTCTTTCTGTGCAGCTTCACAGAAGATGAGATTGAAAAGGAATCCCTAAGGCCATCTAGTCTCTAACTCATAGCAGATGAAGAGTCCCTTCTAGTACATCTCCCACCTATCACCACCATCAAAATGGTCATCCACTCTCTGTTTAAAGAACACTAAGGTATACGGGGTGTTCAGGGAGGACTAACACTTCTGGTGTGAGGGTTCACTGAGCCCTTTTCAGGGCTGCTCATCCACCCCTGGTGTCCACCTTTCACCCAATTCTCATCTGTGCCTCCAAAAAACTATAGCATGGGCATTGGCCACACCCTCATAGAATTCTTTCAGCAGATACGCTAAACCAGGTTGAGGTAACTGACAATCCTCATTAGTGAGTTAGGGGGTTGTCTACTCTAAGCATGTTAAGACTTCTTCTAGTGGAATGGGCAGATGAATACAGTTTGTTCCAAGAGCCATGAAAGCAGCTGAAACAGGCATTGTGGAGCACTTAGAGCTTGGTCAGACATTAGAAACTCCAAAATCATCCACTGCATCCAGGGCCATCACCAGTCATCTTGATTTCTTTCCTGCCAGTGGACTTCAATGACTCAAGAAGAGATGGGCTGATGATTTTGTGCAAATCTGCCTCACTTGAATCTAATTCTTACACAAGTCAAATACATAACCCTGTGATGTCCTTGGTCCTCTTTGAAAACAGAAGGATGAATAACAGCCCTAGAAAAGAGAATACCCCACACACTGAGGGTTTGGAATCGTTCTAATTGTTATAAAGTTTTGCCCATATTCTACTCCCTGTCTTCCATATGACAGCCTTTCAAATGCTTGAAGACAGATATTATGACCTTCTATTCTGGTCATTTGTTCTCTAAATTAAAACTACCCTGTTCTTTCATGAAACTTTCATAGGATATAATCTGTAGTTCTCTTCTTATCTTTATCACTCTTCACTAGATGTATTCCAGTCTGTCAGTGTCCTTCCTAAAATATACTATCTAGAATTGAATATATTAATCCAATTATAGTCTGAATAGTCCAAAGTATAAGTTCAATCACCTATATGGGCAATGAAAAGAATGGTGGATCTAGAATCAGAGAAACAGTGGTTGAAATCATAGGTTTTCTACTTACTGTCTTCAAGATCCTGGCCAAGTCACTCAGACTCTCTGCTCCTCTGTTTCCTTGTCTGTAAAATGAAGGGGTTAAACTGGATGATTTCTAAAGTCTCTTTCAAATCTAAATCTCAAATCCTATAACCTTGCTCTTTTTGGATACTCTGACTTTATTAATGCATTCTGTGCAGACTACCATATAACGGTATTACCATGTAACACTTTTTTTGGATGTATTTGGGGTTAAGTGACTTGGTAAGGGTCACACAGCTAGTACGTGTTAGAGGCTGAATTTGAATGCAAATTCTCCTATCTCCAGACTGGTGGTCTATTCACTGTGCCACCTAGCTGCCGCATTTTCATTTTTATTTATTTTAGGATTTTCAGACTATAATTTTTTTCAAGTTTTTTCAATTAGATTTTTGACTACAATGTAACACTGTTCATTTGACCCAGAAGACTCCAGATCTTTTTTGCACAAATTGGTTTCTAGCTATGCCCTCCTTCATTCTGTTCTTCTGTCATGAATTTTTTAACCCAAATATAAAATATATAATATATATATATATACATATACACACATATATATACATATAGACAGTTTTCATTGTTCTCCTATAAATTCTTGCTGTAATATAGCATGTTACATAGATTATTTTTTTGTCCTGAAGTTACAAAAATGCCTTGGTCACATCAGATCTTAATCTCATAGGATCATCGATATAGAGATGACTTTAGAGGCCATTTCATCCAACTTTTTCATGTTACAGAAAAGGAAACTTACTTATCCAAGGCTACACATGCCATAACTATCAGAGGCAGGATTTACACTCAGATCTGATGATTGTAGCATACAATTTCATCATTGAATTAAAAAAATGTTGTTTAGTTGTTTCAATAGTGTCCAGCTTTCCTTGACCCCACTGGGCTTTTCTTGGGAAAGATACTGAATAGTTTGCCAATTCCTGCTCCAGATCATTTTACAGATGAGGAAACTGAAGCAAACAGGGTTCATGACTTGCCCAGGGTCACACAACTAGTAAGTGTCTGTGACCAGATTTGAACTCAGGTCTTCCCTTCTCTGGGCCCAGCACTCTATCCACCAGTTTTTATATTTAGTAGCATATATGTTTATTCATTAAATATACTTTTAGAAAATATACTTTTATACTTCTCTGTAGAGCTAAATTTATTCCATTTTATTAAATCTGTGACAAAGAATACTCTATCAACCTTAATCACCATCTTCTGCTTCCCTTTTTGGCCAAGTACTGCCACTGCCTAGGTCTCTCTTCACTAGGGAAAATGTCCTATTTGCTGCATGATGATGAGACCCCATTTGCTATCTTTTTGAATGTATCTGTGTCAGGAGGAAATTGCAAGTTCTGCTTTCTGCAGTTACTACCACTTTTCCATGAATCGTCAATATCATAGCTTCTGGGAGAGTATTTGATTATTCTGAATACAGGAATGCTGTTAAAGGAACAAAAGAAAAGGTGGGCTCCTTATCTTGCTGCATCTGAAAATGCTTTACTCAAAGCATTTTCATGAGATAGAAGGAAGCTGAGAAAGTGTCTGGGGCAGCAGTGGCAGGGCTCTTTCCAACAGCTGAAGTGAGCTCCCCACAAGACAGCTCATGCAAAGAGGTATGGAATGAGCAACAGACCAGCGCCTTTAGCTGCTTCTATTACCATATTCCGTGCAGGCAGGGAAAGTGACAGAAAACTAAGTAGCTAAATAAGAAAAACTAAAATAGAGAGTCAGCCTTGGATAGGTTGTGCAATTGCTTGAGTCTTCTGTATCATTTTGCCTTTGGGGACTCTTCTACAGCTTGCAGGTCTGCTTTTCAGGAGAAAAAAAGTGAGTGTGCACACTCAGAAAGGTGGATAAAGTATCAAAAACTTCTCTTCCCTGACTATAACAATCTGTTCTCTGACTCCATGCCCACCTGTAAGCTGGATTAGGATACAAGTTGCCAGAAAGTGAATTTTGTCACCTCATACCCATTATGATGAATCCCTATATCCTCCTTATACTACTGATAATTTATTGATTTTTATGATTTGTTCACCACAAAGATCAAATCAAGATTCAGAAATTTTTACTCAAATCAAAATCCTTATTCGTTATCTTATAAATTCTTTTCATTTGAATACGAGTAAGAGATGCAACGTATCAGTAACACCCCAGCTTCTACTTCATATATTTTTTCTAAAGTTCTAGTAAATACGGAATTTAATCTTTCTTTGAATTATGGTTGAAGCCCTGGTGTTTCTGGATAATTTTATAACATAATTGGGCTTTAAGATATCACTTTTTCACAAAGGAAATGCCATGTTGGCCACCTCTCTTTTTAAATATAGTGATGAATAAAATGCCCACACAAGGAGAATCAGTGATTAATAGTTATGTGAATCTATACTACAACCCACAAATTGAAACCACTAAATTTTCCAGTCTAATTGAAATTATGGATAGTTTCAGCATATCATTTTAAACATGGGAAGCCAAGAACATGTTACAATCAGCATCATATTTAAATAATGGATCTTGAAGCAAAATACACAAGACACTCCCTTCCTCTTTGTACTTGGTATGTAATAACTACTTAATAAATGCTGACTGATTGATTCTTAATTGCAGAGTCACAGCTCCCTCCTTTCATAGGTCTCAGACAATATTAGGGTTTCTTATACTACTGACACACAGGAACAAACCAGCTTTCCTTGGCTCAGTGCAGCTTTCTTATGTCACTAGACAGCATCTTGCTTTACCCATGAATTTAGGTGACAATGACATAGAACCTTCATCAGTATGCACTGTAAATGTGTCTGCATTCACTAAAAACTCTTTCAAGGCAGTGTTGAATATAAAGGTGAAGGAAAGAAGAGAATTCCCCCAGAGGACCAAGAAAGAATCAATAGGGTTTTAGGCTTTGTTTTTGGTTTGGTTTGTTTGGTTTTTGTTTTTTCATTGCATCAAAAGAGAAATGTAGCAAGGATTGTTGAAGGCTGAATGAAGAATCGAAGTTGAAATCATGATTCATGGGAATAGGAAGGAAAGCAACATTATAGAATATTCCAGTTGAGAAATATTTATATTTCCTTTGACTTCTCTGTTCACATATTACATATATTCATGAGGAAATGCATTTTAAAAGATTAAAATCTATTCACTTGTGAATGATAAGGATAAACACTTTAGATGGACCAGTAGCTTTCAGAAGACTGGAAGGGAAGGACGGGTGTGGCAAAGCTAAAAGTATAAAAGATCACTTTAGATGGAACATTAGAGGTAACTGAAGGAAAGAAAAATTAAAGTCAGGAAGAAAGTTGAAAAAGTTTTCAGAGATAAAGCATTTTAAGGGTAAATGTGGAGAGAAATAGATAAAATGTTTTTCACTGATGGGAAGTATATCACTATTGTTAAAATGCTGAAGAAAAATGAAGGGGAGAAAAGGAGGAATTCCAAGACAGAATTGAAAAGGTTCTTTAGAAAAGAAAAATACAAGTAGTCAAGGAGATGATGCTGGTAGTTCCACTTGGGGTAGGTATTTGGGGGCCAGAGGTGATACTAAAAACAAGACAAACTATGAACCTAACTCTAACAGCTGAAGAGGAAGTTTTTGTCCAGAAAACTCTCCTCTGAAATAATAAAAAAAATGTTTGGAATCCAATGTTGAAACCAAAAGAGTTTGCTGTTGTTCAGATTCTGCCTCTCAGTAGAATACCAAAGAAATAATGAAAGAGAGAAGATGGCATTCTCACAAAGGCATATGTTTAATAATAGAAAGAATTAGAAGGAGAGACCTGCCATGGTGTTACTTTTTAAAAATGTAATCATGATAAACAGGCCTTTCTATTCTTCCACTTGGCATCTCCAGCTAAACTTCCTTCATTCCATAAACATTTAAATGTTTCTTGATGCAAGGCACTAAACCAGACACTGAGAATGATGAAACACAGACCTTGCACTTAGGAAGCTTATGATCTAATGGGAAGGGAAGGAATATTCCCAAATAAAAATGGTACAAGAAAAAGTGAGAGAAGGAAAAAAAAAGCACTATAGGTCAACCATCATGAAAAGTTTGAGGAGAAAAAGATCTCTTTCATCTGGAAAGACCAACAATGATTTAATGGAGGATGGAAGGGTTTCACCTGAGTCTTTCAGCTTTGAAGGAAAGGAGGGTATCCCAATACACTGAAACTGCTTTTGGACCTAGAAAAGTTTGGATGAAACAACCAAACTGATTAGTGATGCTAAAAAAACAGCTGACCTTTACTGACAGCACACTTTAGCTCAAAGAAGGGAAACTCTGACAGGCGAAATCTGGGACTAGGCAAGGATCATCAGCGATAAATAATGGCCAAAGTAATTGAGGGCTCCAGTAAAGTTTTTCAAGCTAATGTAAGCAGAAAGTAGAAAGTGGGAGGTCCATTCCAGGAACAGGGGAGGGAGGGGCTCTACTTGGCTAGAAAGGACAGAGCTAAGAGTACAAATAGAAGTCATAGTGAGACAAATTTATATTTGATGTAGGGGGTGGGGAGGCAGAAACTGTCTAGCAACTAGAGTTATCTAAAGAGGAATGGGCTCCCTCAGAAGGGGACTGTAGTATTGTCCAAGAAAAGGTGAGACCAACACTTGTCAGGCATATTGCAAGAGGAATTTTTGTTTAGGTTGAAGTTGAATTAGATGACCTCTGGGATCCCCTTCTATGAGATTCTGAGAAATATTCAATGGCGATCTTTTCCCTAATCTCTAATCTCAAACTCCTAACTAGCTGATGGACACCTCCACCAACAGTTTTCTCCAGCACCTCAAATTCAATATATCAAATATATCAATATATCAATATAACTCATCCTCTTCACACCCTAATCTTGTACCTCCTAAATATTTGTTTCTTTTGATGGTACTCTCCATCACCCCTCATATCTAACCATCTATCATGTCCTGTTGTTTCTGTCTCATTTGTTTCCTTTTTCTCACTCACACTAATAGCTTGTCTCAAGCCATTATTTCCTCTTTTGTGGATTATTGGAATAACCACCTAACTGGTTTTCCTGTCTATGTCTCTCCTCATATCTCTTCCTTTAAAATGCTATCAGAATTAGCTCCCTAATGCATGAATCTCATCATGTCACTCCCATGTTGAAAAGCTTTCAATATCTTTCCATATGTTATCCAATAAAATATTAACTCATTAATTTGGCATTTAGGTTCTACAAAATCTAGTTCCTAACTACCTTTCCTTTCAAGCTTTACTATAGACTATGTACCTTTCAGACAAACTGGATTGAATGCTTGATCACCTCCTGTCTTTTCCTACCTTGTTATATATGCATGTCTAGATAAGACATATCTCAAACTCTTGAGATTCTTTTCTGTCCAAGAGAAATATTATATGAATAAAAATAAAATAAAACAAGCAGAACCAGATATACAAACAAGATACACATTGACTTCAACAATGGAAATGGAGATAACAAGAATATCAAAACTGAATGCTGTAGAATTATAATGACCAAGGAAGGTCCTGAAGAAGAGATGAGGAAATTCAAGTACTTCATTTCTTTATAGAGGTAGAAGTATAGAAGGAGAAGACAGCATGTACTATAACCTTGATGTGTTGGTTGATTTTCTGAACCACTTTTTCCTCCTTTTTTTATTCTTTCTAACAAGATGAACCAATAGCATAGAAGAGGAAGGAGGAATATATATGTGTGTGTGTGTGTGTGTGTGTGTACATATGTATATGTATATGTATATATGTATATATGAAGGTGGTATCTGCCAGTCAATCAGTCAGACATTTATTACATACCTACTAGGCACCAGGACCTGTGCTAATCTCTGAGAATATAAAAGCAAATTTGAAATTATCCCTTCTTCATTCTAATTTGGGGGAAAAGTATATGCAGAATAGATAAAAATTTAAGAAAGTTAATTGGAGGGGGAGCACAGTAGCAGTTGTGGGAATCAGTAAGACCTTCACATAGAAGATGACCCTTGATTTTAGTCTCAAAGGGAACTAGATATTTACAGAGGAAGAGGTTAGGAGGGAGTATATCCAGCTGGAGGGCCAGTCAGCTCAAAGACACATAGAAAAAGAATGGAGGTTCATGTGTTCAGAATAGCAAGTGGTCCAGTATGTGTGGATTATGGAGTGGGTAGACAGGAGTAATGTTTAAGAAGTCTAGAAAAGTAGAAGACTGGTGAAGAACTTTAACTGCTAGACAGTAGTTATATTGGATCCTAGAGGTAATAAGGAGCCACTGAGTTTATTGATTAGAGTGATGGTATGGTCAGACCTATATGATTCAGGAAAATCACCTTGGCAGCTGTGTGGAGGTTAGAGTTGAGAGAGTGTTGAGGTAGGGAGAATAAACAGTAGCCTCTTTCAACAGTCCAGCCAAGAGGTGATGAGGGTCTAAACAAGGGTGGTGGCTATATAGATAGTAAGGAGAGGGTATATGTGAAAGAAGTTATGGAGGTAGAAATGGCAAATTTTGTTCATTATTTGAATATTTGGGGTGAGAATGAAGAGTTGAAGATGACATGAAGGTTGTAAACCTGAGTGAGTGAAAAGGTAGTGATATTCTTGATAGAAAAAGGAAAATTCAGAAGAGAGGCTTTGGGTAAAAATATGAATACTCTTTTTGGGCATGGTGAATTTGAGATGCCCATGAGACATCCAATTTGTATCAGGTAGTATGTGATATGGAACTGGAGTAGGGTAGAAAAACTAGTACTGGATATTTAAATCTGAGAGCCATCTGCATAGAAATGTCAGCAGAATAAATGGAAACTAATGAGATCACTAAATGAGGAAGTGTAGTGAGAAAAATGAAGAGAACTTGGGACAAAGCCTTGGAGAACATCCAGTGTTAATGGAAGTAGAATGGATGATGAATCAGTAAAGGAGACTAATAAGTAGTGGTTAGATTCTCTAACCCAAAATAAAGTTTCCAGCAAGAGAGGGTTGTCAATAGAGTCAAATGCTTCAGAGAGAGATCATAAAGGATGAATACTGAAAGGAAGCCATTAGATTTGGCCATCAAGAGATCATCACGAAATAAAAAGCAGAACCAAGAGAATATATATAGTAATAGAAACCTTGTTGAAAGAACAATTTTGAGCAAATAAGTCATTTTGATTATTATCAATATCCAAATTAACTATGAAGTACATATGAAGGAAGACATCATCTGCATCCTAAGAAAAAACTGATAAATAGGAGTTTGTATAGGATGATTTTACATACATGCATGCACACACAAACACACATTTGTGTCTAATGGTAGCCATCACTAAAGCGGAAAGTGGAAGGGAGGAAAAAAAGGGGGGGAAAAGAAATTTGCATGATAACTTTATTATATATTTAAAAGGAATAGTAAGTTGTGCATAATAAGATGTGCAGTTTCATGTGCAATCATCTTTTTATTATACTATGTTATGGAAATTCTTGTTTTATTCCATAAATTAAAAATATTTTTTTTTAAAAAAAGAGATCATCAGTAACTTTGAAGAAATCTATTTCAAATGAATAATAAGGTTAGAAATCAGATTTCAGAAGACTCAGAAATTAAAGAGCAAAGAAGAGATGATAACTTTTTCAAGGAGTTTAGTTGAGAAAGGCAGGAGAGGTATTGGATACCTTTCCAGAATGGTGGAATCTCATGAGAGTTTTTTAAGGATAGAAAAGTTTTTAACATATTTGTAGGTATCTGGGAAGAAACTACTAAATAGCAAGAGATGGAAGATGAAAGAAGAGAGATGATAACAGAAGTAGTCTACTGGAGAAGACAGGAGGGAATAAGATCAAGGGTATATACAGAGGTTGACTTTGTGAGGACTTAGTACTACTTCTTCATCAGAAACTGGATTAAAGGAGGAAATGGTGAGGGGTGATGTCAAGAAGTTGTCAGATAAAGAGCGAAGAAGCAGAAGAACTCTCAGTGATTGGCCTCTATTTCAGAAGGTGTAATACTAAGCACCCCACCATACACAGGGGGGCCTGCTATCACAAGTTCTTAGATCTGCATACATAAAAGGAAAGCAACTTTCAAAGGGTTAACAATCATTTTTAATCAAGTACATGTGTCATTCCTTTAACCAAGCACATATATCATTCACCTAGTTCAGGGGAGTCAGAAAATTCAGAGAAATTAAAGATCAACAGACATGGCTTCCTCTGCCTAAATTCAACTGACAATTGGACCCCAATTCTCTGACTATAGTTACCAGAGAGGGAAGCACTGACATCAGGGTTTTCAAAGGGGAGAGGGGAATGGAATTCCATAAAGTGACTTCCAAGAGTCCTAGTCTGGCACTCAAACCTTCTAACAAAAATGATGCCCCAAAGTAAAACCTCACTCTCAGAGTATTTATACACTTTTTAGAGCCAGAGGGCATAACCCTCTGACCCAGGGCCTCAATAAACAAAAGGTTCTTGGGACCCTCTTACAAAACAGCTCTCCTAATCTAGCTTCCCACAATGGGCAAGTCCATCAATGAGTGGGAAAGATCTTTAATAGCATTATTCAATCAGAGGCACTTTTAGTAAAACAAAAATGGCAAAAGATTCTAATTTGATTGCCATCACAGAAGGTAGGGAAAGCTTGGAAAGAGAAGATTTGAAATAGCCTTTTTGGAGCATATGGTAGAAAATCAATTAGGAGGGAATAAAAGGATTGCCATGGTAAAATGAGAGTCTAGTTGACATTAGATGACTTAATTTTGTCATGGACCCAATTGGGATTTCCTTCAGTTCTATCTACCTGCACATGAAAAGGAACAAAGGATATATATTATGGAGATAATTCAGGTTTGGGATTTGACAGAACTTGAGAGGTGAAAAAACAAAGGAGCAAGAAATTTGAGAATAAATGAGAGAATTGAACTGGTTCTCTAAGGGGTCAAGGTTGGGAAGAGGCCAGAACAGAGATGATATTCAGGAAAAGCACTGACAGAGAGATTGTTGATTATGATGAGAACAATGAACAGGTTGGTGTACATATAAAAACAAAACACAGCAATACAAATTAGAAAAAATCAGAAACAAAAATAAATTATCTTCAGCCTTTAAAAGTGCATCGCAGTGCCATGTCCCTGATAAAGTCTTTCCTGATATTCTCCCTCTTTCCTCAAATCTCTCTGTCTGTGATAAAATATGGACCTTTTCACATTCTAACACATATTAATTCTTTGCATGCAAATCCCTTCACTCTGATCAGATTATAAGCTACTAAAAGGCAGAAGATGTTATTTTCCATCTTTGCATTGCCAGTGCCTAACGTAGTATCTTGCACATAGTAGACACTTAATAAATGCTGCATTTACTTGAATTAAATATTAATTCAATGAGGGTACCTTCAACAGTGTGAAATCAAAAGCAAAACTGGAAGAATCCAAAGCAGAGAGTTAGAGAATTAAAAAGTAAATTCATTTTCTAAGAATTCACAGGAAACACCAATGTGCAAACAAATCAAATAAATGTTCTTTCAATGCGAAAGAAAGAAAAAAATCTGAGAAAGAGCAGGGAAGCCCATGATGAACCAGAAAATAACTGATGGCAGCAGCTGTATGTGATGTGCTTGCTATCAAGAAAAGTGAAATGGGACACAAGTTTTTAGTTTATTCTTACCAGCTGCATTTTCTACCAATCAGTTTTGAACTTTCAATGGACGAATACTCATTTCTGAAAAATAATTCCATCTTAATGCTGCCTCCCCACTATTTGTGCTATTAAATACAATTTAAAATGGGAACATGAAAAAAAAAATCTGTCAAGACAAAGTCAGCATTAACTTGGAGCTATGAAAAGCTATAGCACCTTCCTGACTTGAATTTTGCTTGCATAGTTTTTAATGCAGAGTTAGATGTTATTCAAAACTGTCAAACAATGAGAATCCAACTTATTTTCTTCCCCTGAAACATTACTGTTCTGTTATAGTGCATGTTTTTCTTGTCTGTTTTTCATTCTTTTCAATTGAGAAGCGTCTGGACATTGAGCAATTAATGATCTCTCCATTGGAAACCACGTTTTTTCTTGCCCCCTTTTAAGACTGCAGTTTGTAGGTTGTATGTGAATCAAATCTACATTTCCCCCCACTTAAGATCATAGATCTAGAGTTGCAAAGTCATTTAATTCAACCCATTCATTTTACAGATGAGGAAACTAAGCCTATTCCTTCTCAATCTTTCCCATGTCATGAATTGTCCTTTCCAAAGAAAGTCATTAGCAAGTTACTGGAGGCCTGGCATATGCCTCAGATAAAAGGGGCATTGTTTTCCTCATTTCTTAAAGGTACATATAGTTGTTAAATCAAATTAAGAAATTAGATGCCTTGTAAATTTCACAGGAGAATAAAATAGTGTGTTAGTCCATTTCATTTACTGAAGTGTTCTTAAAATTCTATGTAATAAAATGGAAAATGGGTAATCCTGTCTCAGCCTACCACCCATAAGATCTTGGACAAGTCATTTCACTTCCTTAGGCCTCAGGTTCCTCATCTGTAAAATGCGAGGTTAAAACTAGATGATTTCTGAATCTCCTCCCAACTGTAAATTTATGTTCTCATGATCTTAGTTAAATGCTATTTCATACATATTGTAGATATCCTACAAGTAATAGCAGAGATTATATCCAGGGAGAAAATACAATCAACATTTACGCATAGAAAGTTCAGGTACAATCCAGTGAAACAATAAAATAGGAAGATGAAAAAAGAAACCCAATAAGCTAGTAAAGAGGTGTTAGAACTAGAAGGGATCACAGACCACTTCAGGCCTATATGCATTTCAGGAATTTTTGTGAACACAGGAAGAGGAAGGATACTATTATTTATTTTTAAGTTTACATCTACTGA
This sequence comes from Notamacropus eugenii, assembly GCF_028372415.1. Lineage (NCBI taxonomy): Eukaryota > Metazoa > Chordata > Mammalia > Diprotodontia > Macropodidae > Notamacropus > Notamacropus eugenii. The sequence continues at coordinate 390,753,457 of NC_092875.1, forward strand.
AGGCTGCAGAAAATTTCCCATGGACAATAGTGAGGAAAATGAAAAACATCTTGGAATACTAAGGAGTTTCAACACAGAGCAAGATGAAACTGGATCTTTGACATAGTGTCAGTCTATATTCATTGGCCTCAAGGAAATTACATTATTAGTGATTTCAAATATGCATATTTTTAAAATTTAATCATGACATTACTATCCAGGTACTGCAACTTTTACCAGTGCAATCAACTGTGAAATATCAATTTCTCTTCAACATAAAGTTCACAGGTGGTTTGCCAGAGACCAAAACAGAGATGTAATCATTCAAGATTCTGTAAACTGGTTCCCAGGAAAGGAAAGCTTTAACAAATGAGCTTACTACTTTTTTTCCTAGGATTTATTACCTCTGTTTTTATGACTGTAATGTTGGGTTGCAAAAATGTTCCATGATGTACACATAGGAAAACATTTAAAATTTTTTAAATCCCAAATGAGATAAACATAAAAATAGAATTTCTAGTTTATTTTTGACACCTGGAGAGCACCCCCATTTCAGGCATACACCATGCTAGTTAAGAACAACTTTTTAAAAGCTTCTGTCCCTGAATTAGCATGCCTCCGATGATGCTGATATGCTTTGTTTATGTATATAGCACACACGCAAAGAAGGGCTCATGATGCTTAGATATGGCCGTGCCTAAAGAGACTATACATTAAGCCAGAGAAGTAAGATCTGAACTGCTGAGATTCAGTGCCGCATTAAATCAATTTCTGCCTGGGTATCTGGCACTCAGCTTGATTTAGTATGAGCTTGTGAGTTTGAAAATGTTGGAGTAAACAACAGCCCAGTCTGCTGTCACAGTCTGCCAGGGAGGAGTCATACACTGCAGCATCCAAGAATGTATGCCCCCCTGGGACAGCAGCTAGGGGCAGTAAACCATATTTGGGGTACTGGGAGCAGGGGGCATAGCTGGGAGCTGATAAAAACTAAAAGGCATTTGTTTAATTGATAAAATTCCAACAGAATAATAAACCTCATTGTCTTGTATCATTTGGGCCAAGGAAATTTTGCAAAGTAACCGTGTCTGAGATCTAATTCAGGCCACACAAATAGAACCAAAGAAATTTGTAATCGATGGAAAAGATCCCTGACCTGGTTTACACAATGTTTGAAGGACTTTGAGCAGATGAGGTTCACCTTGAAATCCAAGAAAAAGGAACTACCATCGTACTGTAGTTTTTATCATTTGGTAGTTACTCTACTTCCTCTGACATTAAAGTGTCAGTTCAAGGTATTCAAATGCAAAAGAAAATTGTCAGGGGAATTAATAAATTTCTCTTGAGCTTAGATTAAGAACTCCTTAGCTTTTAGCACACTGCCAAAAATTCTCTTCCCCACAATGCAAGGTAGGTTTCAGTGGCTGCTAAATCTACCAGAGGACACAAAATGGAATTGAGCAGAGTAAATTGGCATCCCTGTGAATGCTAGGGCTTTTATGCGATTATTTGAGTGCATCGAGAAGCTGTTTACTAGGTATGAATCGAGAATGTTTATACACAATGCAAAAATTCCAGAGAAAATACCCACTTTTTATCATATTGACTTTGCCTCAACCCCAAGCAAATGAAAATACAACAATATTTCACATTTTCATAGCTCTTTAAGTTATAACTATATTCATTTTCCTCCAAAAACCCAAGGAGGTACACAGTTTAAGTGTTGTTATCCTGATTTTACCATCAAGGAAACTGAGGTTCAAAGAAATTAAACAGCTTGCTTAGGGTCACAAAGTATTGCTCACAGATGGGATTTAGAGACTCCACATGCAGTGCACTTTCTAAATAGAGAGTTCTTTAAAGGGGCTAAAAATAAAATAAGAAGACCAGCCAAGTCATCATGTTAGTCATCATTATCCATGAGACTTTTCTGAGAGTTTGAAACGATTAAGGGGTTTATTAAGAATAGAGAGAGAAGCAGAGGGCTTTCAAACTTAATCACTGTTGGGGGTTTATTTGCTTTTGCAGAAAGAATGATTAATTAATCACATGTATTTTAAAAAAGGTGCATAGACTGAACTTACTTCCTTGTGACTTTGTATTTAAATTACCTAGTGAATGGTAATTACACTACATTAAATTATATTTAAATAAATATATTTATTTATATTTATATATAAATAATCACATTAAAATTATTGTGTATTGTTCTTTGAATAAAAGGATAATAGTAATTGACTAGACCACCAGGCCTCGAGTCAGGAAAACTCAACTTCCTGAATTCAAATATGGCTTCAGACATTTGCTAGCTGTGTGGCCCGGGCAAGTCACTAAACCCCATTTGCCTCAGTTTCCTCATCTATAAAAAATGAGCTAGAGAAGGAAATGGCAAACCACTCCAATGTCTTTATCAAGAAAACCCCCAATGGAGTCACAAAGAGTCAGACATGACTGAAAAACCCCTGGACAACAACAACAACTGATCGTAGATAGGACATATGTTTTGTTTTAAGTGGCAGTGATGTCTTTGCCCTGACCTGGGTTCTCTTTCTGTTGTCTTTAGCCAGAAAAACAATATTTTTTTCATTCTATGAAGGTAACTAATCTATAAGGGAGTCTAACATCACTTTGACCTCACTAAAACCCCTGAGTTAACCTCAAATTTAACATGTCCACAATTGAGCCAGTCATTTCCCCACTAATTTCTGAACCACATTTTCACAGTACAATATGACTATACCTCAAGGTCATCTTTGATTCTTCTTAATCCTTTCTCTCACGTCAATTGGTTTAGCCAATTAGTAATTGGTAAAGGCCTTAATGAGCCTGCCAGTTTGTTAAGTACTGAATATAAAAAGACAAAATGAAATAATTCCTGCCTTCAAGAAGCTTGCCGTCTCCTAGGTGGAGTTACATGTATTTTGTTGTCATTTCAGTTGTGTCCAACTCTTCATCATCCCATTTGGGGATTTTTTTGGCAAAGATACTGGAATGGTTTGCCATTTCCTTCTCCTGCTCATTTTACAGATAAGACCTTAGGCACAGGATTAAATGACTTGCCCAGGGTCATACAGCTAGTAAAGGTCTGAGATCAGGTTTGAATTCAGGAAGATGAATCTTCCTTCACTCCAAGTCCAGTGCTCTGTGTACTGTGCCACCTAGCTGCCCTAACCACATGTATATAACTAAGTAATAAAAAAAATTACAAAGTCTTATCAAGGATCAGAGGTATTTAGTGGCTGAGTGGGGTTGGAACTGGGAGGGAGTGGGAAGGAAAGACATTTGCCAATCAAACAACAAATATTTTATTAAATTCCTACTGTATGCTGGGCCTTGTGGTAGGTGCTTGGAATACAAGTATAAATAATGAAATAATCCCTGATGGGGTAGACAAGTACACACACACACACACACACACACACACACACACACACACACATCTAGGTATTTGTGTAAAGCATGAATAGAAAGTGAATAAATACAAATATATACAAAGTAATTTCTATACAGTCTTTTACATATGCCTTTTCCATATCATGTATACTTGGATTCAAGAACCTTTACTTTTGTTCTGGATCATCTTAGCAGACTGCTAATGGGGACTTTGTCTCTAGTCTCTCTACCCTCTAACTCATCCTACATACAACTGAAAGATTAGTCTTCCTGCTTCCTAAGTATGATCACATGATTCCACTGCTCAGAAGTCTTTGATTGCTTACTTAATCCCCATTGCTTACTGAATAAAGACTAATTTCCCCAATCTGAAGCTCTAGGCCTCCAACAGTCTGGTTCCCACTTAACTTTCTGGCCTTTTGAAACACTATCTCATGTATTCTACCCTACAGCAAGACTGAATCACCCAATGTCCCCTATGCATATTTCCCACATTCCTATCTATAAACATTTGCTCATACTGTTTATTAGTCCTAGAATGTCTCTCTACACCAGTTGGTATTCCACTTGTCAAGGTTCAGCTCAATTGCTTTTCCAGAAATTCTTCCTTGATATTCTTATTTGACAATGATTTCTCCTTAAGTCTCTTTAATACCACTTCATGTTCCTTTTGTTTAATTATATTATATCCTAATATGTTTATTTGTGTAGTTTCCTGTAGTAGTTTCCTATTAGAAAATAGTTTCCTATTTCCTGTAGTAGATTGTAAATTACCTGAGGACAGAGACTCTTTCCTTTGGTTCTCCTCCACTGTCTTCTTTTTCCCTTGTACAATACGTTGTTTAAAGTTGAAGTGCTTAATGTTTGTTGGGATCAATCATTCTACAAAAATCTAAGTCCTTTTTCTCAGGTGTCTATCAGAAAATTCTTAAAGAGTCACTATATGTGTATGTGTATGTGTGTGTATCACAAAATGAAGACATATTAAATAAGCAATTTGATTTCATTAATGTAGATCATCGAGTGCAGTAATTTTATCCAGCTTCAGTGCTGTAAACTAAAATCCAATTCTTATCTATATTATTTGCAAAAATGTAGAGAGGCTTTAGGAATCTATCTATAGTAGCAAGTAAATATTCTATCTCTTTTTAATCTAGAAAATATTTTCAATATGAAAATGATGAAGCAATTGGCATTGTGATAAGTTTTGTAAACGAGCATTAGAATAGTGCTTGTTCTTGAACTTAAAAAGTTTTATGTTTTGGCTGTGAAGAAGAATTGGTGAAGCTGTATTTGGCTGTGGTTTTTTCCACAATTTCCAATTATGATAATAGGTTCTAATTCTGCAATTTGAGAACTTTAATGATGTTGTTGGGGAACAACTATAAAAGTATAAGCCTTCTCTTGTCAGAGATAATGCAGTGGGGGTTTAGGAATTTTTTTATCAGAAAATGCACTTACTTAATGGTGGTGTAGTTAGAAGAAATAGGGACAAGATTATAGTTTTAAAACTATGGAAGTCTGCTGTGTATTCAAAAAGAATTTCTTTCTTAAAGCATTCAGTGTCTGTGTAAGGAGTTATGTTCCAAATACAGCCATATGCAAATGTGTATATCACACATTAGAATAAACACAGCTGCATTCATTTCCATGGCTTTAAAAAGGGAGATTTCATGCTCAAGACCATCACTAAGAACAAGTTTAATATATCGGTTAGCATTATGAAACAGGCACGTTTGTGATTTCCTCTGCAACATGCCATTTCTCAAATTTGTCCTGGGATGTTTTATGGCTCAACCTTTGCTCAGAATGTCGTTCCCTGTGTCTGTCTAGGCTTCTTTCATATTTCACATTGGAAATCCAACCCACCCTCAAAGACTCCCTCAAAGATCTATGAATCTGTAAAAACTTTTTTGCCCCTTACTTTTAACTAGCCCCATACATGGATAAAGATCTTTGTATGGAGCAGCTAGGCATCCTTCACAACAGGGTCAATCTGAGCTAGAGAGAAAGAAACTAGATTTGGATGCCATTGCAGAAACAGTGATGGAGATACAATCCAAAGTCAAAATCCAGAGGACTAAAAACTAAAACAGACATAAGGAAGAGGATTTTCCCCCCAAGGCATAGCAATAAGGTTGAGCAAAGGTAAGCAAAAAAATCCAAAAAACCAAAGCAGAGAGATGTATGTGTAAGACAATTTTCATATTATTGTTCAAAGAGCTCAAATAGCAAATTGTGTCCCCATGGGGAAGTCAAGAGATCAAGGTCAAAGTCCATGCATTAACCCCACAAGCTGCTGTACTCACCAGGGCAAATTCACCTCCTCTTGCTTCTAACTGAATAGCCACTGTTTTAGGATTAGTATTTAACAGCTCCAGCCGAAGTGATGTGTCATTTTTTGCCTCTGAAATCTCCTGACTCTTCTTATTTCACTTATTGATTCGTTTCCAAGTTCTATCATTATGTGTACCTCTCTGCATAATAATTAATCACAATTTTATGATGCCTTGTGTTAGTAAATGCTCTGACATGCATAATTGATATTCCCTTAATCCTTAAGAACATGAAGAATACAATGTTATCTTCATTTTGCAGATCAGGAAATTGAAGTTCAAAGAGGTTAAACAATTTGCCCAAGGTTACACAGCTAGTAAATAATGAAGTTAGAAGTTAATACTAGGTCTTTGAATTCTAGGACTGTGCTCTTTCTACTACATAATACACTAACAAACACTTTAGGTCAGGAACCATGTCCTATTTATCTTGGTATCTATCTCAGCATTTAGTTCTGTACCTTTCATATAGCAGGAACTTAAATAAATAATTGTTTAATTGAATTTGTCATATTGTTCATTATATATATATATGGTAATATATTGTCAATACTTTAGACTAATGATACTATTTCAAGATTTTGCTGTTTCAGTGATCTGAGACAATATATTGTAGATCACAACTGATTCATACCTTCTGACCCTCTGCAATCCTTGCCACGTTCCTTGACATATCCTCTATAGAGGATATCCTCAATATACTGAAATTTTTCTTCTAGGTCTTATGATATTGCATGGATCCCAGTAAAACATTTTGCCTATCAGTCTCTCCCTCTTCTTCTATAAATGGCCTATTTCCTTTACCATTTATAATTTTTCTTGTGGATATGTTTCCTTCACTTCTGACACACAAGCCATCACTGGAAATATGGTATACTATACCATAGACACTAGGCATCTTATTATCCTTTAGGCCACCAACAACTATGATCCTTTGGAAATAATGCTGATCCATGATTCATTGCCATATTACTTAAGAGACAATATGGTATAGTGGGTAGGGCACTGGACTTGGAGTCAAAAAAACCCTAGTTCAAATCCTACCTCATATATTTACTAACTGTGGAACCCTGGGCAAGGCACTTAACTTAAAGTCTTCTCTGTGTTTCAGTTTACCCATCTGTAATATGGCAGGAATAAATTGAATGGCCTCTAAGGTCTCTTTCAGCTCTAAATCTATGATCCTATGACTGCATTGGAAGAATATTGGCATGAAAAATATCACAAGTTACTGAATTAGTCATTCAATAATTTAACTTTCCCTTACAGAAATTAAATATTTATAAAAGCAAGGTGGATGTAAGTAATCCACAAAATTGTTGCTGGTGATTCATTTGAAGCATAAGGTTTACTCTCAAAAGCAAACTCATTTCCTACAATTATTGCCCATTGTAAATGTTAGTGCTGGTGATTGTGCAAAAGACCAGAGAGAGTTAGGGTAAGACTGGGGCAGCCACTCGTTTTTAATCCTACTTATTACTTCATCTCAATTTAGCAATATTCAAAATAAAGTTGAAAAATCAGAAATTTAATGGAGGGTAGTAATTCATTTTGTAATATGTCAATGCAAAATGTCTAGTTGAAGTTTTTTGTTTTTGGTTTTGTTTTGTTTTGTTTTGGGGGTTTTTTGGATCATAAACTTGGAGCTTGAAGGGAGCTTAGAAGTTATGGAATACAACACCCTGTTTTAGAGAAAAGAACACCGAAGCTGAGGGAGGTTATAGGATTTGCCCAGGGACACAGAGCAGCTGGTTTTTTGAGGCATGATTTGAACTCATGTCTTCCTGACTCCAAACATTTTATCCATTAAGACACCTAGCAGATTTCTAGAAATCTGGATCCTGGCATAATTTCTAACTCTGTTTCCAAAATTTTCTGGACTTATTTTTCTGCTTTCTCTGTTGTTTTCACCAGTCTCAGGTAAAATTGTTGTGTTTGTCATTGAACCTATTGTTTCATTTGTAACAAATTTTTACATGGACAATTCTCAAATATTGAGTTTCACCATCATTTGTCCTAGAATTTTTGTCTTACTTAGTTCCTTCTTTGCATCATCTTGTGATAGATGCATATGTTCATTTTATTTCTTCATTTAATTCCTTTGGTGTGTTCATTATCTTTTTGATTGCAGTTGTAAAGAATTCTGCCTCTTTTTTCATTCTTCTATTTGTATTATTATAGTATATTCATCTTCTGGAGTTTTGGTCTGTTTCTTTTGACCCATAATATTTCTCCATTGTGTTGGAAATTTTTGGTTTGATTTTTTTCTTTGAGTGACTTTTTTTCCTAAAAATAATTTTCTTTTGAGGATGTGTGGGGCTTTTAAAAACAACCTGGTGTTTTCTAGTGTTGTTTTGGAAGGTTAGGGAGAAGGTAGGATTTCTTGCAATCTCTCAAACCTTCTCCCCAGAAGATTAAACAATAGCACCAAGGAACTGGAAGTTCTCTGCAGACTATCTAGTTCAAGCTTATTCTAGTATAGGAAATCACACCATGTTAAAAACTTACAGACTTAAGAGACAAATAAATTAGAAGTGGTTACTGGATTTATAAAACAATTTTTAAATTTGTAATCTGATTTGATTTTTAAAATTTAATGTTTCCTTTAAATAATGAATCACACGTATATTTTGACTTAAAAAATTTCAAATTGTGTGACAGTTTTACTGGGACAAATCTATCCATTAATGCATAAGTAAAGCTATATTAGCCTGCTTGATGCTTAAATTTCTTCTGTGTTTGGTTAGGAAATTCTCAGATATTAACTGTTCTTTGAAAGTGAAGAACAGAGGGAAATGCTATACAGTATTATTTATAGAATCTGTAGTATAGAAATGTGAATTTAGACATGTAAAATGTAAACATTATTTAACTCAGAGTTAGACTTTATTCTGAAGAATATTTAATATTCACAGAGGTATCTAGATAATCTTCAACATAAATTTTCCTTGTGCTTATCATGGAATAAGTGGATACATTCTATTTCCATATTACGTAGTACACATAGTTTGGCACATATTTATTATGAATTAAATAGATTTGAGACTTTGTAGTTAAGTAGATTAACCACAATTAAAATTTAAGAAGATCTAGCAAACTAGCTAAATATAATGGATACTAAAGTGTCTGGCATTCATTTAGCAATGAAAGAATATTAGATTTGGAGTCAATGAACCTGGGTGCAGATTTTGCCCCTGCCACTCACTTAACCTGTGTGGTCTTGCATGGCACTATATCATTTAACCTCTGTAGACCACAGCTGTAGAATGAAATTGTTGTATCAGATGACTTCTGAATCCTTTTCAACTGCTGATCTATGATCCTGGTAATACTGAAACTTGTAAGGAATTTCTGGATGGCTTGCAAAAAACAATAATGTTGCGATATGTTTGGCAAAAGACATCTGAGGTACTAGCTATTGCTAAAAATCTACACTGACACTTCAGGGGCACTAAACTATTGTTTGGGCTTTCAGATACGTTGCAGTGTCACAACAAATGTCGATCATCATAAGACCAAAGAATTTAACATCAGCTGCTCAGGACAATCTTCCAATCTACTGCACAGTTTTAAAGGAGCGTAAGAAAGGAGTCTAGTATTTACTAAATAAGCACTGAATATGGTTTGACCATTTTTATTCTTGTGCAATTCTGAATTATTATTGAAAGGTGGCATAGTATCATGGAAATATTACTGGTCTGGAAGTTAAGAGAAAGAAGTTTTAGAATGACTTGCTTGGCTTCTTCTTTCTCATCAGTCAAATGAAGGGTACAGTTTAGATGGCCTCATCCAGCTCCGACATTTATGATTCTGTTACTTTGGGGTCATTGAAAATATAGCAGTTTCCAGGTAATTTGGGGAGTTGAAGTTAATGTTAGAAGTAAAGCCTGAATTTCTTACCCCCTATCCCAAAAGCATTTCTATTAAACTAAATGCCCTTTTGTATCCCTTTGATATAGTATAATCTCACATGGAAATGGCAGATATCAAAGGAAATGGCAGATATCAAAGATATCTTGAGAAGGAATGTGATGTAATGGAAGGAGCACTGGATTTAGATTCAAAAGCCTTAAATTCTCCTTCTGGCCAATAATTCAGCTAATAAGAAACATTTATTAAGCATCTACTGTATGCAAAACATTGTGCTATATTCTGGGACTAACACCATTTTTAGAAAGCCCCTACCTTCGTGGATTTTACAGTTTTATAGAGGTATATGACACATGGTCAAATAAATATGATAAAAACACTTAAGTACTTCATGCATGTAGTAGTCATGTCATTTTAGAGAAAGAGCCTCAGTTTCTATACCAGTGAAACATGGATTAAAAAGAAGTATAATAAGTACCTTAATAGGGCAGTTGTGAAAATCAAATGAAATGACATGTAAAAGAACTATAAAAATATTTAACTGGATGTGACTATATATGCATACGTATTATATCTAGTACTTTGAAGTTACATAGTTTTCTTTTAATAAAAGTTCAGTGCTCCTTCCACTATATCACATTCCTTCTAAAAATGTCTTTGATATCTGCCATTTACATTTGAGTTTAATTACATTAAAAGGATACAAAAAGGCATTTAACTTAACAGAAAACAACTTTGGGATGGAGTTACCCTGAAGTTCTACTCTGTTACATTTGCAAAGATACCACAGTCATATAATATGTGTATATACATACATATATACAGAAATGTCATAAAATAGACTCATGTATATGTGTGTGTGTATGTATGTATTTATACATGTGTGCATGTATATATTATATATATGTATGTGTATATATATATGTGTATGTATATATATATACACACATAGTTGTTGAGTCGTTTCAGTCATGTTTGACTCTTCACAAGCCTGTTTTGGAATTTTCTTGGCAATTTCTTCTCCAGCTCATTTGACAAATGAGGAAGCTGAAGCAGACAGGGTTAAGTGACTTGCCTAAGGTCATACAGCTAGTTAGTGTCTGAGGCTGGATTTGAACTCATGAAGATGAGTCTTCTTGATTTCAAGCTCAGTAATCTATCCATTGTGCCACCTAGCTGCTGCACACAAACACATATGCATGCATACTCACATATGTATATACATGTACATGTATAGAAAGACATTCATTCACTGGCTTACATGAATTATATTTGGAGAACTGTTTGTGAAAACAAAGGATGCTGTTAACCTTAAACACTAGTACTTAATGCTTGTTTGACATGATCATTCTCACTCTCACCTCTGACCTTCCAAGTCATGTCATAACTTTCTCTCTCCTATGTGATTGCTAGACTATAATCTCTCATTTTGAATTAGTTTTAAAAATCCCACCACCTCCAGAAAGTTTTCTTCTGTAAATCTTATAAGTGGAAAAAGCTTCCTGAACTATGTAACATTTAAACCCACCATGGGAGCTATTTCCCATTAGTCTCATTACAACTATTCATTTATCTTTTTATGCATAAATACACATGTACATATATACATTGACATAAAAATATAAACACTCAAGGCTGACAAGTATAACTTAAACCAAATGTGACTCAATTATATTGCTCTCCTGAGGATTTTTTAATTCTATATGCTTTCATTTACAGGTTTGATTGTGTCTGTGTTTCTACTCTCTGATTTGAGGCAGCTTGGTGTAGAAAGAGTGCTGACTTTGAGGTCAGATCTGTCTTCCCATTCCAGCTCTACCATTTACCCAGTCAAGTTCTCTCACTTTGTTGGCCCTCGGTTTCCTCAGCTAACACATGGAGGGTTTGGACTAAATGACCTCTAAGGTCACTTCCACCTCTGTACCTATGATTATAAGTTTCTACAGGGTGGGGACTGAAGTTTTTTTTTCAGTGCCTCATAAATGGTACATTAGAGGGAGTGTTTAAATAAGAGGGTTTTGTTTTGTTTTGGTTTAAGAAATGAGCATGCTTCAAAATGAAAGAATTTATTCCTAAGTGTAAAGGTGGCTTTCTCCCAGTTTTCAATGACTTAAGTTGGGATCTGGCTCATTGGAGAAAAAAGGTGCCTGTGGAAAGTTTGCTGAATTGTTTCCCTAGACTTTAAAGAGACTCAGGAAGATAACTTCTGCTCCCAACTTTCTGCACTAGCAATGAAACTCTCCCCACTTCTTTTCATGGAGTGTGATATTACCAGTCACATTTATCACTATTTTGAGGTTTGAGGCAATATTTACCTAGGCTTTTCAGTTCCTAGCTAAGAATTTTACTTCACCCTTCAGGTTGCTGCCACTAAGGTGACAGTATGTGTCAGGTATTCTGGGGCATCATTGAACAGTCTGGCAACCACAGAAATGTGAAAGCCATACATACAGAAATGTCATAAAACAGACTCTGAATCCTTCATGTTTATAATTTTTTAAAAATAATACTGAATTTCAAACTACTTACTGGATATCTCTACCCAGATGTACCACCAATGTCTCATACGCAGTTGATGGCATTCTACTCAGTTGCCCTTATTTAAAATCTCAGCATCATCTTTGACTCTTCAGTCCCTTTCACTTCATATGCTATTATTTGGCAAGTCCTGTTGATCCTATTTTCTATACATCCCTAAATCCTTCCAATCTTTCTCATTCCAACTGCCATTTCCCTAATTAAACCATTGGCATATACTGCCTAGATTATTATTGAAGGCTATTAACTGGATTTCCAGCTTCCATTCTCTCCCTGCTGACAAAGTAATCTTCTTAATGATACACTGATCATGTCAATCTTTTGCTCAAAATTGTTCTCTAGCTCCTCATTGTCTGTTAAATAAAGTTAAAATTCCTTTGCCTGGCATTCAAAGCCCTACATTTTCAGAGGTATCTATAGCTTGTACCTGTTCAGGATCAAGTTAGAAGACAAGGGGAGGGCATGGTCACCTAGAGCATCCTCCAAGTGTAAGAAGAACTTACTGCTATGGGAAAATCTGAAAAGACAGCTGCTTCTCTTTGTGCTCCTGTTTTTCAATTAAAGAAACAATGTCATTTAACAACAATGTATTAAGCACCTACTATATGCGTGGCTTGATAGTAGGCACTGGAGATAAAAAGATGGCACCCACCTCTCCCATTTTGATTTGACCACCTCAGGAACTCTCTTTTGCCTTGATTGTTTTTACCTCTAACTGTTTAAATCCAAACAACCAAATTGTTTTGAACCTGGTAAAATGCTTGTTTTGTCTTGTTAGTTTGTTTTAGTCTACCAGACTTCCTGGATGAGCTTTTCCCCCTGATTTACACCACTGTCTCCTTCATTAACTACTGCTAAGACTGGGCTTCTTTTAATTACCTCCCAAGACCCTTGCATCGGCTCAGGCTAAACAAGCTCTCAGTATAATACCTAAGCCAAAATCACAAATTGCCATGGTAGAGATTAGGCCGCTGCATTATATTACTCCAAGCTATCTTTTTTCCTTTTGTCACATTACTCTCCTTCCCTGATACCTAGTTTCAGCCAATCTGGACTATTCATGACTCCCATTCTTGTCTTTCTCTTTCCCATCTCTGTGTTTTTTCCCATATAATTTTCCAAAGGCCCAACTCAGGTGCCACTTCCTCCAGGAAATCTTCCCCCGAAGTGATCTCTCTTTTCTCAGTTTTCTCAAATCATATTTAATGTATATTATATTTATTTCCATAGAAGTCACCTCCTTTTTTAGAGTATAAGTTCTTGAAGACTGGGACTGCTTTATTACTTTTTTTGTTTCCTATATACCTACTATGATGTCTTGCATATAGTTGTTGTGAAATATTGTTGAATTATTGTTCTTAATTACTTAGATAAATTTGGGATTTTGCTGACATCAATGGCCCTTTTACCAATTCTGATCACAAGCCTCCTATGCCTTCTTACCTTGGGCAACTGTGGTCTATATCTCTCCATAAATCTTTCTTAAAAGAGCCATTCAATATACAGCAGATGGTCTTTCAATTCTTTTAGCTGTTCTATTTCCTACCTCTCAATTCTGATACAAGATAGGTCTATTTCATTTCTATCTATACCACTTCTTGTTAATGTGTTTTAGTTAATTCTCATATACTGGACAAGAGGTAAACAGGAAGTGATGAAAAGTAAGAGTATGTTCACAACTTGGTTGTAACCTATTTACTTGCACCGTGAATCTTTCCATTGTCTTTTGGGTTACCTCTGACTGTGATTCTTCCAAAATCAAGGTCTTCCTTGATTCATAATCCTATAGTAAATGTTCAAATGGATAGAGGATCTAATCAATTGCATAGTTTCTCCAATGATACAGATTTCAACCCATTCATGCCTACCTTGCCGTGACAGTCTCATTCATGCTCTCCCTAAAGTTCACTACAAAGAGTCTACCCTATGAGATGGAGGCTTTCTGAACTTGGTATTAACTAGATAGGCTTTTATGGCAAAGTCACACTGGGCAATTTCTCTAATGAAATTCTCCTCATTCTCCTCTTCAATTTCCTTGTCCCCCTTTCCTTTTTCAATTTTGGACAGAGAGAGTCATGCATATGCAGCACTTGTCAAAGACATTTGTTGTCCATTTAGCTGAAGATCATAGTCTGGCCAATATCAACTTTCATTTATGTTTTTCTCAATATGTGGGCATGATACATCACTGTGTATTTCACTGAGAAGATTTTGTAGAGTGTGCAATTAGTATGTTCTCTTCTGAAAATAGGAAGATTTAAAGAACTTAAGCCATAATTTGTGAATCCTTTCATTTGGACATTATACAAGTCGATGACACTGTGAGCTCCTAAAATGTATAGAGGTCTCCTTGTTTGACTATGTTGGTTGTCATTACTCAAGATAGTGTTTGTCATAGAGTCTTGTAGCATTTAAGTGTATGTGTCAGAGATGGTTTGTCTAGGAAAACATTCAAGGCTCTATTTTGTCCTTACAAGTCAAATGGTTTTTAAGAATCAATAACTGTCAAAAAATATTTTGTATTATTTGGACAACTTAGAGATGTTCTGCTGTACAAAGTCATCTTCTAAAGTATTTTGCTTTTGTTTTCCTCAAAGATACCATTGATTTATGCACATATCACTTTTTGAATTAATACTTTTTTGTTTTTACATTGATATATAGATAGATATTCCTATTTATAACTGCATTTGTGTATATATGCGTGTGTACATATATATGTATGTACGCATGCATGTATGTATGTATCCTTGCCCACTTTCTCTACTGAATGAGCCTTCTCCTACAATAAAAATAAAAAGCCTTGGGAAGCAAAATTGACATATCAGATTTAAAAATTTGACATATCAAACAGTGCTGACAAGATAATGCATATATTATTTGAAAACATTTAACACAAATGAGAAAAGAAGTTTATGAATTAGCCATTGCTGATGACTTCAGACCTTTGGCTCTTCCCCCATACCTTGTTTTTTTCTCCAAAAGAACTGTTATTTTCTCATTCTGTTGGAATCTTTCCATCTTTGGAATATTTTGAAAAGTGATGCATTTCTGAATTGATGCTTCTCTAAAATTTTGTTAAATGCTATTATCTCACATTGGAAACCTAAGTGGTGAAGTCAAATCCAATCCAATTCAGTAAACATTTATTAAACCCTATGTACCAGGCACTGTGCTAAGTGCTGGGTGTACAATTAATAAAAAGAAAGGAAATCCTTGTCCTCAAAGTGTTTACAACCTAAGGATTGGAGATAAAATAAAAGGAGGTAGAAAAGTGTGTGTTGTGGGGAGGGATATCACCAAGGGGTACCTGGCTTGGGAACCTCTTGTTCCATGAAGATGAAACCAAGAGCAACAGATGCAAAGCATACTGGGTAGAGAGTCCAGTTTCTGCCCTTTAAAAAGGAAGACATTGGGAGGAGTTTGGTACTCTATCCTCTAGCCTCCACTTAGAGCAGAGAGGAGGCTGAAGGAAGTGGTGACAACCAAGGTTTGAGTTAGCAGTATGGTGATGAGATTAGAAGTGATGAACTTAACTGAGAGAGCTGGAACCAGACAGAGCAGCAGATGCAAAGTGGAGTTAATCCAAACATGTTTCCACTACTGTTGCTGATGAGAATAAATTACTGTAAAGAAACTGGCACATCTGTTCCAGTTCACCTCTGTTTGTTATCATTCAGTGTCATTTACAAATATTCTCTAAATGAAACTGTTCCTCTGGGTCACATGCCAAATTTTACAATAACATTTCTCCCTTAGCAGATTTTTGCTATTTCATGAAGTAATGCTGTTTCTAATCATTGATCCTCCTCCTCAGTGATGATTTGAAAATGATCTTCTACCTTAAACTGATCTACACAGAATAACACAGACTCACAGACTCTGAGAGTTAGAAGAGAAATCAAAGGCCCCCTAGTTTGTTTTTTTTTTCCCCCATGGCCTAATTGATGCCTATATTTTAGTGATCTTTATGGCAATCTGTTTGTTTATGCCCATTGTGAATGCTTCAAAGCAGGATTCCTAAAGGTCTTGTAAGGTTGTATTTTCTTTTGTTTTTGAATGTACAACAAAATCAACTATTTCAACCCCTTTATTCACCTCTCTGAGAATTTTCAAGCAGTCCTTTCATTTGGCTGCAACTTCATTTTATTTTCTATTTTTGCCAACATTGATCTAATTCAGTTTCTCCAGTAGTATAGCAATTCATTGGTCATTGGACAAAGGTCAACTATTAAGTCAATAAGCATTTATTAAGTACCTACTATGTTCCATGATATTGTGCTAAGCTCTTGAGTTATAAATAAAATACAAAATACAAAATACAGACCCGGCTCTCAATCAACTCATAGTCTAATGGGGAGACAACATGTAAACAATTATATACAAATAAGATAGCTACAGGGTAAACTGGAGATAATTTCAACAGGGAAGGCCCTGCCATTAAGGGAAATCAGAAAAGATTTCTGCAAAAGGTGGGATTTTAATTGGGATTTGAAGGAAATCAAGAAATCCAGGAAACAGAAATGAAGAAGAAGAGAATTCCAAATCCTGAAGACAGCTAGTGAAAATACACACAGTTGGGAAGTAGAGCTTCTTGTTCAAGGAACATCAAGGAGGCCAGTGTCCCTGGATCTTAAAGTACAAAGAGCATAGTGCAGGGAGACTAGAAAGGTAGGAAAGAGCTAGGTTTATGACCTGCTTTAAAAACCAAACAAAGCAGTTTATTTTTTACCCCAGAGGCAATAGGGAGCCACTGGAGTTTATCAAATGGGAGTGACACGGTTAGACCTGCACTTTAGAAAGATCAGTTTGATAGCTGAGTGGAGAATGGTCTGGAGGCAGAGGATAAAGTTGAGGTGTGAGGTAATGAGGACCAGCACCAAGATGGTGGCAGTTTCAGTGGAAAGAAGAAAGTGTCTATGATAGCTATGAAGGTAGATACTTCAGGACTTGGCAGCTGATTGTATATAGAGGAGAAGAGAGAGTGAGAATTTAAGGATGAAACCTAAGCCTCAAACCTGAGTGAATAGGAGGTCATTGCTACCCTGGAATATAATAGTGAAGTTAGGAAGTAGAGAAGATTGGAGATTTAAGTAACAAGTTCAGCTGTGGCCATGTTGAGTTTCAGATGTCTGTGGGACATACAGTTCCAGATGTCCACTAGGTAGCTGAAGATGAAAGACTAGAGGTCAGGAGTACCAATAGTTGAATGAATGTTTGGCAGACATGGCAGTGAGCATGACCAAATGAAATAGGTAGCTAGAGCATAGTCAGTTAGACATTTCATACCTATTATTTATGCTTCATATCCACACTATCAATAGGATTTTGAACCAAATGCAAGGTTATTATCCGATTCCAATAGGTTCTTAATGGTTTTAAGGGCTTACTAATGTACAGTAACTTTATTGACTATGCATGATTGACTCCCTGGCTGTATCAGAATCTACTCCTTAGAAGCCTGTTATTCTTAACATTCTCTCTTTTCTTTTCTACCTCTCTCTCATCACTATATAAACTGAATGAGGCTACATAGGACCAAGAGCCACTTTGTATTTTGTCTGTGTCTTAGGTTATACATCCGTCCCAAAATGTGTTACCTAATGATCAACCTTCTAATGATGAATTTCTCTTGTGCTTAGCTAGGTTGCTTCTCAGACAAGTATAGATATAGTTCTCATCTATGATATGCTGTAAGTCTCTGTTAACACAGGCTCTAACTACTTTTGAGGGAGTTTATCATCTCCATAGCTCTTACACACCCCAGTAAGACTTTTGTGTTGGCAAAGACAAATAAAATAGGCTGCAATGTTGGTGAAAAGTGTCAAATGAAGAAGTTGTTTTTTTTTTATCAGAAACTGTGTCTAATAACATACATTCCCACTTAAAATAAATCTTCATTCAGAGATTTAATCTCTTGCCAGGCCTAGAGGCCTATGTGGGCTACCCGAATCTTTCTTACCTCACCTCCGAGGTCTTCGGTTGGCCAAAACCGGATGCACATATGAGAGAAAGGACGTTCCAGAGTCGAGCAAGGGTTGAGCTTTATTTCAGGGTCTAGTTACAAGTACAGGGGGGTCTTCCTTAGGAGGAAGAGGGGAAGTTTCCTAAGGAGGCTAAGATCTTAAGGGATTGGAAGTAGAAGTACAAGCGGGGAGAGAGGGGGAGGGGAGAGAGAAAAGAAGAAAGCGGAGCCTACTGTCCTCTTGGCTATCTCTATGTAATATAAGAAAAAGAAACAGTGATTCCTTCTTCTTCATTCTAAGTACAGCTATCATTCTTTTTGCAAGCCCTTTAAGTATTTGCTATACTCATTAACAGTATGCTGGTTTGATTCAGTTAAGGTCCTATTAACTTAACTAGATTAAAGATATTTTCTCTCTTCAAAAGCAACCTCTTTAGCCCAGAGAGATTCTTGCTATGCATATAGTTTTCATTTCCTGATTATAACTCCAGTCAAATTCTCATTTCTCTCCTCAGCCTCTCTTTGACTGATCCTTGCACCTCAAAGAATAACCTCATACTCTAAATATTTATGATTGCAAAATTCCACAGATGTTGAAAAGTAACAACCATGACACAACTTTTCAAAATATAACAACATATAGCAAAAGCTAGGTGTCTTTACAGGGCATCCTTTATACTCTATTAGAAACTCATACTCAATCAAATTAAGCTATTATTTATGAAGCAGCATTTTCAATCAAAATAATGCCTATTGGCTAAAAAATTCTCTTTGGTTACTGCCAAAGCCAGAGAGTCAGTCATGCATAGTTAATAAGAAAGATATTGTACATTAGTTAGTCCTTCATACCATTAAGAACACATGGGAGTAGAATAATAGCTTTGAATTTGGTTCAAAACTCTATTGATAGTGTGTATATGAACCATAAATAATAGGAGTGAAATGTCAAATTGGCTTTGCTCTAGCTACCTATTTCATGTGGTCATGCTCATTGCCATATCTGCCAAGCTATTACTCAAAACAAAACAAAATGGCAGAGTGGATAAAAGGACATTGTAGAATGAAAAGAGTATTACCTCTGGAGTTGGAGGTTTTGGCTTCAAGTCTCTGCCTTTTCCTTGACTACTTAGGTGACCCTGGGAAAAGCCACAACCTCTTGGAGCCTTGGTCTCCTCATCTGTAAAATGAGTGTATAAATGAAATTTAAGGTCCCTTTAATCTGAAAACCTATGGTCCTATGACTAAATGAGCAGCCTCCCCCCCCCCCAAAAAAAAAGAAAAAGAAAAATAAGAGTTCCTTCAAAAATAAACTGTGATCAGGTATCTTAGCAAAAAGATACCTGATACCACTGCCTCCACAGACACAATATTCTGAGGATGCTGGCTAATTTTTACTTCATGGTGAATCATTAAGAGTGAACCAGATGATTAAGCTTAATGGAACAATAACATTATACTGAAATTTGTAAATGCATGCCTAAAGCAGTCTGCAACCTTTTATTTGTTATTGTTCAACTTCTGTCTTTTACAGTGGCTATGATAAATGACATCACAGAAGGGGGAAAAAAACAATTAAAATTAGAGTATTCAATAAACCACTAATGTCTCACTGTTGTCACCATAAAATCACTAGAAGTGTCATTGCTTCTGTCTTTCCCCAAGAAAATGTCAGAAGGGGCCAGCACTGTAAGGGAAATGAACTTGGGGAAGGAAAAGGAATAAAAATAAATAGTCACTGGAGCCTGTTATATTTTAGGATATATAGCTACTCTACCTTTGAATGATGAGGTTAAATGGCTTCACAATTGGACACTGTTGGGGTAAAAAGATGAGACTTCCACAAGTTTTCAAATATTAATAAATCAAGTTCAAGATCTCAAATATATTCCCAGTACATATTATTTGGTTTCTCTTTCTTCTTTTCATGCTGTCATAAGTGTTTATTCTATAAGTCATCAAAATGGTCTATCTAGACAGCTAAAAATAAGTTTCAGATTACTTTTATCTGAATAAATCCTTTGACCAGACATAGTTTTCAGCCACTAAATGTGCTGTAATTATTTGTCAGTGGTCATGATAAATATCCGGTCAAGGACAAATATAGATAATTGAATATAGACAAATAAATCAGAGGTGCACACACCAATTTTTGCCCAATGAAAGCATAATGGGTTTGATATCAGATTTTACCACTGAAGATGCAATGTATTTTTTATGACCTATATGTAGAAAGTATGTTTCAAAGTCATCAGAGCCAAGTTTTCAAAGCAAGTATATGAACTGACATTCATTTATAAGGATACAAATGTTCACATAGACTTGCAACTAAGGGTCTATTTGACTTCAGTAATATTAAACTAGCTGTTATTTTAAGTTAATTAAATAGCTTTTTAACATTCTCTTTAGTCTTTAGAAACTGAGGGAATAAGTAAGCTTTTTTTGTGTGTGCTGGTACATCTGATGGGCTAGGAAGCTGACCAGAGTCATAGAATTAGAAATGATATCCAGTCTACTTTTACAGAGAAGGAAACTGATGTTCAAGAGATGTGACCAAGGTCACCTAATGACAGATCTGACACCAGAATCCAAGGTTCTTGGTTCCCAGTACAGGGTCATTTCCACTAATATCACATTCTTTTTTCTGTAGTTATATTTTTAAGGTTTCTTTAACACATCGCTGTTTATACTATTCTCTTTATTTTTCTCACTTTTATGCAATCCCCCTTAGACTTCTTTTCCTTTTGTTTCTACCTGATTGTTTTCAAAACCTATAAATAGCAAAAACACTTATTTTTTTCCCCAAACTAATAAATTTATAACCACCTAGAGAAATTCAAGTGGAAACCCTATACTTCATGGTTCTTTGTCTTTGGATATTTTCTATCATGATGTCAGCATAAGGTGGTGGAAAAATCCCAAGACCATCACAAAATCCCTGTATCTCATAATCATAAAGGACCTTAGAATCATTCAGCCCAACCTATACTTTACCAAAATCCTCCTGTATAATATCCACCCTCTGTTTAAAGACCTCGAAGCTAAGAAGAAAATGCTCCCTCTGGGAGCAGCCCATTCTGCCTTTGAATAGTTCTAATAGTTGAGGAAGTTGTATTTATAAAAAGTCTAAATTCTTCACCCTCCACCCATTCTTCTTATTTTTCTACCTTCTTGGGCTAAGTTGAATGAGTTTAATTCTGTTGCATAACAGTCCTTCAGATATTTGAGGATTCTTATACCCTTCCAGTCTTCCCTAAGTCACAGCAACTAGTTGTTCGCTCTGAGATGGATCATCCAAGCTCTCTCTAGCCCTCAGTTTCCTTCCAGACTAATATGAGTGGGTACAGCAGGTGTGGGAGGTTCACTTCAGTGGATATTTTTAAGTGCACCATGGATGGTAAGGCCCTAAGCATGCAAAGATAAAACAAAATACAAGCCAAGCCCAGAAGGAGGTTACAATCTAGCTCCTAATATTATTTTAAATTTCATGCCAGTAGCAACTCTAGTTATTCAACTGAGTATTAATTGTTTTCTGGTGAGATGTAGGTAAGAATCAGATCAGCATTGACTTTTTTTCAAGCCAGACTTTTTTATACAGTTGCAAATATTCTCCCTTTCCCTATCCCTTCACCCATCCATTGAGACGGCAAGAGAAACAAAACCAATTACAAATAAATAAATACATTTTGCAAATATGTATATGCAAAACAGATTTCTGCATTAGCCATGTTGAGAAAGAGACAGAGACAGAGAGACAGAAAGACCGATACAGAGAGAGAGAGAAAGAGACAGACAGAGAGAGAGAGAGAAATGCTTCAATCAGTACTTTTAGTCTGTGAGTTCTCTATCTGGAGATGGATTGCATGTTTCATCATGAGTCCTTTGAGCATAGCCTTTTCCATTAAAATGACACAGCAGAATAGAAATATGCTGCCTTCCTATACCTGCATGGTAGTCCTGAAAACTTAGTTTCCAATTCAGTTCTTCTAAATAAAAACCAATTTGTGACTAGTTTTAGATTGATTATCTGATGGGCTGTGGAATACTTTTGATGCTTTTCTGTGGTAAAAATGTGAGAAAACAAGGCAACACCAGTGACTTGCAACTTTGGAAACTCTGCATCAGAGTTTAGCACTATAAGATATCTGTAACTGGCATGAAAACCTGAAATTTTAGAGTTAACTTGTGAGGTCAAAAAAGAGCCCCCCAACATAATGTGATTAGCTACACTACCGTGGTTAGGACAAGAATATATTAGCGTTTATCTTGTTTTGCTTTTCCCAATCCGTGAGCATTTATTAAATGTGCTATGTGCCCGGCATCACACTCAGTGCTGGGCAGTCAAAGGGAAAAATCAAATGGCCCCTGCCCCGAGGAAGCTTTCATTCTATCTTATTTTTTCAAATGAGAATTCAACACATACTTTTATAAATCAAGTCTGTGCTAATGGAGAGGGCTATCATAAGTCTTCCAAGTACAGAGACCTGGAGTCAGGAGAAAATCAATGATAAGTACTAGTACAAAAAATTATAACTAGTACAAAGACTTAAAATGATTTCAATGTGTAGCTTGACATTTATTTCTAAAGTGATTATGAGAAAAGGGATGCTAGGCCCTGAAGAATCGGTCACCTCCACTCCATTCTTTTCTCATACTTTTAGCAAAGAGCAAGTTTCCCAAGTCTCACTCAGGCTGTGAGGTTCCAGTCCTGGCTATACTAGTGACAAGCCATGACCCAGAGCAAGTCATTTAGCCTTTCTTGTGTTCATTTCTTTTTCTATAAAATGATGAAGTTGAGATCTACCTGGTGCTTTTCAGATTCAGCTCTTCTAGGATTAGAAATATTCCTCATCTAATCATGAGATGAATTTACTAAGGAGGGTGCAAAAGAACCACCAAAAAGGAAATATCCTAAAACACTTTAGATGAGCATGAATGAGTGCTGACAAATTATATGTCATAATCTTGGGGAACTTTTTTTAATTTTACCTTTTGTTCCTATATAGTTGCATTCGGACCAAGATAGAGGAGATGGATCACTTAAATACATCCTTTCAGGAGATGGAGCTGGAGATCTTTTCATTATTAATGAAAACACTGGAGACATCCAGGCCACCAAGAGACTAGACAGGGAAGAAAAGCCTGTGTATATCCTTAGGGCTCAGGCTATAAACAGAAAAACAGGAAGACCAGTAGAACCAGAGTCTGAGTTCATCATAAAGATCCATGATATCAACGATAATGAGCCCATGTTCACCAAGGATGTTTACACTGCCACTGTACCTGAAATGTCTGATGTTGGTGAGTTATATCTTAATCTTCAGCCCAGTTTATCTGTTTCTTTATTTAATCTATTAAAAAGTGATCTAATCAAGAAAATCAGCTGGTTAGATTAATTCAAACATTGAATTTTTAAAAATAGATGTCCCAGAAATCTCATTGAAATTCCTTTTAAAGTGATCCTTGGTTCTAAATCTTGGTCCAGTGTTCAAGAGTGTTGTCCTTGATTTATGTGCCACAAATCATGGAAGGGAATTCTTGCTCTAATGTATTAGAGGAATGGAGTTAAGTGAAGGACACAGACGATGAGAGGAAGAGGTTCCTGAGTCCCTCTCATATTGGATTTGTAAACTCTTTCCCCCTCCTTACTTCCTGATATTCCTCTGAGTCTGGGACACAGGAGGCCTTCCCACTCTGTGCAAGATACTTCTATCACCTTCTCCTGATTATCCCCCTAGAATTCAGTCTTCAACAACCAAAAAAGGGCAATAGTGAAAGAGCATCCCATGATTCTCAAGGTAAGAACCATTGCTAATGGAAAACAAAATCCAAAAAGTACATTGGGCCATTACATAAATAAATAAGTATTTTTGAAATAAAACCAAGGAAGACGTTTTTTAAAAATGAATGATATGTAAATGATAAACAGCGGGAATGTTGGTCAGTGATCAAGGAAGTTAAGAGAGTGTCACAACACTTGACATAATAAGTTAATATTTTGTTCATGACTCTTACTACCCATGTGAAATTTAATACTTAAGGATTTCTTTCTTCTAAATTAGGGGATGGTAAAAAGGAAAATTAAATTAAGAAAACTCTGCTGTAACTGCAAACCTTATCAAGAGACCTCCTTTGTGATGCTACTAGAGTCAAAGCAAGTTATATGTTTGCTTTGTAGTTTCATTAAAATTTACAGCTGCATTTTAGAATGCTGAAATAATAAAAAGAAAGCTTTTTATAGTCTTTATGGAAGTGAGATCATAAATCCTATAGTCTACTTATTCAGATCTACCAGGCTTGAAACAATTCAATTCACTAAAATTGTGTGACTTGGCAGAATTTTGGCCATGATAGGTTTCATTATCTGCATTTTTTTTCCTCTGGGAAACAGAATTCATGAGCAAAATAATTGCAGTATGAATGAAAGTCCTTTGGAAGAAAGTTAACTGAGGAAATGACATCCCTTCATGATTGAATTAAAGAACAATAACACTGAGTGTCAGACTAATGAAAATTATTATTTTTATTATTAACATCTTACGAAATACATTAAAGAGGTATAAATGAGTAGGTTTAAGTGGAGAAAGTAGTTCTCATCAATTAAAAAAGAGATTGATCAAAGAATAACATTTGTTAGGGTGACCAAAAGTTACTATTAAACACTAAGCTAATTTCTACCTAAACAGGCATAAAAATATTCTATGCAACTTACTTCTCCCCTTCATACCTTGAAAGGCAGTAGCAGTGTACCCAGTGGCTCATTACAGGTCTTTGAATAATCCGTAAATGTAAGCTATTCTTGACCCTAATGACATATAGCTCATAGCACACTTCTTGAGATAATGGGGTTTATATTTTTTGCTAATAACTAAATAAAGTTGTTCTCCCTTTACATAATCAAAAACTACTTCTTTTCATGGGTCAAGCAATACCTCCTAGTTTTAGCATTCCAGATTTTAGTAAGCAAGTTGATATTCTTCCTTAGCTTTATCTTTCTCAATTTTACAGTTTTTGACATGTACTGTTTGAATCCTTATATTTACTAAATCTTAGAATATTACAGTTGGAAGGTACATTTGAGGTTATCTAGTCTAATTTTACAGAAAAGGAAATTTAATCCTAGGAAAGTTAATTGACTTGTCTAAAGCTATATAGTGATTTAGCACTTCCTCCCACCAATTTCCTTTCATTGATAGTATATACATTTTTATTGTTGTTTCTTTAAATAGAATGTAAACTCCTTGAGGTCAGGGACCATTTCATTTTTTCCTCTATATCTTCAGTGTCTGGTACTTTGCAGGAACTTAATAAATGCTTAATGAATAGCAGGATTGGCAATAAACTAATATCTAATCCCCATAGCATTTATTTCCATTTATATCATCCTTCTTGAGACACTGAGAAGTTCAAATATTTTAAATTTATCTCCCTAAGGAAACTGCACCATCCCTGTGTTTATCTAAATTGCCATTCCCTCCACCTTTTCTAGCTGTTAGTAATTCTTACTTTACTTACCACACACTAAATTAGGACATAGTGTGATTGTGTTCAAGGGCAAAATTTTGCTTTCATTTGATGTGTGTCTAGCTTTTAAAAATGTAATATCCCATCTCTTAAATCAACATAAATTCATTTTTCTTTCATTCCAGGAACTTTTGTTGTTCAAGTCACTGCAACTGATGCTGATGATCCCACCTATGGGAACAGTGCTAAAGTAGTCTACAGTATTCTCCAAGGACAACCCTATTTTTCGGTTGAATCTGAGACAGGTTAGAAGTTCTTACCATTCAATCTCTTACAATATAACTAATTTAAATATCATTGTAAACCAATGTAGTATATATTACATGAAAACATCAAAGTGTTTATATCTTCCTCAGATTAAAACATCTGCAAATGTGACACCTCAATTATTTAATCAAAAAATCAAAGTATAATAAATATAATTAAAATATTATAAATGAACCCTCTTTCAACCATTTTAAAATAAAAATTACAGGTAATTTTAATTGTGTTTATGTTAGAATGGGGCAGAAAGTCAAAACTTTCGCTGTGAATCAAAGAAAATAGATGAACTCTCTCTTTCAACATTCAATTTTTTAACATTTTTATCAAACTTAATAAACTGCCATAAGAGAGCTAGATCCTTAAATGGAAATTATTTTAAATTTATTATTTCTGCATTTAGTGAGGTTAAATAATTTATCCAAGGTCGCACAGTAAGAATCAGAGGCAGGATTCCTGCTGAACTCTTCCTGACTCTAAACCCAGCACGACTGCCACTGTTTCAGACTAGGAATGACTTTGAAGAAAGTTGAATAGAGGTACCAATGGGAAAAAAGAACAATAATTATTTAGCTTATGTCTAAATAGTTGAAGGATCAAAGAATGGTAAGCAGCTGTTCACCTCTCCTGAAGTCAGCAGCAAAAGTATGAGCTTGAACTCTTAAAGTAAAGTATTCATTTTAGAAAAAAAAAAATATAGAGGAGGGGTATTTTTTGTCCTCTTAAAAAATAGTTGCATTGCTGCAACATATTACCAGGGAAAAATAGATTTTACTCTCAGGTGATATTTGATAGAATGTTAACAGATTGAGATAATACTCCTCTCAGGGGACAAGCTGACTTTTGAAAATCTTTCCAAACTAAGTTTTCTATGATTCTCTCATGATAATATATCCCTCCATTATTGGAAGACCAGTCTCTAATCTGCTATAGAAAAACTTTAAATGTTGTAACATTCTAATGACGAATGTGATGGTGATTCGCATTTACACAGGTCTTTACAGTTTTCAAAGGTAGGTAGGGCAAGATTTATTTGCCTCCAATTTATAGATCTCCAGTTCAAAATGCTGATGGAGTTGACTTAACTATCTAATGAAGATAGGAGTGACAGAGTCAGCACTCAAACTCAGGTCTTCTGCCCATGGTCTAGTGGTTTTTTTTCACAATTTTAAGGAGATGTTACCATTTTTTTTTCCAGCTTTGATTAAGGGAATCCTAAAAAGTATGTTCATTATATTAGGCATTAAGAGGCAGCATTGTGTAAGGAACAGAGTTCTGGTGTAGGAACCAGGATGACATTGCTTCAAATCCTTCTTTAAATACTACTCAGTTGTGACCCTAAGAAAATAATTTAACCTCTCTTCTGAGCTTTAATTTGCCCATCTGTAAAATAGGAATTATAATAGAACCTGCTTCACAAGGTTGTGAGGATCTAATGTAAAGTACCTTGCAAACCTGAAAAAGAATTGTATGATGGTAGGTAGGCACATTTAACTGTCAGCCAATTAAATGAGAAAATGGTGTAAGTCAGGGGGAAAATTAAAGGATTTAATAAGATTAATATAACATGTGACCTTACTTAAGGTAAGTGTCATATATTATTTCTGCATGTCACATCACACAGCTAACATCCTAAAATGACACGTGGAATTATCATAATTTAATGACCTTAATTGTGACACAATATTTTTACTAGCCATAGATAATTATTATATAGTGATGAATCTTTTAATGCATTTTATAAATCAATAGTGTCTCTAATATTCACAGGCATCATCAAAACAGCATTGCTCAATATGGATAGAGAAAACCGAGAGCAATATCAAGTGGTTATTCAAGCTAAGGACATGGGAGGCCAGATGGGAGGCTTATCTGGGACCACTACAGTGAACATCACCCTGACTGACGTGAATGACAATCCTCCTCGTTTTCCTCAGAGTATGGATACTTGACAGATTACATTTCTTGCAAAGCCCTTTTATAAACTGTGTGATATGGAAGTGATTTTTCATTTCAGTTATCATTGCTAAAAATAAAAGGAACCCAACGAGTGCTGTCACTAAAAAATTTAAGTGTATTGTCTGCACTTGAATAGATGGTGATGACATTTCTTTCTGGTGTTTTATATTATAGATAGTATATTATGTTAATAATAATTATATAATTGTATGTAGCAATTATATATTATATAACATTATAATTGTACAATAGTGTTTATATGAGTGTTTTATATTAGGTAGTAATTAGCATTAGAGAGAAGCAATATAACTAGTCATTTAAGAGCAGCATTTTTATTTTTACCTTCCTCATTCTACTACAGGCAAACAATAGGACTCCAGAATATGTGTACAAATATATTGCTACCCACTAAGGATGTTTTTTCATTTGTGTTTTATGGGTTCTAGTCAGTTGCAGAATTTTTTTTAATCCTCACAATGTCTTGAGGCAAGGATATATTGTTATTTTTAGGTTTCTAATAGTAATAGGTGGATCATGAATAACAAAAAATTTGTAATCCTTGTTGTGTTGTATCACTTATTAGCTACATAAACTTGGACAAGTCACTTTCCTTCCCTGGACCTCAATTTCCTTCTTGGAAAGATCATCTCTAACATTCTTCACAGTTTTAATATTTTGTATTTAATAATTCTGTAGTTGGAATTTAAGTCTATTATTTATCATAATTTTTCCTATTCTATGACTGATTTGAGTGGTGACATTGGAAATTAGACAGTGCTTTTTTTATTCATGAATTTCCTTTTTTTTTAATATGTAATGTATTTATTTTTTAGTATTCAACACTCACTTCCACAGGAATTTGAATTCCAAATTTTCTCACCACCTCTTCCTAATCCCCACCCCAGGACAGCATGCACCCTATTCACTCCTTCTCGCATTCTATCCTTCTTTCTATCACCCTTCCTTCATCCATCTCCCTCCCCTCTATTTTCCCATAGGGCAAGATAGATTTCTATGCCCCATTGCCTGTAAATCTTATTTCTCAGTTGCATGCAAAAACAATTTTTAACATTCATTTTTAAAGCTTTGAATTCCATATTCTCTCCCTTCATCCTTACCCACTCACTCTCTTTAAGAAAGCAAGCAATTCGATATAGGTCATACATATGTTGCCATGTAAAACATTTACATAACAGTTATGTTGCGAAAGCCTAATCACATTTTCTTCTGTCCTGTCCTGCCCTCCATTTACTCCATTCTCTTCCTTGACCTGTCACCCCACAATAGTGTTTGCTTCTGATTGTCTCTTTCCCCAATTTGCTGTCCCTTCTATATTATCCTCCCTCTCCTATCCCCTTCCCCACTGCCTTCCTGAAGGGTAAAATAGATTTCCATATCCAATTGAGTGTGTATTATTCTCTCCTTTAGCTAAATCTCATGAGAGTAAGGCTCACTTATTCCCTTTCATCTCCCTTCTCTTCCCCTGCACTATAGAAGCTCTTTCTTATCTCTTTTTTGTGAGATGATTTGCTACATTTTACCTCTCCCTTTCTTTTACTCCTAGTACATTCCTCCATTCAACAGTGAATTTTATTTTTTAGGTATCCTCCCTTTATATTCAACTCACCCTGTGTCCTCTGTCCATGTGTATGTGTGTGTGTGTATATACACACACATATACATGAATGTATACATATACATATATACCCACATGTACACACATACATACACATATACATATCTATGTATACACACATATATAACATACACATACATGCATACCCATGCACATCTACATATATGTCTCTGTGTGTATACATCCATACATATGTGTGTGTATATATGTATGTGTGTGTGTGCCTGTGTATATATATATATATATGTTCCCTCTAACTACCTTAATACTGAAAAAGGTCTTATATGTTACAAATATCATCTTTCCATGTAGGAATGTGAACAGTTCAACTTTAATGAGTTCCTTATGGCTTTTCTTTCCTGTTTACCTTTTCATGTTTCTCTAGATTCTTGTATTTGAAGGTCAAATTTTTTATTCAGCTCTGATCTTTTCAACATGAATGCTTGGAAGTCCTCTATTTCACTGAAGTTCCATTTTTTCCCTGAAGTATTATATTCAGTTTTGCTGAGCAGGTGATTCTTGGTTTTAATTTTACCTCCTTTGAGCTCTGGAATATCATATTTCAAGTGTTTCAGTTCCTTAGTGTAGAAGCTGCTAAATCCTGTGTTATCCTGATTGTATTTCCACAATACTTGAATTGTTTCTTTCCAGCTGCTTGTAATATTTTTCCTTGACCTGGGAACTCTGGGATTTGGCTGCAATATTCCTAGGAGTTTTCCTCTTGGAGTCTCTTTCAGGAGGTGTAGAGTGAATTCTTTTCATTTCTATTTTATCCTCTGGTTCTGGAATATCAGGACAGTTATCCTTGATAATTTCTTGAAAGATGATTTCTAGGCTCTTTTTTTGATCATGGTTTTCAGGTAGACCAGTCATTTTTAAATTATCTCTCCTAGATCTATTTTCCATGTCAGTGTTTTTTTCCAGTGAGATATTTCACATTGTCTTCTATTTTTTCATTATTTTGGTTTTGCTTTATAATTTGTTGATTTCTCATAAAGTCATTAGCTTCCATCTGTTGCATTCTAATTTTTAATGGACTATTTTCTTCAATGAGCTTTTGGACCTCCTTTTCCATTTGATCAATTCCGCTTTTTAAGGCATTCTCCTCATTGGCTTTTCAGACCTCTTTTGCCATTTGGGCTAGTCTATTTTTAAAGGTGTTATTTTCTTCAGCATTTTGGGGGTCTCTTTTAGCAAGCTGTTGGCTCATTTTTCATGTTTGTTTTTTTTTTTTTTTACATCACTCTCATTTCTCTTCCCAGTTTTTCCTCCTCCTCTCTTACTGGATTTTCAAAATTCTTTTTGAGCTCTTCCATGCCCTTAGACCATTTCATATTTGTTTTAGAGGTTTTCAGTGTAGGAGCCTTGACCTTACTGTCTTCCTCCAATTGTATGCTTTTGTCTTCCTCTGATTGTATGCTTTGCTTCCTTATCCAAAAACATGGAAGAAAATACCTTTTCACCAAGAAAGTAACCTTCTATAGTCTTATTTTTTCCCCTTTTGGGGCATTTCCCCAGACAATTACTTGACTTTTGAGCCCCTTGTC
Organism: Notamacropus eugenii; assembly: GCF_028372415.1. Lineage (NCBI taxonomy): Eukaryota > Metazoa > Chordata > Mammalia > Diprotodontia > Macropodidae > Notamacropus > Notamacropus eugenii. Next base: position 390,784,459 of record NC_092875.1, read on the forward strand.
AAATGGAGGGTATACTACCCCAAGATTCAGAGGTCTGGTACAGCTGTTCTCTGAGATATCTCTAGGGACCTGTAAGTTCTCAGTTCCTCCAAAGTGACATAATCAAAGGAGAGGTGTTGACACTTCCCCTGACCTGTGCTTTTGTCTATGAGCAACTACAGGCACTTTTTTCTTCCCTGGAATTGCAAGTAGGAGTCCCTCTCCACAGTCACCACCATCTTCACTATACCAGCACTCCTCCTCACCCAGGACCTCCACTCAGGACTGAGACTCTGATCAGTGGATTCTCTTACCATCTGTAGGTGAGAGCTCCAGAAACAGCCACTGCTGTGGCAGTGGTAACTGCTGCCTTGGGCCTGAGGCCAGACCATATTCCCCTCTCACCCAGGTGAAAGAGCTTTCTTACTGACCTTTGAAGCTATCTTTAGTGTTTGTGGGTTGAGAAGTCTGGAAACATCACTTGCACCCTGAAGCCTGCTCCAGTCCTGTCTGTTGCCAGCTCATCCCATGCTGGACTGCACTCCACTTCAAATCCAGTGCAATAGACTCTTCTTGTCAGCATTCCAGTTTGTCTTGGGTTGGAGATCTCTTTCACTCTGTCATTTTGCGACTTCTGCTGCTCTAGAATTTGTTTAGAGTCATTTTTACTGGTATTTTAAAACCTGTGGGGGGAGAGTTTGAGCAGGTTCATGTTTCTATTCCACCATCTTGAATCTGCCCTCATCAATGAACTTCTCATAAAATTATTGCATCCTATACACACACACAACACACACACACACACACACACACACGCATGCACATACATACATGTACAAGATGTCCCAAAAGTCTTAGTGCAATTTTAGCTATTAAAGTTAATGCATATGTGTGTGCATACATACAGATATGCTTGAGCCTCACACACTAAGGATTTTATACTCTTACAAGTTAGACAAATATTAAATGAAAAATTTTACTCTTAAATACAACTATGGAAGTATGTATTTACTTACACATATGCATATTATACTGTCACATAAACACTCATAGATAGATTGATAGATTGATAGATAGATAGATAGATAGATAGATAGATAGATAGATAGATACATAAATAGATAAAATGAAATGACTTAGTAATTCAAAGGCTTTTGTTTCCCTACATGTTCCATTTTAGGCATTGCTGGCACCTGTAGTCAGAATCTACTGAAGCGACTGTCTGGACAAAAGAAATACTCAGTCCTTTAAGAAAAGTTCATTGTGAATTTCAGTACATGTTTTGTGGGGTTTTTTTAATAGCCATGAAAGTATAGGTGTATAGGGTGAAGGGAACCCAGATTATTGTTTTGAGAATAAACAACATTTCTATGGCATTTTAATGTATGCAAAGTCCTTTACATGCATTATTGCTCTTGAACCTCGCAACAACTGTGTGTGCATTTACTATGGATGTCCAGCTATTGTCATCCCCCATTTCTGAGATGAAAAAAGGAGACTCCAAGAGGTTTCAGTGACTTGTCCAGAGCCATGTAGTCAGTAAATAGCAGAGACAGAATTCAAATGTAGGGTTCTTCTTTTTCAAATCCTTCCCTCTTTCCATTATACTTTGATTCTTACCATTTTACCCCCAATTTCATTCAACAGGTATTATTATGCATGTATTTTGTATGAGGCACTCTACTTGGCACTGGGCATACCAAGACAAAAACAAAACCCTTCCTGCCTTCAAGGAGCTTATATTCACTTTATGTTTCCATCTCTTTCTACCTCTTGTAGGCACTTATCAGTTTAAAACTGCTGAGTCAGCCCCTCCAGGTACAGCAATTGGCAGAATCAAAGCAATTGATGCCGATGTTGGTGAAAATGCAGAAATTGAGTACAGCATCACTGATGGAGAGGGTTTAGACATGTTTGATGTCATCACGGACCAGGAAACACAGGAAGGAATTATCACTGTCAGAAAGGTGAGCTTTTGTTTAGTTGCTTTTCTCTGTTTTCGGAGTCATGGAAACTATGCTATTATGGTTCTCTGTAGTGTGGATATATTACATAATGTTCTTTTCATAAATGATTACTGTCAGTTTTCCTTGATGTTACTGAACATTGGCACTACAATAAACCCTCTTTTAACATACATTGAAACCTCCTTAGTTTGGGAACCCTGAATAAACATCTGCCCTTAGGCAGGCCCAGGGTATTAACAACAAATTAATTAGGATCATAAAAATTAATAATACATTGTTAGTCTGTAGTTATAATGGCCTATGAGATATGTTTGATTAAAGAATACTTCTAAAAATGTTATGGTCACCAAACATGGGCAAGGTACTTATGTGTATATAGGTACTTAGATCCCTCATAATACTTCAAGTTGAACATAAAGATGCACTTCTGTCATTTTGTATTACATTTTCCTCTTATCTGTTATTTTATGTGAGAAAGAAAAATGACAGTCCAAAGAACGACAGAAATAAGTAACACATGTAGTACAAAGAGTGTGATACAGATTTCAAGGCAGGTTGTAAACTGAGGCTGGAAAATCACTGCTCTCTGATTTTGTAATTTGTTCAATATGAGTTTCTTTTATTGCTAATGACTTAAAATCTATTCTGCTTCTTGTAAGTTTGCCATCCTGCCTTGGAAATATTGGTGCTTCTGGCTTCAAATAACATGAATTTTCAACTCTCCAGCTTTGAATTACATGTTCCATTATCTGAAAACACACTAAAACATGTTTTGATTCTCCTCAGACAAGCATTTTACACCATAACACAATTAGTAAACCCATTAGTGAACATTAATGTTCTTTAGTCTCTAATACCTTATACCTTATCAGATGCAAACTGGAATTTTATCTAGTAGACTGAATGATTTTCAGTAAAGGATTAAGTAATTGAGTTCATGATGAGGCTTGTCTCCTTTTTGCCAATCTCTTTCCATTCTAAAGAAGTCAATGTAAATTAGAATTTTTTTTAAAATCAGGAAACAGATACTTGTCCTAAGCAATTTTTGCAACTGTCATTACTGTCTTCATTTAGTGAGGGGACTGGTGGGGGGAGGGGATGGAGGAGGAGGGTGTCTTGCAGAGTTCCTTAGGATATCATTCAAGATGCTTCATCTTCCTGCCTGATAAAATTCTACATTTTCTGTATCTATGCAGTGAAACTGGGAATCAACCAGGGATCCTGTCTCCGATACTCAGACTTTTAACTGTCCTGGGCCTCTATTTCTTCATCTATAAAATAAGGAGGTTGAGCTAGATGGTTTCTGAGATTCCCTTCAGTTCTAGATCTATGACATTTGGATTCTATGCATGGGGGAGCAGTCCATATATAGCTGGCAGCCCACATGCCCAAGGTGGTACACGAGCAGATTACAGTTTGCCTTTTCATTACCAGTGAAAACTGTGCCTGTCTTTGAGCATATGCTCATGCATTTCCTTTCCCACCCTAGGATGTGGCATCACTCTCTTCCTACTTAGGAGATGGCCTTCAGGAACTACCCTAAATGGGTTGCCACCCTGACATACCACATTTTTAAGGAAATATTTTATATGATGTTTCCACTAGGGAAAGAATAGGGGTAAGGGAATATCACCTGACACAATTAATCCCATTAGTCTCTAAAACTTTCTATTTGTCTTGTTGCTTATGTTATTTTTTAAGCAAGTTATACAGAAATCAAACTATGTTTCTTGTTATTGGATAGATGCAAAACAAACGAATTTTTTTTCCAAGGTTTTGGACTTTGAGAAGAAAAAACTGTATACCCTCAAAGTGGAAGCTTCCAATCCACGTGTGGAGCCACGTTTCCTCTACTTGGGTCCATTTAAAGATACAGCCACAGTGAGAATCATGGTAGAAGATGTCGATGAACCTCCTGTGTTTGGTAAACTAGCCTATGTCCTGCAAATAAGAGAGGATGCTCAGATAAACAGCACAATAGGCTCAGTGTCAGCCCAGGACCCTGATGCTGCCAAGAATCCTGTCAAGTAAGCAAGCTACTTTTATATTGTATTTCTGTGATTGATCTGCCTTTATCCCCAAATCTGCCCACCTTTTATTTGAGTACACCTTTTCTTCAGAGTCTGAAAACAATAATAACCACAGAAGGCAGAGTGTCTGTGTAGAGTATTGTGGAAAGGAAGAGTGCTGATTTAACATTTGCCATACAAGAAAATAAACCTGATTTTTCTTGTACCTTATGTATTTCTCTGCCCACAAATTATGCTCCACTGGAATTATAATAATACTTTCAAACAGACCAATACATGAGAGTGCTGGAATCGTGGAGTAACACAGCTAAAGTGAACCCTGAGAAAGCATCGAGTCTGAATCCTCACCTTTGGCAGTGGTCAGAATGATCTAATGGTTGAACCTGATTCTCAGGGTGTAAGTAATTTTCTGGAACTGTGTTAACTAATGTAGAGGGCTAAAGTAATACAGATAAAATGCAAGGGAGGTATGTAAAACACTTTTTAGTATCCAAAAGATAATTCGTACTCTAAAAATATCTTACTTAAGGGAAAGCCTAAAATTAAAAAGGATAATAAAGTTATGCAAAATGCCAAGATACTGTATTTGAAGAGATTGAGTTATACCATTCTTACAGCTAAAGGACAGTCATTAAGATCCAAGATCAAAGATTCAAACCACACTTCAAAATACAATTAATAGTTATAGCAGCATTGTTGAGACTTCCTTGTATTTTTATGGCACATTAAAATTTTTAAAGCTGTTTTAACAAGTACTTATTAAGCACCTGCTACATGCAAAGTACTGTATTAAGTATTGGAGGTACAAAGACAAAACACATTAAAAACAATAACAACGGTTCCTGCCCTCAGACAGATTAACATGCTTGCTATCTTAAAGCAGAAATGGGACTTTTATTGCTTTTTCATTTTTCTCTAGGAAACTAAACTTAAGGTTTTCATGATTAAAGGGTATTACTTCCTGCCATCCTTCCCTTTCTTCTGCCTTCCACCCTTAAGCCTTAAATGACTGCTGTCCTAGAGAGAAAGGGATCAGTAACAGATGTGTCCTAGGCTGAGAAAGTATAAGCAGAAAATTAATGTATATACCTAGAGAGTGTGGTGCCCATGACAAAGTAACACAAATATAACCCATCATTCCTAGAAAACCTTTGACAAGACCAAATTCAGGCTTAACTGGCTATATTACATATATGAGCAAATGATCATTTCTCAATTTATTGAGTTCTCATTTATCAATCAGTATCATGGTAGCAGAGAGAAACAGTCTTTTAGTTGTTCAAATTTTTGTTGATATGAAGCAAATTTTCGTATCTGTGCTTTTATTTGTCTCAAAAACGTGCTTTCTACCTCCTACATTGTGCCACAAAGAAATAAGCAACTGACCAAATCTGGTCTGCAGAAAGGTAATTATGAGGATTTTTTTTCCAGAAACCATCCTTTGATGCAATGGAATACATCAACATCGATCATCTCTAATTTGTCCTATATGTAACTTTTTTGTACATAGTTGTCCTCATGTTGTCTCCCCCATCAAACAATGCACTTCATAGGAGCAGGGGTTGTCTTTTGTCTTTCTTTGTATCCCCATTGGCACTTAGCACAGTTCCTGGCACACAGTAAGTTCTTAATAAATGCTTACTGACTAACTGAATAACTTACATTGCATTGAAATATTTTCTAGGGCAAGATTGGTTAGGAAAGTCAAGGCAATATTAATATTTATGATAATCTTTCTTTCAAAATATTTGTTGTCATGATAACCTCACTGAAAGAGAATGTTTTTATACCAAAACTTTTAAGTAAAACTCCCATTGTACTTCCATGAGAGAATTTTCTAAACACCTTTATGAAAATGTATTACAGAGAATTCACACAAATATTCACACCTCTTCCTGACCCACAAATTATCCTGGCTGCTCATAGTGTCAAATGAGAAGCTGCTGAAACTTGGGAAGTAATAGAGTACAAAACACACATAGGCTCTACATGGCAGAAATATCTTCCCAGACCCTTGAGCAGCTTGATTGCCAAATTTAGTAGTGGTAGAGTCTATAAGTAATCTGCCTGGATGGATTAGTAACTACCTTGATGAACCTAATAATGATGAAGGATGAAGAGGAGAGAAAGAGAAAGAGAAAAAGAAAGGGAGAGAGGAAAAGGTAAAGAGAGAAGGGGGAAAGGAAAGAACCTGTTATTGCATGGTTATATATGCAAATATTATATATGTACACATATAAATATGTGTATTACTTTATACTTTGGGTTTATCATTAATTTTTAAATTCTTCACTGGACAAATATCTACTGAGGGAGGACAACGACTATACAGCTTTGGTATTTCAAAACTGATTCCTTTCTTTCCCTTTAAGATCAAGAGCCTCTTTAATAACATTTTAGATCCGAGAATCATAGGTCTTAGATCTGGGGATGACCTCTGATCCATGATGCATTATGTTTATTTTGGAAAACCCGAGACTAGGGATAAAAAAAGGCCAAGGGTGATGTTATATTTGTGTACACTGACTATTAAATATAATGACCAAAATATCTTGACCATGTCATTTTTCATGGAGCGAGGAAATATTTTAGATATTTATTAACATATGTTACTGAATTTGTAAATATCCATTATCCCTTTTATTTATTGCAAAGTGAAATTATCTTTATGCTTAAATTGAAATCAGAAAAAGATAATGTTTGATACTGTCATACTTGCTTTTAGTAAGTTTTGATCCATAAATGGATCAGATTTGAGTTAATTTAATTTAATCAGATCTGAGTTAATCATTTTAAACAATAAAAAATAAAATACCAGTAAAAAGAGAATGCAATTCCGATCCAGTTCAATAAAAATATCATTCAAGGACTTGGCTAATTTAATGTCTCTTTTTCCCAGGTCATTAAATGATAAAAAATAAAGCCCATCAAAAAAATCATTAGCATTTATAACAAAACGAGCAGCAAATTGTGATGGCTGCGCTATTCTAACAAGAGAGTTTGGTTATATTTTCAGACTAAAGCTGTGAGTAGCAAACAATTCTCTTATAAAAATAAAAATTCATCTTCTTATCAGACAATTATATGGAAGTAAGGTCATCAGTGAGTACTCATGATAGTTACATGTGAAGCAAATATAAGTAATTGAATAAATTTACTATAATTTCCTATCTATCTAGTCCATTATTCTAAAATATCTTATGTAATTTAAGTTTTAGAAATCCATCTAAAATATCTAATAAGAGACAATCATTAAATGTCTTTTATGTGAAGAGCCAGGGAAAATAGAAAGAAGAAATAAGACACAGTCTTGGTGCTCAAAGGGCTTCTATTCTAGAAAGTGAAGATGGCATGTACAAATCTAAATATAACTTCACTTGGAATGTTCTGAGTGCCTAAATAAAGCATGAAGTTCCATGAGATAGATGAGGGAGAGATCAGGCTAGACTGAAGGAAGAAAGGCATATTTGATCTGAGAAAACAGGTCGTGATGAAAACAAAAACAGTGTAAGTAAAAATATGGAAGTGAATTCGGATAGAATTTGCTTTGATCCATTCCAGTCTGGCTGCTCTGTAGAACACATAAGGGGAAAGATTATGCAATAAGGTTAGAAAGGTAGACTGGAGCCAAAGGCTCCAGTAGAACTCAATGTCAGGCTGTGATTTTGATACCATTAACATCTCCTGCATGCTGCTTTTTTCTTTCTTTTTCTTTTCTTTTAATCTCAATTCACAGAACAAAACAAACATTTCCATTAACACTTTTAGGAAGCAGTTTTTACACACTCAAAAATTTGTTTTCCTTCTAAATAACAATCATGATCAAAATGTTGCCATATTATTGTTTTCAAATTCCAGCAACATCTCATTTACCTAGGGACTTCCAGGAATATCGAATACTCAGAATGCAGCCAAGAACATAGAAATGGAAAAGGTCTGAGTTACTTTTGAGAAAACAAAATAACTGTCAGAAAACCAGTTCACCAAAGTCATGTATTGGTTCAGAGTATTTTGAATCTGGAGCAGAGATTAGGAAAAGACAACAAGTCTCATCATTTCCTTTAATAGATGTAAAATCTAGAGGCACAGATAGGTTAAGTGACTTGTTCAAGACTTTGGGACTTATGACTTCTAGTCCAAGACTTTTTTCCTAAGACATAATATTTCCCATAGTTGTATATATAGGAAATATTTATTAGGCCCTTACTTGGAACTTGTTTATTCTTACTTTATGCACAACGCATTGTCATATGGTTTCTCAACTCATGGCAGATTAAAAGTAGAAAATTAAATAATGGTAAAGGAGTAGCTAAAGGTTAATGCAATGACCTTAACCCACTGACATCAAGGAAGGTTAAAAAAAGTGTAAAAGGCAGACAAAGAACTCATAAAGCATAGCTATCTGGGACCATCAATATAGAGGAAAATAGACTTAGATTCTATTATCAATATGTATTAAAGTTATTAATCATCAGTGTAATTTAATTCATGATTCATGATAATTCATGTAATTTAATTCAAGATTCATTACCTCAAACTCAACATGTCTTAAAATGGAACTCATGATTTTTCCTCAAAACCCAACTATCTCCTTCATACTGACCTATTGCTATAGGTAGTAGTGTCATTCATAGTCACCAAATCTTGATCCCTATCAGTTCTTCCTTTGTAATATGTCTTTCCATATTTCAGGTCCTCTTACTAGTATTCTTTTTGAGCCCTTATTTTCTTGAAGCATGGACCACTTTAAACTCTTCTTAACTGGTTTCCTAACTATATCTACTCTCTCCACACTACAATCAATCTTCCTTCTCATTGGCAGACTTATTTTCTTCTAATACTGTTTTCACGCCTTTAACTCAAAAACCTTCAGTAACTCCTACTATGTACAGCATAAAGACTGAGGTTATTACCTAAGCATTCAAGGGCCTCCACAATACAATGCCAATCTGCCTCTTCAACTATTTCTCACTACTCCTTAACATGAATAACTTGATGTAGTAGGGGAAAAGAGCTGGATTTAGAATTAGAAAAATTGGGTTCAAATTCTTCTTTTGATGCTTACTGATTAGTCACCTTGGTCAAGAGACTAAACTTCTCGTAGTCTCCATGTCTTCTATGAAATGGTTAATAATTGTACTACTATATCGTATCTATGGTTGTGAAGAAGGTACTTTTCAAATCATAAAATGCTAACCCAGTGTGAGTTGTCATCATTATTAATCTTCTCCTCCAAACCACAGAGTTAACATATTGTCTCCTGACAACATTTCCCCTATTCCTGCCTCAGTACCTTTACCACTTCCATTTCTCCCTACTGCAAATACCCTTCCTTCAATGTCCATTCAAAAGCAGTCTCCTCCATGAAAGTTTTTTTTGACATCACATGATAATTCTATTACGTATTTTAGCTCACTTCATATATCTATATAAACTTACATGCTATATATATATATGTATATATATATATGTTTCATATGAATTTATGAATACACATGTGTATTTAAAATAAACTTGCAGGCTATAAAGCAAATTCACACAAATCACCAGTATTTTTATATTATATCAATAAAAACCAATAGGAAAAGATAGAAAGAATGATTCCCTTTAAAATTGCCATAGAACTTATAAAATACTCAGAAGTCTATGGTTATATATACATATCATCTTGGAAGTCTTTATCCATATGCAGATATAGATTAGATATAGATATGAACTAGCTAAATGTAACTTCAAACAACTATTCACAAAAATAAAGACAGACCTAAATAATTAGAAAAATTGGTAATTACATATGGAAGAATGAAGCAATGTAATAAAAATGACAACACTACTTAAATCCATTTACTAATTCAAAGCAATATGAATCAAACTACCAAAGAATTACTTTGTAGAACTAGAAAAAAATAATAACAATAAAATTCATATAGAGGGGAATAGTCAAGAATCTCAAGAGAAAAAAAGGGAAAAAATAATCTCAAAAGAAATAATGAAAATAAATGGGAACAAAGAGGGTCCAACAGAACCAGATCTCAAAGTATACTACAACAAGATTGGTTTAAAAAATAGAAATCTACTAGAGGAACAGGTTAGGAAGGAAGGAAACAAGCATTTATTAAGCACTTATATGGTAGGCACTGTGCTAAGTGCTTTACAAATTTTATATCATTTGATTTTCACAACAACCCTATGAAGAAGGACCTGTTATTATTCCCATTTTAAAGATGAGGAAAGTGAGATAGACAGAGGTTGAGTGAATTGCCCAGGGTCACATAGCTATTAAGTGTTTGCGGGCAGATTTGAATTTTGGTGTTTCTGAATACAGACCCAGTGTACTATCCACTGGGTCCCCTAGCACACAAAATACTGAAGCAAATGTATCTAATACCCAAGTATTCAATAAACTTTAAAACCCTTATTATTTAACAAAAATCACTGGAAAAAAAACTGAACAGCAGTATAAAAGAAACTTGATTTAGACCAGCACTTCATATCTTATAGAAAGATAAGCTCAGTGGATCCATCACCTAGATACGAAAAGTCTCATTATTAACAAATTAGAGAAATGTGGGAAGGAAATTGCCTACCAGATCTACACATAGGAGAAAAGGAATAGAGAGGATCACAGGAAAGAAAGTGAATAATTTTAATTATGTCAAATTAAATGGTTTTGCATAAACAAATCCAATTAAACTAGACTTAAGAGGGAAATAATTAACTTAGGAAAAAAATCTTTGTAGCAAGTTTCTCTGTGATAAAGTCTCATTTTCAAAATATATAAGGATCTATTTCCAATTTATAAGAAACAATGATTCCTCAGTTTATAAATGATCTAAGAACAATTTTCAAGGGAAGAAATCTAGCCTATGTATACTCATAGGAAAAAAAGCCCCAAATTACTGCTAATTAGAGAAATGCATATTAAAGCAATTCAGAGACACCCCTCATGTCCATCAGAGTGATGAAAATGACAAAAAAAAAGGAAAATGATAAATTTGGGAGGAGTTGTAGGAAAAGAAGAACACTGTGTGAAAATAAACACATCAACATAAATGCAACATTTATGTTGATGGGTCTGTGAATAGGTACAGCTCATTTGAAATTATACATAACAGGTTTGTAAATAGAGCTTGCATGTCCTTTCACCCAGCTGTCCCATATGCCCATAGCCAAAAGAGATCAAAGAGGAAAAGGTCCTGCTTCATGTATAAAAATATTTAAAGCAGCTCTTTTTATTGTGGCAAAAAAAAGTGAAATGGTGGGATGTCCATCAAATGAAGAACAGCTGGATAAATTGTGGTATATGAATGTGATGGGGAATTATTATGCTATAAGAAACAAGGGAAGACATGATTTTCAAAAACACATGGGAAGACTTATATGAACTGATAAAAAGGGATGTCGAATCAGAAGAGCAATTCTTACTAAAACATATATATATAAAAGAACAATTTTGAGGACTTTTACAAACTGAAAAAGAATGAAATGAGAGGAAGCAAGAGAAGTATTTGTACAATAGCAAGAATAAGGCAAAAACAAGCCCCTTTGAAAGCTGTAAGAACTGTGACCAATACAGAGACCATTTGTGATTCCAAAGGACCAATGATGAAACATGCAGGCATTACACATGGATTAAGAGTGCAGAATTTATATATACATAAACATGTATACGTATGTGTATATATGTACATATATAATTCATATTTGTATGTAATCATTGAGAGAATTTGCTTGACTATGCATATTTGTTATAAGAAATTTTTTAATGGAGTGGGAAGTGACAGGGAGTAATGAGAAAAGATTTCTGTTAATTTTTTTTTTTAATAGAGAGGTTAGGTGCTGCTACAGATGTGAATTGTGTCATGTACTTCAGATGAGGTCACAGCATTATTAGTTTTATTTCACTGCTTTACTTTGTTACAAGAGAATTTTCAGAAAATGGACATAAAGTGTAAATGTTTATAGTATTTAAAAACATCAATAAAATTTAAAAAAATAAAATCAGCTTAAAGAAAAAGTATATGATAGTTTCAAGTATCTGTAAGGTCATTATACGGAAGAGGGATTAGTTTTATTTTGACTGGTCTCAAAGAGCAAAATTGAAGGAGGGGAAGGAAGGACTGTGGAAACTGAATGAAATTGATTTGGGCATGATATAAAGAAAAAGCTTCCTAACATATATAGAACTAGACAAAATGTAATGGTCTGCATTCAGAGGTAATGGAGACCTAGACTACCTCTCCATGTGTAAGTCTTTCAGACTCCGTCCTCCTTGGAGAGCTTCAAAGGCTAGAGACCTACTTGTCATGGATGCCGTCGAGGATTCATGCTCAGATATCTGTTAAATTAGATGGCCTATGAGGAACCTTTCATCTTTGAGATTCCATATTCCTACTGGGTAAAGACCTTGTCTTAGAGTTCTTTGTAATCTCATGGCCTACCAAACCATGTAAGTGCTCGATATTTTAAGAATCAACTAATGATTCCCTGGAGGTGCTAGATGAATGTCATTATTCTAGAACATTTGATAATGCTTGTTGATCAACATTCTATAGGCTTTGCCATATAAAAATGAACTAATAAAATATTAGTTTTCTATGGGGAAAGTCCTATTAAGTATAGTAGACAAATGTTTAAAAGATATGTTGTATGTGAACAATAGTTCAATGACTTTCAACTCCATGGTATTTAATATTGTCAAGATATTAAAAGTTCAGATAAAGCAAAGTTCTATGTTTTGGAATCACCAAAACAGAAATATTATTCTTTCTTCCAAGTTCAATCTAGTACATTTATTAAAAGGTCTCCTTCCAAATTTCATACACAAAGGCAAGTCATTGAAAATCCCCCAAATTATGTAAAGTATAGAGTTCATCTAAATCTATACTTTAACATGCCATTAGAAAGTAATGTTTAGAAAAATACTAGAAAGTAGCTTGGAACATCCCTCTTAATGTGAATCTATATACTCTGAAATAGGATGAATAATAAAATAGAAACTCTGCTAAGTACCTTGTGGTAATTTTAGGATATATTGGAACAGCAGTTAAGAAAAAATCATTTCTAAATTCTTCTCTCCATTTCAGGTATTCTGTAGATCGACACACTGATATGGACAGAATATTCAACATTGATTCTGGAAATGGTTCCATTTTTACTTCTAAACTTCTTGACCGAGAAACATTGCTGTGGCACAACATTACTGTCATAGCAACAGAGATCAGTAAGTCAGATCAAAATACTATTTCTGACTCTCATGTTAGAAAGAGTCTTCTGGCTAAGGGCTTGTGAAGAACAATTGAAAGTTGTCACGTATAGGGATGATCCTACTCAATAACTCTTGAGGAAAAGAAGCACCACGAATGATAGTCTGCAATTTTCTTTTCTTCCTAGAGAATTTCTCTATTTATACATGGAGAGGTAGCCTAGGACTTTCAAAAGTAAGAGGAAAATAAAGTCCTGTGCTTTGGAATCATCAAAATAGAAATACCTTTCTCTCTTGTGATTTACTTATACCAAGTTTTATACGTAGGACTGGAAAGTAGATTCTCACACTGTCATGTTATTTATGTACATAAATATATATCTATATATACACACATACATACACACACATACACATGCACATATACGTATATATACATATATCTTGATGTCTTATTAGTCAAAGCTGTTAATCATTCATATCTGCAGCTACTTCAGAACTTCAAAAGATAAAGTATTTCATCAGTATGGGTAGTCATTTTACTTCTATAGAATAAAATACTTCCATGTTTCAGTAGGGAGAGGAGGGAAAGGAAAAAACAGCATTTATTAAATACTTACTATATACCAGAAGGGCAGCTAGGTGGTGCAGTGGATAGAGCACCAATGCAAGAGTCAGGAGGGCCTGAGTTCAAATCTCACCTCAGACTCTTGACACTCACCAGCTGCAAGACCTTGGGCAAGTCACTTAACCCCATCCTGGGTCATCTCCAGTCATCCTGATGAATATCTGGTCACTGGATTCAGATGGCTCTGGAGGAGAAGTAATGCTGGTGACTTGCACAGCCCTCCCTCACTCAAAACAAAGTCAAGTGCAAGTCATGTCATTATTTCTCTAATGTCATGGTCTTCTGTAACAAAGGGTGAACACACACTATATACCAGGTACTATGCCAAATGCTTTACAAATATTTCATTTGATCCTCACAACAAGCTGGGTGCTCTTATTATTCTCATTTTGTTGTTGAGGAAACTGAGACTGAGAGAGGTTAAGAAATTCAAACCCTCCAACTCCAAGCCCAGCACTCTAACTACAGGTACTCTTGAGTTACTGTAGCCAAAAGCTTCATCACACGAGGACCACCATTGTTTTAGTATATTTCTCCACAGTTCACAAGGTTATTCATCTTTAAGTGCTTTGCTAGTTCCCTACTCACCCTCCATCCTGATAGGGCTTTCCATACCTTGAACTATGCTTGACTGCCCTTCTGTGATCGTAGGTTCTCTCCATACCATAATTCAACAGTGTCCCAGGAGAAAATTATAATCATATTCTCCAGTGGATCTGGGATCTCATCCATGTGGACATTCCAACAATATAGATTACAACTCGTCTATACCTGCTCATTCTGTGGAACCCTTTGTCTATGTCCTCCCCTTCCTGTACAATGTGCTGAGTTTCCTTTATCAGTTTTTCTTGCTATGGTGAATAGATCACATAGAATACAGAGTCTGTCAATTGGTCATCTCTTGTTCTCACTGCAAGAATCTGTCTTTCTTCTTCATTAATCATATATTCACAATGTCCTAGTCTTGGGTAACCAATGAAACGAAGAGTAGAAAATCATATATGTGAGTTCATGTGTATACATGTCATTTGTATGTTTATGTACATATATTAACATACACATCTATATTTCTTAAATATGGATACCTTATAATATCACTATTTCTCTTCTTGGAAGCCCATCTTCCAGGACTTTGTCTTGAATAACTTCAATATTAAAGAGAGAATTATTTCAACTAAAAAGCATCAGAAACCAATCAGAAAACCATTGTTAATAAGTAGCAATAACAGATTTCATGAAATGTGATTCAAAGTGGAAGCTGCAAAGAGAGCCCTTGAAATAAGATTGATTTGCAAAATGCCAATTATATAATATAGCTTAATGTAAGGAGCAATAAGCAACAGCGATGAATCTATAAAAGTAAAATATTGCTTTATCATTGTAATTACCACTATTCTTTTTAGGAAATAAAGCTTTTTTAGTAATCAAAGTTCCCCCCATGCCACCTCAATGCCTCATTCAAACACCCACCCCATGTAATATTATAGTGTGCAAATGACCCTGAAATTTTCCTCTGCTGTAACAATGGAAAACAAGTTCTGGGAAGTCCTGCAAAACTGAAAATAGTTCAAATGTTTGTGATGTGTCATCTGAGAACCATTGTATCTACATTTGGAAAGGTTCTTCACCAGCTTGTCATAAGGGGACACATTTTTGAGCTATGCCAACTTTCTGTGAGCACCTCATGTCATCGTTTCTCTGATGGCATGGTCTTCTTTGGGAATGAAGGACAAACACAACAACCAAGTCTAGAAAGATCATAAGGCATCTGGGTGCTAGGTCTGCAGTTAGGCAAACCTGCATGCAAATCTCACCTTAAAGTGCTATATAAATGCTAAGGAGGAGGAATAGGATAATGAGGATGTGCTAGCAGAGGATCACAGCTTCACTGAATCCAAACCAATAGAAATCATAGATCCTTGAAGTAATGAAGTATGAAATTTACTTAGTTTCAGCTTCCTCTCTATGAACTTATACAAAGAATCATAGAGTGTTAGACCTGGAATGGATTTTACTACTCATGCATTCTACAGATGAGGAAACTGAGTCCCCAAGAGATTTAGTGATACCAGTTCATCACCTGTGTTCATACTTCATTCTCAAAGAAAATCATGATTATCAGAGAAATGAATACCTAATATGGGCCAGATACTGTACTAGTTTCTGGGGATAGAAGTACCAGAGTTTACAAAGCTATTTTGTGACAAGAAACAGAACTAAAATTTAGATTTTCTGGTTCCTAGATAATTCCCTTTCTCTTAAACCATCCTAATTTATTTTTAACATCTTAAATATTAAGGATTGCTTTCTATTTTACCACCTAATGAGATTTATATGAACAGTTTGCACATATAATGATTAAGAAATGTGAACAATTCATTTGGAAAAATAAAAAGGAATTTGAAGGCAAGAGGGGACTATAAAAGTCATCAGATAGAATCCCCAAATTTTCCAGAAGCAACTGAATGGCCAAGAGCCTACATGACTACTTAGTGACAGATACAGAACAGACCCCTTTCGTCTGTCATCTGCTCCAGTGTGTCTTTCACTACATAACACAATAATTGATATTCCAGATTACCAAATGAATTTGTTCACCTTAGACTTGTCAGTCATTATTTTTGTTATATTTTTATTCCATGTAAGCATTTTATAATCCACCAGCCCAGGCATGGAGAACCTGTGACCTCAAGGCCACATATGGCCATTTAGGTCCTCAAGTGTGACTCTTTGAATGCAAACTTCACAGAACTTTAATAAAAGAATTTGCCTTTAATAAAAAGAATTTGTTCTGTAAAGTTTGGACTCAGTCAAAAAGCTGCACCCAAGGACCTACAAGGCCACATGTGAGCTTGATGTTTCCCCACCTGGAATCAGCCCTTTTAATGCCTCCCACATAGTTTTCTCATTCTGCTTCCCAGCTTTTACTTATATTCTATTTGCCTGCTTTTTTCTAGCCTCTATTGCTTCACTTCTTTACAGACTCACCTCTAAAAACCCATTCCTGGATAATCTTCTCTGCCTTCTGACTACTTTTTACTGACTGTAGACTGATATTATTATCACTTAGTTACTTTGTTTTCTAGTTTCACTTAATGTATGGTTCACAGGAGGCTCATCTATATTTTAAATAAATTAGCTAATTATTGATGCCTATACTAAATGAAAGATCAGTCTGGTAAATGAAAGCTCCTTCCTTTTGTGACATTTTACAGACAATCCAAAACAAAGTAGCCGTGTACCTTTATTTATCAAAGTTCTGGATGTCAATGACAATGCCCCAGAGTTTGCTGAATTCTATGAAACTTTCGTGTGTGAAAAAGCAAAGGCAGAACAGGTAAGTATAGTAAAATAATAAAGTAGAGTCAAACCTCCTTAATTCAAAATTTGTAATAAATCAGATTGGGTTAGGTTCAAAATTCTTACTTCATGCTCTTTTTGCTTAAGAAATCATGGTGGAATTAAAAATCTAAGGGAGAAGTTTAGCCTACTTGAAATTTCACATTCATTATATAGAAAGGATGCTACTCTATTCATTAAAGCAGGCCAGTGGGACCCCTACTGGGAAAAATTTTGTTAGTTCATTTGAATCACTATATAGTTTTGAATAAATAAGTAGAATTACTTTTGTGGGATCCTATAACTCAGGCTTTTCAGGTGTAAAGGGTGCTCCCAAAATTTCCAGTTACACAGGTCCTTAGAGAGCAAATAAATATTCTTACCCTCAGGGTTCTAGGAGTAACCCTGAGAGATTGAGCATGGTTTTCTAGTACTTTCATTTGCAAGAAACCCACTGAGTGTCTTCTTCCCTCAAAATCATTTGATTAGTTGATATCACCCAATATCAATTAATTAAAATCAATTGGCAAAAGGAAATTTACTGAGAAGATATAACTAAATAGACTAGATATAGACTAAAGTAATAATAAATATAGACCAAAGTATAACAATGTCCCTTAGACTGGGGGCATATTCGCCCCCCACACACTCATACAGTTCCTGAGGAGAATAAATTCAGACTTAATGTGGTTGGTATAAAAGATCCTCCCCCCAGTTTAGGGGTGGCAGGTAGTGGACACTTCTTGACTTTGGGAACCCTTTTCTTCCTTCATGGAATTCCCACCAAGTTCACATCATCATGTCTATAGCACAGTACAACTGTTGTTGTACCTTTAATGTCACACCCTTGTTCAACTGGACAGTATCTTTGCAGGGATGTTTCAAATAGGTCATTTAATGAACTCAGCCGCTGTGACTAGCAGTGGACTCTACTATGAATTCCTTTGCTTTTATGTCTGATCGTTTACATAAATTTTCAAAGTTTACAAGGTCATAACCTGGTTTATTCCATACATACACATTCATCTAAAAATCAAGAAAGAGCAAAAACAAGGCACCATTCAGTCATGAACACATGGCCAAGTTTGAGAGTGAGTCTGATGTTCCTTACCCAGCAAGAGACTAATATCAGGTAGTTTCCACTGCAAGGGAAGAAAACAAGAGATCATCAGACATTTTGCATGCATACTTAGTTCACATCTTTTAAGAGATTTTTCATCACCACGCAGTAAGCTGAAAGGAAACAGTCAGAGAACGAGTGTTCTGATATGAGGGGGCTTCCATTATACATCCTTGATGCATAAGGTCATCTGAGAGTCTAGACAAAACTTCTAGGCATCCCTTTTTATATGGGGTATACTGATTTTCTTCTCCAGAGATCCTTGTACCATAGATGTCCCTTGAAGTCCTAAACAAATTTTCTCTGGGTCTCTAGACCCAGCCTCCCAAAATTTCCCTCTTGGGTCCTACCAATCAAAGGGTAATCTGAATGGAATTCCAAACTCACCCTCAGTGACACCATGTTCTAATGGCTTATTCTTTCAGGGGAAAGCTAAGTGAATCCTAAGGTCAAGTTTTAGGATTCCACTTAGGAAGAGTTATAGAGTCATACATAAATGTCACTTATGACTCAATAATCCCCAAAGAGACCTTAATGTCCCTTGATAGAATTACTAGGTCCTAGTATTAGATAATTTATGAAATATAAAGTCCCTCCTATGGAAGATGATTCTAACCATTCCAGGAGGGGCCTTGGGATGTTTCCTATTCCATTAAACTGTTTGTGTCCTCTTTCTATGCTGTTTCTTCTCTGTTCTTCCTAGATTTCAGCAAGATTTCCTCTTTTTTCCTATAAACTCGGAGCAGCTGCTATAGTCAGCTCCACTCCCCCAGGAAGCTATCTCATTGATTTCTGAGAGCTGTGAGGGGTTTGACCAGTATTCAGACTGTCCTTCCCTCATCAGTCCAATTTAGTGAGATTTCTTAAGATTCCTAATGAAATAAGTTCTTATTGCCAGTGTAAAACATTATGTCAAATTTTGTCAAAATCAGACCTAATCATTCTAAACCATGCAAGGCAGCATTACATGGAGAGAGGGGAAGGATCTAGTCAGGCTCCTTTCTTTGTATTTGAGATTTGATTGCTAAAGCAAGCTGCTGAACAGACTTTTCTCTGCCTTGGCAAACGGCCTCAGTTCTAGCAGGTAGTGAAATAATATAGTTTGATAGATCAAAATGATAATGTTTTATGGCTTTTTTTTACACTCAAGAATTTTCCAATCACCCAGCCCTTTGAATGCAACAGATTCCCCATCAGTCTTTTAAATCCCATCATTAATCTCAGCAGTTCAGTGCAAATGGAGATGTCATGCCATCCCAGTCAGAAAAGCAATACAGCAACTTTATTTCAATTGTAGCTGATCCAGACCCTGAGTGCTGTTGACAAGGATGACCCTTACAATGGGCACCAATTTTCCTTCTCCTTGGCTCCTGAAGCTGCTGGCAGCTCGAACTTCACTATTCATGACAACAAAGGTAAATGAATACAAATGACATTCCAAAGGTTGTCCTCTTATCCTAACTCAGTTTAATAATATTTTATTCTGCTTTCTGGTTTCAGACAACACAGCAGGAATCTTGACTCGGAAAAATGGCTACAATAGACATGAAATGAGCACCTACCTCCTGCCTGTGGTGATCTCTGACAATGACTACCCAATTCAGAGCAGCACAGGGACTGTGACCATTCGTGTCTGTGCATGCGATCATCACGGCAACATGCAGTCCTGTAATGCAGAGGCACTTATTCACCCAACTGGACTGAGTACTGGCGCTCTGATTGCCATCCTCCTGTGCATCATTATACTTCTAGGTAAACTGCTTCTCTGTGGGCCCTTTGTCCTAGTGCTAAGAGGGAACATAGGCTTATTATGAAACAGTAGCTTTTGTCCACTTGCCCCACTAAAATATACATCCTGACACTGGTGAGTGCAGTTATAGGTAATGGAACCTCAATGAAAAACTAGTTTTATTTGACTGCCTTTGGGAGCTAAAGATAAGAAATGTGTGGTAGCAGAATATTTCTTCCAAAAGCATTTTTTTTAATATGAGCAGTTGATGACTTGGGGCCTTCCAGTTTCATTTCTGAATTTAGCAAGATACTTTAGTCTAAAGTAAAGAAGAATGAATTTGGAGACAGAGTGGTCTGGGTTCAAGCCACAGCTCTGTTATGTACTATGCAATTTTGGCTGACCATTTAACTTTTATGAATCTGAGTTTTCTCATCTGTAAAATGATGATCCTAATACCTATAGCTATCAACCTTCAAGGGTTTCTGTGAAGATTAGAGTTTTCATAACTATTAAATAATTATATTTAAATATAAGCAATTTCTGTTGATATTTAACTTGATTCAACAATAAAACTATTACTTTTGTGTATATATTATACGTTATATATACATATATTACATTATATTTACCTAAATAAAATCTTATATGTGCATACACCTATTATACATTATATATACATATATTATATTATATTTATCAGAATAAAATCATATATTATTGGAGAGAAAGATATGAAATGTTTAATTTGACCTCCACTAAAGCCCTCCCCAATGTGGCATGGAAGTGACTCAGGGTTCTCAAAGGCTCAGACAATAGAATATAGAACATAAGACCTGTAAGTGCCTCTGACTGGGTTTTAAAACCCTTCAAAACCTGGCCCCAACTTATCTTTCTAGTCTCATTGGACACTACTGTTCCTCCCATACTTTAAGACCCACCTAAATGGGCCTTTTGTTTCTCCCTTACTCATGCTGTCTCACATTCCTAGAATTCACTCCCTCCTTCTTCTGCCTCGAGTTCTTCTCTTCCTCAAACACCATCTCCTACTAAAAAAGACTTTTGCTATCTCCCAGCTTGAAGTAGCCTCACTTCCATACTACTTTGTATTTAACAACTTTATAAAAAGTTGCTTTTCTCTATAAGCAGATGGAGTTTTGTGGCAGTTTCTTTAAATTGACAAAATTAGTGTCTGATAATAAGTAGAGCAAAAAATAAGTAAATAAAATAATTTTAAAGATTAAGGAAAATAAAATTTTTTTAGGTTTTTTTCTTCTACCTGTAATCCTGCCCTTTCTTTCTATATTTAATGATGCCATCTAAAAATGTTGATTACACCATCTCTAGAAGATTTCAAAATTATGTGTTCCTTCCACAGTTTATATTAGTCTTTGATTGTGAATCTTTGTTAGACAGCCTTATTTTTAAGTGGCTCCTGACCTTCTCCAAAATCAAGAGAACTTCCACAATGACTGCCCACAAATGCCATCCTGTGAAATGTCCCTGGTCACAAGTCACTACTTTTAGCCATCTCATACATGTCAACTCCTTAGAACCATCCCATGGGCCAACATGTATTAAATGACTGTATGGCATGGTACACTAGGAGATAACAACTGCAAAGAAAGACATATATTTGGGAATCATGAAAAATGAGTGGAATTTCAGTCATAATCATAAGCAAATGTTGATCCAGCTTCCATTTTTACTCACAATGGACCTGCCATAATTCTCCCTGTAACAGTTGAGTTAGAAATTTTTAGCAGCTCTGTAGCTCTTTGCCATCCTTCAAAATATGGAGACTAGACTTGAAAAGTTCATGTTCCCAGTAGATAAAGGAGGGCATTATAGTTAAATAACCCAGCTCCCTTAAAGAAAAGAAAGAAAACATATGACAGACTCAGAGAATTTGAAGAAAAAATGAGTACCTGCATTTTTCTCTAAAAAGATGCCAAAATAATATAAGAATGAAATATTCAGGAAGTCTGAATCAGTGCTACTAATTATTATAAAAACCTTGAAACTCAACATCAAAACTGTGAGAGTTTTTGACAACTAGAGCATGAAGGAGGTATTTAAAATTATGAGAATAAATAAGATACAAAGGGAAAATGCAAAAAAAAATCAGTGATTTTTTGAAATGTAAGCCAATAAAAAATAATTGTATAATAATTTTTTAAATATCTTTTCAAAATTGGTGAAATCTAATATTAGAAAGGACCTTAAAGAGATAGCAGGTTGTTGGGGGGTTTTTAATGGTTTTTCACATAATCTTAAATCTAATACTTTTTTATGGAAATCTATGGAAGAAAATCTTCTCAGTCATCAGAAATCAGGTAACTTTTCCATAATCAACATAAACTTGATATCTGACACTGTTGATAGAAAGATTTCATGATACTTTTCATGAGTTAGGGAAAATTTTAGTAACAAACAAGATATTTTTACTCAAATTATTTTTTCCATAAGAATATACTTTGGAAATTTTTATAGAAAAATATGAGCCATTTTACAAAAATTTAAAAATAGAAGCCCATCTCTTGTTTCAGGAAGGAAGACATATTTCTATAGTGAAAATTTGTGCACAGTAGAGACTTCCAAATCCCAACTAGTGACCCACTTACCTCACATAAAATTCAATAAATAGCATTTAGTAAAGAAAAGAATCCAAGTCTTGGAATTTGAAGACCAGGCTTTATGTCTTATGAGATACGTGATCTTAGGCAAATTAGAAGACTTAGAACTACAAACAGCCTTAAACATCTAGGACAATACACATATTTTATGATGAGGATGGTCCAAAGAACCTCTCTAAGCCTCAGTCTTCTTGTCTGTAACATTGAGGTAGCATTTCCATTATGAATTACTGACCGGGCTATCATGTGTAAAACACCAACAACAATATTAATAATAATAACAATAGCTATTATTTCTACTAACAGCAGAATTCTACTGCAAAAAAAGAAGTGAGAATTTGTTATCTAATTTACATGTAATAGAGCCATCAGTAACTTTGAAATGCAATATTCTAACATTAAACATTAAATATTGCTCTATCCAAAATCAAACATCATCTGGATTATGGATCTAAATTCAAAATACATAAATTATTTTATATTGTGTAACTTTCCAAAATAGGCAAATAATATCATACCTATTTCTCTCTAATTCTAGTAAGACAGTAAGCAGAAATTATTCTTTCAATACAGCAGTATGAGGTTCCATAGGATAAATATCTGAAGAAAGCCAAGAATTTTAGTCCTTTGTAGAGAAGCATACTTAAACCATTACAGACAATAATAACTCCTATTTCTACAGCCATTTGTGGTATATACTGTCCTTAAGAGAACCATATTGGGTAGCCTGGTGCGATTATTCCCATTTTACAAATGAGGAAACTCAGAGAGTTGAAATGGCTTACCTGTGGTCATATAACTGTGGCAAAAATGAAATCATGGATGTCTACTATTTCTTCTGTTAATAAAAGTTACTGTCAACTAATATGTTCTGCCTAAAAACCATGTCCAAGAGCTCTTTCTTTATACTATTAAATGCAGGTTGTGTTCATTTCCCTTTGTTAAAAAAAACTTTCTCTCCTTTAACTCATTTCAAAACCCTTTACACGGCCTTCTGGCCATATCATTTAACTGCAACCTTTGAAAGTTATAAATGATCTTTCAAGTAGTCGATAAACATTTATTGAACATCTACCATGTGCAAGCACTGTTGGCAGTATAATACAGTGCAATATTTTTTTTAAAAAAGACAGTCCTCAAAGAGCTTATCATCTAATGGAGTAAGACAACACAGAAGAAAGAAACTAAGTAGGAGGCGTAGGAGGAGGACTGGGCAGTAGCTGAAACAAGGGCATGGTGGAGAAATCAGAGGATTCCCAAAGTAGTGCAGCCACATGGAAAATGAAATCACTGTGCTGAATCCCTACTCATGGGCAGGTGTTATAGTGTATGGTTCTACCCTCCAAACAGAGGAACAGAGGGTAGTAATGAATTGTGAGTACTAAGGCTGATTGGATCTTTTAGGATGATGAAGTTTTCCAAGTCTTGAGTTTCCTGGGGTATGATGAAGTTAAAGAAGTTCCAAAATAGTACATCCAGGTGCCAGATCTAATAGCTTTTTCTCAGTCCTGATCCTTCTTTACCTCTCTGTAGCACTTAACTTTGTTCAACACTTTCTCCTCCTGGGAATTCTTTCCTCTTTAGTTGTTTTTTTTTACACTACTCTTTTTTAATTTTCCTACTAAATGTCTGACCTTCTCTGTTTCCCTTGCTAGATTATAATATATAGCACACCTCCTAACTCTAGGTATAAAGCAAGGTTCAGTCTCAGACCCTCATCCCTTTTCTCTATCTATTTTCTCTTAGTGATCTAATCAGCTGTCATGGGTTTAATTATCATCTCCATGAAGATGATTCCCAGTTCTATGTATCTAACCCTGGTCTGTCTACTGAGCTTCAGTCTTGCATCATTTAATTGGTATATCAATAAATTTGTTAAATAATTTAAATAGAATTATGATTTTTTCATGTTGTTGGTACAGTCTATCCATGAGCACTGAATATATATCTATTTAAATTATTTTATTTTGTTTCTTTAAGTAAAATTTTGTAATTACATTTATGCAAGTTTTGAATGTACCTTGGCAAATGGACTCCCAGATAATTTATGAATTTTATCAATATTTTGAATGGTATTTCCATTTCTATTGTAGTCTAATGGGTTTAATTATTGCTTTGTAGATGTGTAGTTTTATGTTGGTGTTCATTTTGTATAATGCTACTTTACTGTATCTATTAATTGTCTGTTTCCTAATAGACTTTGAAATGGATGTCTCATAGGTTTCTCAAACTAACCAAGTCCAAAATAGAAATCATTATTTTCTCCTGCCAAAATCCTCTTCTAAATTTACCTATTTCCACTAAGGATAGTACTATCTATCCTTCCGGGCACTTAGGGTCACAGCCTCCCTATCTTCTTTCACTCTTTTCTCTTCCTCCCCACTCATATCCAATTAGCTGCCAAATTTTATTTCTTCCTCAAGAATATCTCCCATAATCAACCTCCTTTTTCCAGTCGCACAACTGCCAATCTAGCTCATTCAGTCAATAAACATTCACTAAGTATTTACCATGTGCCAAGCACTGTATCCTCATCATCTCTGTCTGGGTTTAATACCATAGTCTTCTAATTGGTTTTTTCCCCATTGCAATCAATTCTCCCACACAGCTGCAAAAGTATGTTTCCCAAATTTCCCTTCTAGCTGTGCTACTCTGTTACACTATCAGCTCCAACGTCTCCATACTGTACAAACTCCACCTTTGGCATTTAGAGCCCTTCACAAGTTACCTTTCCTATTTAGTGACAGATTATTCCCTTTCATGCACATTGTGGTGTAAGGCTAGGCAAATGGACCTACAAAAAGTCCTGCTATAAATATTTCTGAGTATATTGGATGTTTCTTTTTAACATTGACCTAGCAGTATGGACATTTTAGTAACTTCCTTGGCAAAATTCCAAATTACTTTGCAAACTGGAAGAATTCATAGTTCCACAAACAGTGTTTCAATGTGCCTGTTTTCCTATAATTCCCCCAAAACTGACTATTCCCATTTTTGCCACCTTTGCCAATTTTCTGGGTAAATAGGTGAATTGCTTTGGTTTATACTTAACTAATTAGTGATTTTGGTTTTTTGTTTTGGTCTATATTTATCTAATTATTCATTTGAAGCACTCTATCTTTCATATGGTTATTAACAATTTGTAATTCTTCTGAGAAGAATTTATTTACATGCTTTGACTGCTTCTCTATGGAGGAATATCTTTTGGTCTTAGATAGTTGGTTTCAGAGGGCAGCTAGGTGGCACAGTAAATAGAGCATTGGCTTGGGATTCAAGAAGACTTGAGTTCAAATCCAGCCTAAGAAACTTACTAGCTGTGTGACAAGTCACTTAATCTTCTCTACCTCAATTTTTTCTGGAAAAGGAAATGGCAAAACACTCTAGTATCTTTGCCAGGGAAACCCCAAATGGGGTCATGAAGAGTCAGTCACGAGTGAACAACAACAAAACTGATTTAGTTCTATGTATATCTTGATGTGAGATGCTTATCAAAGCTTTTTGATGCAATACAGAATTTTGCCAAGTTATTTTGCCAATTTACTGTTTCTCTTCTTATCTTCATTGCATTTTATTCATGCAAATTTTTTTTAAATATTAGATTGAAATGATCGATTTTATCTTTTGCAATAGCCTCTATCCCTTTTTTGATTAAGACTATACCCCCTAACCATAGCTGTGAAACCTACCTGGAATCTCTTTTTCTTCTCATCTGTTTATAATATGACATTTAGTATTCATATCACATGTGCATTTTTAGCTTATTATGGTACATTGTGTAAGACATTACTCTGTAGTTTTACCAACAAATCTTGTCATTCACCAAGTAATTTATGTTTTCAGGTTTGTCAAAGTTGAGTTTAATTATTTCTTATCGCCAATCCTTTCCTTTTACTGGCGATTCAGAATTCAAGATTCCTGAAAGGGCACGTAAACCTCTATTATGATTCTCTGTGTATTAGGTTCTGGTCACTGAATAGGTTAACCAGGTTAACAAAGAAAAGAAGTCAAGCTGGTTCCTATCTATTCTGGATCATAAAGATTGATGATGTCTCTTCTTGACTTGTCACTTAAGGACTTCTACATTTGGACTTCAATGTCCTTTTTGAGGTTTATTTCGCATTCCTCCCATTCACATGCTCCCTGTTCAAATTGGTTTTCTGGCTATTCCTTGATCTCATCCTGTACTCTCTTACCTCTTTGTACTTTGTTTTGAGTTCTTTGTCATTGCCTATCACTTCTACTCTGAATCATGCCTATTTGATGCTGTGTTTTAACCTCTTTTCCCAAAAGCCCCTAATTTTGAACAGACCATTTTATTTTTTACTTTCAATCCTGGCTCTTAGCAAAACATCTTGGTCATAGTAAGTGCTTCATGGAATTTTCACAAATTACAGAATTTAAAGCAATTGTAAAGTGATCACTAATTCATTAATAGGGAATTATCATAGGTCTTACAGTAAAAAAGATCACAAGAAAGCATCTGGTTTAATTTTTTTCTTTAGACAGCTAAGGAATTGATAATACAACTGAAGTCCACAAAGGTGTGGCCAAAGGCATATACATCTAGCAAGTGAAAGAATTTAGGCCTCCAGACTCTTCAGGGTCCTTCAGATGATCTTAATGCTAATTATGCCAGTGATTCTTCCGACTTCAGGGGAAGAAATAATTTCCCCTTAGCCCAAGCAAGCTAATCTCCCATTGACTGTTTCCCCTCATCATGCACTTATTGCCTTTTATAGTTCATTTTTAAGCCCCTTGTTTCTGGTCTTATTTTCTCTGTTTCCTGTTTCCTTTTTCTAATACATCCTCCTGTACAAAGGAAATCTCTTTTTATTATCCCATCTATCTTGATGTCTTTCTTCTGCCATCTGCCTTTTACAAACTATCCTTGACTTTTTCTTCTCACTACTTAAGACAAGCCTTGAGACATATTGGCCGCTTCTACCCAATGGTAGTAGGCAAATAGAAGGAAGGTATTGAGGTACAAGAGATCATCAGAGCTGTGTTCCTCTGAGAATATGACTTACCTTATGAAAAATAGGAGGTGTTTTACTAGAAAAAGAGGTGGGAAATAACACTGACCTTGGAGTAAAGGGAGCTGGATTGAAATCTCAGCTCTGACACTCTAGCTGCATTACACTAGGCAAGTCTAAATGAGTATAATAATATTTGTGCTACTTAACAAAATTTTAAATTCCAAATTAATGTGTTGTTGTTATTAATGTTAAATTTAAAATCAACTGCTTTAAAAGAGGAATACTATATGATAGAGAAAGCCCTGTCATAGTGATGATTAAGCACATGATATTTTAGAGTACCTTCCAGCCTTAGGGTTTGGGGATATTCATTTGTCCATGGACTCAGAATAACATTGCTGCCACTGAATTGATTCTAAAACCAATTGCTGTAGTACTAGGGAATGGTAGAAAGTGGAGGGCCCTTCACTGTTTATAGAAATTATATCACTGAAGCACTTTCCTAGAATATTTTCCCCACTCAGTTTGGGGAACCCTCTTTTTATTGGAAAAAATGTTATACTGTTGCTTATAGACAATTACAGAAAACCAAAGCTCTCTTCACAAGAAAAATATGGACCATTTAAACTGTTTTGTTTTGTTTTTTTTGTCCAACCTGTGACTTCAAAGTAGGGTAATTTATGGGATGGAAATTCTCTCTACAAACAACTTCTTTATCATTTAGACTTAGAGAGGAATGTGAAGCAATGAAAAGTTAAATGATTTAGACATTATAGCTATCAAAGTGGATGATGTTTGAATCGTTATCTTCCTGACCCCAAGGGCATTACTCTAACCACTTTGCAACACAACCTTAGACATACCAATAATAGAGGCAAAATAAATACTTCCATTTCAATTACTGAATTTTCATAATAAGCTAAAAAATAATACAATTCTAATTTGTATTCGTGATCATTCAGAGTTAATCCTCTCTTCTGCAAACCTTAAAGATCTCTTAAGTCCATTCCAGAGCTAGAATTCCATGATTTTAATAAATAGTGTAAAATCTTAAATAATAGTAGAGACATCAAAGTGTAAAGAAGAAAGCACTTCACTTAGAGTCCAAAGATCAGGGTTTGTGTCCCAGCTCTGGCAATTGTCTACCTTAATGATATGGTATTATTTACTTCAACAATGGGCTTCAGTCTTCTCATGGATGAAATAATGATCATAATTATTGTTTTCCCCAGTTAATCAAGTTGTTGTGAGAAATATGGAGATAATGCATGAGAACTCAATAAGAAGCATATAAGTTCCATTAACAGTATAAACAAGCCTATAAAAGTAATATTTAAGAAACATTTTAAACTAAAAATTTTCAAGCACCCTTAAGCACTTCAGAAGGACCATTACCTACAAACTATTGATGAGCCGACTAAAAATAACTCTAATTTATTCTTTAAAATAAATCCCTAAGGCACTCCAATAAACAAGCCTTTCTTTGAGTTACTCAGTGTTAATAAGGTTGCTTTTGAGAGTAGCAGTTCAAGAGGACCAAGGGACTCTGTTACTTCTCTGATGCCACATCATACCCCTGTCCAAAGCCAAACAATGCATACCATTGATTCCAAGTTCAAACAGAAGACAGTGAAGGAACAGGTATTATGTTTCTCCCCAACTACCAGATAATTAACACCAGCATGTACTGTTCATCATGGGGGAAAAAATTATTAAGATTGAACTAAATTATCTCAAAGGTACCTGCTGACTCTAAATTAGTTCTACAGTCAGGTAACCTAGGTTCAAAGCCTACCGCTGAAACTATTTGTGTGACCTTGAGAAAGTCACTTCGTTTCTCTGGGTCTCTGTTTCATCAGCTCTAAAATGAGGACATAGAGGTGAAGTGACTTGCCCAGAGTAACATATATAGTAATGTCAGAGATGGGATTTGAACTCAGACTAAAGGACCTCTGGTATCTCTTTTAAAATTCATTCTAAGATCTTATGACCCCTCCTAACACAAACGGACACACATCTCTGTCAGTGAGTAATATGAAATGATGATGAGTTGGTCAGAAGGAATATTTATTTCAGTTTATCTGTGAATTTGTTGATGAGGTTACTTTCTCCACAAGTTCAGATCACAACCTTTCTAGAAATTTCCTAGTTTCCTCATGCAGCTGAATTAGTGATGAATTTCCTTAAACTTAATTCAGCTAGTCCTCAGACAGTATGATCATAGGATTCCACATCTGGAGCTGGACAGAGTCCCAGAGACCCTTCCAGACTAACCCCTTCATTTTGCTAAGAAGAAAACTGAGACCCAGAGAGGTTGTGATTACACAGGTTGCACAGATAGTATCAGTGGCAGGATTTGAACCTAGGGCCTCTAACTCTGAAGTAATTGCTGTATAATTCATCATTGGGTTGTTCTGTCAGAGTCTTACTCTGATTATTCATTGAAAGACTTCAAATGATATTTAGAAGGAATATCTGAGTTAAAATCCTACAATCCTTGAGATGTTGTTAGGGGTAGGTTTGACTCAGGCCAGTACTCTGTTAGTTCAGGTTCAACATTGGAACAAAATAAGGCACTTGAAGGGCATTCAGCAATTAACAAAAGGAGATTTACTTAGCCATAGCATAGAAATGATACTCCACAATGATATGCCAGCACTAGTTTGAGTAGATGTGGCCTGGTCTCTCTCATCTCCATATGGAAATGAGTCTGGTCAGCAGGATGTGACAATTTTTAGGCATATTCATAAATTCTGAAGGACTGTGACTCCATGTAAGTGAGCTTTTAGAGCCCTTGGGTGACCAAAAAGTGGCAGAAATACAAGAGGCTACCAGAAAACTGTATCAAGGAAGGTGAATCTTGAACCTTGCCCCCCTCCCAGGCCAAACAAGTCCTGGAACAACTTTGTCACCTATAATGGACAAACCAGCCTAACCAATATTTTAGAGGGAGGGAGAATCACAGGTGAGTATACAGTTTATTATTTATTTTGTTGTCTCAAAGCAAGAGTCAATTTAGACTATTTGTTCAGGTAGGTTTCATTTAGCTTTAAAGATTTCCTGGGAAAGAGATTCAATATTCTGTCTTAGCAACCCACCCCCTCTGCTACAAAATCAACTACATCTGAAGGCAATATGTGATGCCATTGCAAGAGTGGTTAGAAGGAACAATTCTGTGTCTGTAGTAGCAAGGTGAAGTTTGGAACTGGGTCAGAGGAGAGAGAGAAAAGAATTGTAGAAGTGAGGGGAAAGGGCAGATGTGGAAGTGAGTCAAGAAGGTGGGGAAGCATTTTTCAAATTTACTCCATCACATCCAGATCCTTCCTGCTGTCATCTACAGACCCAGATCTTTCTCCCTCTTCTTCAACATATCCAATTATCTGGTTCAAATATCCTGACTTCCTACTTCCTTAGCAACTTTAACTTCTAGAACCTCTATCTCTAGATTACCTCAGATGTGCATAAGAGAAGCTATACATTAGAACCAACTCCCACACCCCCATACACATATACATACTCAACTGAATTTGTCCCATATGCTAAAATTTTCAGTTATAGTTCTTAATATATACAGTTTACTCATTATAATATAGTTTTTTTCCAACTATGTATATTATTTTGTTGTCATTCAGTTGTTTTTCAGTTGTGTCCTGCTCTTCATAAACCCATTTGGAGTATTATTGGCAGAGATACTGGAATGGTCTGACATTTTCTTCTCCAGCTCATTTTACAAATGAGAAAACTGAGGCAAACATAGTTAAGTGACTTGCCCAGGGTCACATAGCTAATAAGTGTGTGAGGCCAAATTTGAACTCAGGAAGATGAATCTTCCTCACTCCAGGCTTCCTGCTCTGGATCCCTTGCGCTACCTAGGTGCCCTGTTAGGATGAAAACATTCCAGTCCCTGAGGCCTCAAGAGGCTGAATAATTGGTCTCGAGGCTAGTAACTGACAGTCAGGATTCAAACCTAGGAATTTCAGTCTATTTCTTGAGAATATCTGTTGCCAATTATGTGCAGAAACTAGTCACTTGCAGATGGTTGAACTTTTCTACAAATGATCAGTATGAACTGAACTGTTCAAATACATTGAATTCTCAATGACACAAATTAAACAAAAGAGCGAAGCCTCCTGTGAAGCATGCAGCACTGGGAACTGAAAAAACAACAGTGACTTTCAGCAGCAGAAGATGTCCTCACTTAGGCTTGTTAGCTCAAATCCAAGGTAGCTTAAAATGTGTATCACCCTCGGCCATCATTCCAAAAATACTGACAACTGTGATTGCTTTTGAAATCCTGAATCTTTAGCTATTATCTATAATTGGGCAGGTTTTCATGTACAGCAGTCAAGCACAGCCACACACAAACACATTTTCGCTAACCTTCTTTGGACTTGAAACTAATTTTATACTATTTTGGGGTTGG
Organism: Notamacropus eugenii; assembly: GCF_028372415.1. Lineage (NCBI taxonomy): Eukaryota > Metazoa > Chordata > Mammalia > Diprotodontia > Macropodidae > Notamacropus > Notamacropus eugenii. Next base: position 390,816,491 of record NC_092875.1, read on the forward strand.
GGGAGGAAGAAATCCTACTGCCAGAGTTATTTTGGATATGGAGTTATACAGACATTTCCTCACATTTTAAAAGGTGCTAGCCTTGTCCTCATAACCAGGTTCATAGCATTTTAGGTGTTCAGCATAATTTGCACTCTTATTACAGCTCTTTTGCTGCTTTATTTTTTACCTTAAGACTGGTTTGCCATTTCAAAAAGGCAAAAAAAAAGGAACTGACAAAAAGATGACTGTGTCCCATTTCCACTTAGATTGCAGTCTTGTTTCTTTCAGATTCTTATCCCTTCTTGGTTCCTAATTCGATCTAAGAGCTAAGGAACATTCTCAAAACGTGAAAGTTGAGTTTGCAGTTTTCCAGACAACTTTTAAAACTTGACTGTTTGAGGAAAATATTTTGTCCCTGACGTTAATTGGTGGCAAATTAACTTTTCTTTCCCTTTCTGTTTTATTTCTGTTTCTAGTGACGGTGGTACTTTTTGCAGCTCTGAGGAGGCAGAGGAAGAAGGAGCCTTTGATCATTTCCAAAGAGGACATCAGAGACAACATTGTCAGTTACAATGATGAAGGTGGTGGAGAGGAAGACACTCAGGCCTTTGATATTGGCACACTAAGAAATCCTGAAGCGATAGAAGACAATAAGTTACGGAGAGATATTGTACCAGAGGCACTTTTTCTCCCTCGACGGACTCCAACAGTACGAGATAACACTGATGTCAGAGATTTCATTAACCAAAGGTTGAAGGAAAATGATACAGATCCTACTGCTCCGCCATATGACTCCTTAGCTACCTATGCATATGAAGGCAATGGTTCTGTGGCAGAGTCCCTGAGTTCCTTGGAGTCTGTCACTACAGATGGAGATCAAGACTACGATTACCTTAGTGACTGGGGGCCACGGTTTAAGAAGCTGGCAGACATGTATGGTGGCACAGACAGTGATAAAGACTCTTAATATGTTGCCTTCTTTCATTTGCCAATACAGCATTGAGATATGTGAAGTGGCTCTTTCTTTATATTTATCCACAGCTCTGTGAATGGTCCTCTGTTCTACCAATTCCAAATGTTAATGACTGCAGTCTGTGTGGATCAAATGTTAGAGACTTTTTCTAGTAAACTTTTATGAGTTTCCAAGAGGCAAAGTTTTATTTTTTAGTGCATCCAGTTTACCAATCCAGTCTTTCAGGCACAGTGGTAGTAGAGAGGACAGGGAGCAATATTTTTTACTTGTTCTCTCAGTATATATTTGAGGACATTGTTCTTTCCCCTCATCTGTTCTTTTGACTAACTTTCATCAATTCAATTCAGATAATGTTCTAATTGTACATTACACACACTGATGTGATAAGGAATTGCAATTTAAGCTAAATACAGTATTATGGTGAAAATAAATGGGGAGGAATAACTATGAAACTAGTATAGGCTGACAAAGAGATGAAAAAATCACATATACTATAATTTTATAGGTAATTCAGAAATACCAATTAGCCATTCTCTCCTGCTCTTTTAATATTTTTTCAGTACTCTTCTGAAAGCATGAAGTCAGTTGGCAATCAAATGGAAAAATTCCACAGATCAATCTATCATTGGGTACGCTATTCTTTGGATATAATATGATGGGCCAGCCCAATTAAGGGGATAAAATTTCAATGCCAGTTTATCATAGTTTTATGATAAACTTCAAATCAATAAGCATTTATTAAGTGGTTACCATGCACCAATTCTACAAGTCATAATCACAAAGTGATAGTTTAAAATTTCATTAATTCTCTCCCTACTAATTCAGAATTTATGATTACATATAGGCATGCTAATGTTTTACCTTTTATTATGCTTCAATATTTCAAAGAATTTATGCTTTCATCTCTGTGGATATTCCTCCACCAATAACAACTCCTCCAAGCCTTAGTAGACCCTCTTCTTGAGTTATTGCAGCCAAACATTTATCACCTGGTACCAGCCTTTTGGTGATGAGCCTCTACAAACTGAGATAGGCTAATTAATGAAGGACAGTCTTTTATTAACTCCATCCTGGAAGCAAGCTTTTCCAACTTTACCTTTGCTTACATAGCATTTGAAAAATGAAGATTACTTCCTCTGTGAGGCAACAGAAAAAGAGTGTGAGAGGACATTATATGGGAGGAGGGAGGCCTGTTATGAGGGAATTTAGAGGCTTGACAGGCAATCAATAGTGCAAATGAAGGAAATATTTAACCTTATTAAACTGAGGACCAGCAAACTGATTGAAATTGTAATTTGAAATTATCTCAAAAGTTTAGAGTAGATTCTAAACTATAAATGAGCTAATTACAAATGATACTAAAGTCCATAAAAATTGTCAGAGATAGTTCTCTCCTGTACTTGTCAGCAGTTTTACTGCATGTTTGTGATAGTAAGAAAATACTTTCTATATTTTTTAAACCTGGCATATTAGACTTTTCACCAAATTGGACTACATTTTTCTTGTTCAGCGTGAATTTAGTGATATTTTATTGAATAGCTCAAATCATGCTGTTGGTGGTGAGGTGAGAGCCAAATTTGCAACTGAATTTTGTTGATTTACTTGGATTTCTATATATTTACTTAAATAGAACTGATAGATACAGCTATAGATGAATAAAATTGAACTACAAGTTCAATTGCAAGTACTTAATGATAAAAATGGATTAAAATGCTTACAGAAGACAGACAAATGAAAATCTTAGATATCTTGAGTGAGATGAACAGCGTTGTTCAAGCCATTAATTAAGATAATAATCAACTTTTTTTAAAAAAAACTGTATTCAAATTGATTTTACCTTTGTTCCCATGGCAATTCTGTCATTTCTGCCTTGAAAATTAATACTAAAATCATGGTTTCGCATCATGACAAAGGAGTAATGTAAAAACAGTTGAAACCATCATTCCTATTATCGCACTTTTACTGTCATGTAGTGGGTTATTTAGAGGAGCTAACTTATGAGCAAGTCATTTTTAGCATATTCCATTGATTTCATGATACCATCATCATGATCTTGTCACTTAAAGAACCCTATCATGTGCAATGATAAGGAATGTCCAAGGTACTGTAACTTTAGCCATCTTTGTTTATAAACTTAAATCTTTAAAATATAATTTGTTTATATATAAAACAGAAACTTATAGATATGCTTAATACACTGGTTTGTCTTAGGGATTTATTTTCTGTTAACATTAATTTACTATAGATATTCTGATTGTGATTTGAGTATTAAGATATTGCCATTTTTTATTCTCAAAAAATAAAGATATTTAAGTTAATAAAGAGGTATACCATTTAGTAGATACAGGAGCAATAATTAATGATAACTCTAAAAAATTAAGGAAGTGTATTTTTATTAGATAATCAAATTGAGCAAAATGTTTTTTTAAAGGACCTCAAAGTCATAGAATCATAGATCTAGATCCAGAAGAGACCTTGGAGGTCATCTGATCCAACACCTTCATTTTACAGATGAGAAATCTGGGGTCCAGAGAAGTTAAATTACTTAGCTAAGGTCATACAAGCACTAAGTGGAAGAACTGGGATTTAACTTTCTTATAACTAGATTCATGGAGGTGGAAGGAAACAATGGAAAATTTTATAGATTTAGAAACTGGATAAGATGGTAAGCGATTTGCCTAAGGTCAATTAGTAAGTGACAAAGCTGGGCTCCTCAAAACCAGGTTAATCTCTTGATCCTTCCCATTGCACTACACTGCCTTCTTTTTATTTCTTGGATGATACTCATTTTATAAACACTCTACACCCAGCAAGTGGCATTTCACAAGTGGATATTTCCCATTTATTGGGTTTTCCTTCTAAGTTCTTCATAAAAAAAAGCTAGATTTCACTGCAATTAACCTATGCATATCATAGCCACAGGATATTACTGAAAAAGACAACAGCAAAGTTACTTTCAAAGAATTAGGCATTTATAGAAATATATAGCATCTTAATTGCAATATTCAGTATAAAAATAAAAGGGTCATCATTCCTTCTGCTTCAGGTCATATAGCAATTTGAAGCTGGGAAGAAAGACATTTAGCCAAATGAAAGACTACCACACAGAGGGGTCTTCCTCTTGAGCACTTGACACTAATTGGCTCTTTTCCAGATGGAAGACTTGTTTAGGTATGGCCAACTTGCAGTGATCTTGTGTTCTCCAAAGAAGAGTGAATTGTTCATTAGAATTAAATACAAGGTTTGATTGACAAGTCTTTTCTTGCAACTCATGAACAGGTCAATCACGTTTTTTGTTTAAATATTTAAATGAATATTTAGCTTGTTACCACAAAACCTGATCAAGTGAATCCCCAAGGAATTAGATCATGTAAGAAAGGATCTGTATGATTTACTTTGAGGTACTATTAACTCATCCATCATATTTGAATGCTATTTTTCCAGTAAATGACATAACTTGAACAATTAACAAGAGGCAAATTTTTATTCCTCTATTGTACTACCCCTACTTCTCTCCCACCATGATCTCAATTAAAGCACCATTCAGTGTGCAATTAAAAAAGAAAGTGCTAGAAATCTCGTTGAAAGTGCCAGCTAGCTATTAAAAAATAGGATTTCAGCTGAGTTTTTCATTGCACCTCATCTGGTATCGGATGGTGGTGTGGAGGAAGAGGAAAGAGCAGGAAGAAGGAGAAGGAAAGTTTTTAACAATGTGACACCCTTTTTGTTTTTCACTGAGATACTAAAACTTGTCAAGTGTGAATATTATACATTATCCTTATTTTTTTTAAATGGGTTTAGGGGTCATTTCAAAGACATTAATGGGGTTTCTCCTCATTTATATTCAAGAAAAAATCATTCACCACCACTAGTATAAATTGAAGATTGAGGAGGAGAAAGATTAAAGAATTTTACTATAACTTTACTATAACAAGTAGAAACTGCTTGCCAAAACAACAATAACAAAAAAATCAATAAGTAAAACCTAAGAGATGGGAAATGCAGCAACAAGGGGTGGGAAAGGAAGCTGTATTGGTGAGAATCATAGGGAAAGGAAGCTTGAATCACTGTGTTAACATCAGAATATTTTGTCATCTCTCTCTAGCTGGATGTAGAAGGGGAAATCTCAAGGAGGTTCCCAGGTACAAACTGACTTCATTTTTTCAGGTGCTAGGCAAAAACTAGCCAGCCACACCAATCAGCTAGCTTCCTTTAAGCACTTGTCTCTCAAAAATGTTTGCAGAGAACTTCAAATACACACACATAGAAGGAAAAGAGAGAGATTGTTTCTCCTAAATATTCTAGTTTTGTTAAGCCAGAACAACTTTTAGAAAAATTTCCTTTTGTGATTCTTGTCAAATATTTTAAGATGCAGAACCATAGGAACTCTCAAACCTAATAATTTGTTCAGTGGCAAGCCACATCATGAAGTTCCCCCTGGTCTCTGTGGTGTGTGTATGTGTGGGTGGGTGGATGAGAAAGAGAGATAGAGAGACACACACACACACAGAGAGAGAGAGAGAGAGAGAGAGAGAGAATGGGAAAAAACATGGGCAATTTAAGTCAATCGATACGGGCTTCTACATATTTAAGGTTCACAAACAACAGGAGTTATAAGAGCTAGGGGAGCTCACAGTTATAGGGTGGCCCTGTGGTTGTTGCTGGAGGCAATTTGCAATTCAAAATGGGACATGTTTCTATCTCAGATTTTTCTATTTCCCCCAGGGGTAGAAACTATGTGACAGAAAGCAGTGCTGAGCTGCTGCCCTGGGCCCTCATTTTATGAAAAGCAGGGGGTCCTAAGTTCTGTGTAAAGTCCCAACAAACTGAGACTGCCCCTCTCCCCAAGCTGGGAAGCATTCCCTGGGAAAGTTGTCAGCTTCACGTAATCTCATTTTATGTAGTTCTGTCTAAATGAAATCTTATCGAAAATTGTGACCTAGTGGCAGGTGGTCCAGAATCTCAGCAACCCATTGTGTTTAAATTAACACTCCAATCTGGGCTTCTTTATCAAATAATGAAGCCAAGAAGATTAACAGATGTTATTTGGATCTTGACTGGTATATGAACTATTTCGTAGCATAGAAGAAGGAGCTGTCCTTTCAGAGGCATAGAGTGATGGGCCTACATACTCAGGAGTTCAGTGAGTTCTAAAACTACAAGATCTTTAATCTCCCTTTGGCTTATTTATAGGATAATTTTCTAAAGGGATGATTCTCTCCTAAAAACATGGGAACAAGATTGTATTTAACTTGGGAGGGAATACTCTTAGAAAGGCAATACATGTACTCTCACACTTCTTAAAAGTTAATAAAGAAATATCTCATTTTTAAAGCTACTAGTTTATGGTCTCTGCACCGTCGATTTAATTTAAGCATTGCTGAGACAATCTTTAATCTGCTCACCATTTTGTAATACCTTATTTACGATGCATTTTCATGTTTTAATTTGGGGAAAACGCTAGCCTGACGGTGCCAGGAGATGAAAGCACCAAAAGGTCAAATGGAAACAAATGCTATTACCAGCTGTATTTCAGGCAGGACTGTGGCACTTAGCAGAAGAGCCATTGGGTTATTAGATTAATTTCAGAAGAGCTTTTACAAGTTGCTTAACTACACTTTTTTTTTAAACTCATGGGCTACAAACTCAAATTTCCCCACAAATGGGGTTAATTTGACAAATGAGGCATGCATCCAACATTGTGGAGAGAGCATTCCACTCTAATGGGATCTTGGTCTTTCCTCTGAGACTGCACTATTCATGTAAATATGTCTAGAGACACTTTCTACAGCTTTTAGTTTTCTATGATCTATTAGTTTAGGTTGATTAAAGAGACAAATGTATAGGCTTATCAGGTATTCAGGTGAACACCGCAAGATGGTCAATGTAGAAGTGCTTTGCTCTGAGAGGGGGAAAAAGAAGAGGAACTCTTCAAAAGCATGGGATTTCTTGTGATTATTTTCAATGTTTTGGAAGTTAAACTGCAAAAGAAAAGGCCTTATAATAAATGCTCCATGCAATTTAACTTGTACCAAGATAAGTCAATTTGGCTGCAGAGTCCTACTGTGATTTGTGATTTTAAACCCTTAAAATAAATGTTGGGGGTATTGATCTTTTTTAATTAAAAAATACTCCCAAGTATAAATTGAAATTGATGCCACCCTTGAAGATTTACTGGCTGGAGTGCTCTGATCATGCAGTTACCCTCAATATCATTCCCTTGTTCAGTAGAGAGAGAGTCTGATGGAACAATCACTACTTGGCACTAAGAACCATTTACAGTTAAGATTTTCATATTTTAATAGTACACATTTAAAAGGTCTTCTGTATGAAAATAGTGCTGGAATGATTACTTTTCCTCTCAGTGTGACTGACCCTTTTATTATGGTCAGATGGGCAATATGTACTCCCTCCTGCCCCTATGTCTTGTTCACTGAAATGGCTTTTTCGTTTTGTTAGACTTATGGATTTGAAAAGAATGCAATTTAAAAAGTGATTTCTCACAAAGAATGAATTTGCCTTTTAGCAAATCAATTTTTGTAACAAGTTATTTATATGATATTACTTAATAAATTGGTTTTTTCTAACTTGTTTATTTTTCCTCCAATTCTCTCAAATCATAATTTATATTTACAGAGCTAAAACTATTTTTTTAAAGACCAACTCAAATTTGACCTTTTTTGAATCTGCTGCTTTATACATTATCAGAGCTTTGACTAAGACTTAAAGCATGCAGATACTTAAGGCCAAAGCTTGATAGTGTTTCCCGGTGGTTTGTGGCTTGAACCATCATTGCTATACAGATTTATTTGTTGCCTATCCTTGGAAAATTGTGCTATTATTTATTGAATTACTGCATTAAGAGAGAGAAAAAACAGTTTCTCCATGAATTCTAATTGCTGATATGTATGTATTTTAAAAGAGATGATTCCCATGTTTTTACTACCACCTTCCCCTCAGTTTTCATTTTATTACTCACCTCTCCACAACCACACCCACAGAATTAATTAAATATGAAGACCAGGACTCCAGATTAAAATCAAGGCAAAGGCAAAAGCACAGGAAGTTTTTTTTAAAACCTCTTCCAGGTCTGCAACTTTATGATTCTAGTATAACTCACTCTGATATGTTTATCATACCCAAAATGCTACCACTGTGCATGTTTTTTACTTCATGTTGCCATAGATGTCACCATAGTTTTTTTTCCTATCTCAAGAGCAGTCATAGTTTTTCAAACTTGACTTGAAAGTAATTCCATGTGGAATAGAAGTACTTCCACAAAATAGAGCATTTAGGCAACCAGGCAGCAATTCTGTATCTGACACTCTTTTGGTAAAAATTTCCAATAACACCCTTACAATACTGACAATTTGATTGCAACCCTAATAGTCTTTAAAACCAGTTAAGTTCAATTCACTGCTAGCACACTCATGTTAATTTCCTACCAGGATAATTGTCTAAGAGAGGTAGCACATCAAAATGGATGGAGACCTGACCCTGAAGACTAGAAGACCTGCCTCTGATCTATACTGGCTAGGTGACCTAGAATAAGTCATTAAATGCCTCAGTATTTCAAAGAACTATCTAAAATGGCCAATTTCAGAAAAGATGCTAATCTCTTTTGAAGAGAGGTTCTTCATTCCAGAATTCTCTATTTCAAGAGATGCATATTCAGATTTCAAAACCATTTTATTTGGGGGCTAAGTACTTCCCATCCAAGACAGAATGTTGCAAATCTGCTATATTGTAGCTAGTTTACAGAATGGTCATTTAAAATTTAACTTCTCATTAATACCCATAGATTGATTGTTTTAAGAATTTCATGCCATGTACTAATTTTATTTAGAAAATAATAATATGGAAAGAGAATTGGTCTTTAAGTTAAATGCACTGGGTTTGAATCAAGTCTGCTCACCATCTCTGTGCTTAAATAAGTTTTTTAAACTTTCTGAACCTCAATTTCCTCATCCAAAAATGAGGGGGAGTTAGATTAAATATTCTCTAAGATCTATTCTTGCACTAAATTTAATAACAATTTTCTAGGTCTCCTGCCCTATCCTCAGTATTCTCTAACCTAAATATACAAATAGAAATGGCTTTTTCAGAAATGTTCAGAATTAAGTCGTCTCTTAATTTTCTCTAGAATATCCATTTGCGTTGTTCTCCTTTTGTATTCAATCCCATGAGTTCCATTACATGTCTATGCAGACAACCTCCCAATCTTTATCTGCAGTTCTACCTCTCTTCTAAGAGTCAGACCCATGGTCTCCATTTACTTACTACAGGAGGATATTCATTTCCAACTAGGTTCCCCACTAGCACCTCAAACTCAACATATAGAAACTGAAACCCTTATTTTTCCCCAAAACCTAATCATTTCATTTATTAATTGTGATATCAGTACTCACCTTGTCTCCCATATTGGGGTTATCTTGGATTGTTCCTATTCAGTCACAACCTTTTCCTATTCAGTCACTGACTCCTATTCAATCAGTGACTAATCTGATCAATTTTATCTCTAAAATATCTCGAATCCATTCATTGCTATCATCCCACTGTCACCACCCTAGTATAAATTCTTCCTTCTTATCACCTGCCTGAGCTCTTCTATTAACTTTTTAACATACCCTTTCACCTCCACTGTTTTCCCACTCAAGTCCAGGAGTTCTTAACCTTTATCTGTCATGGCCCCTTACAGAAGCTTGGTGAGGGCTATAGCTTTCTTCTTAGAATAATGGTTTTAAATAAATAAAAGAAAATACATAGAATTACAAAGGAAATTGATTATATTTAAATTGGGGGTCAAAATATTTTTTAAAATAAGGTGGTGGATTCTAAGTTAACAACCCCTCCACCTAATCAATCCTGTATCTAGCTTCTAGGATAGTCTTTCTTGTACATAAATTGAGTCATGTCATTATTATACTAAAGAATGTTGGGCAGCTACTCAATAGTCTAAATTCCTCTGCCTGGCACTCAAAGCTCTCTGAAATATAGCACCTCTACAAACTTCTTTTACTCTGATGCACCTCTCAACATACATACCCCCAAAATCAAACCTACTCTCATTCCTCTGTTCAAGCTATTTCTAGCCCTAAATGCCCTCCCTCTTCCTTTTTATTGGTTGAATCCCCATCCTTTGAAGTTCAACTCAACTGTTATTTCCTCCTTTAAGTCTTCCCTGACTCCCTTCTCCCCACCCTCTACCTCCACACTTCTGTGATGACCTTTACCCTTAGTCTTTCCATAGAACTTTGCTTTACAATTCTTGAATGTACTTATCATGTAAGATTATGAATTAGAATTTGCATTGCTCCCAAACACACACATACACACACGCAGCCCTTGGTAAAATTCATAAATGAATGAATGATTAAATACATTTTGGAATATATGCATGACTTCACAAGTCATTTTGTCTCAATGCTTATCCCTAGCTGGAAACTACAACACTGAACAAAAAATTCATTTCCACAAACATTTATAAAGTGGCTATGTTAATCAACTGACAAATATGAAAGAGCCTACTCTGGGCCAGGCACTGTTCTATGTCTTTGGAAGGCAAAAACAATAAATTTTAAAATCCCCACTTGTAATGAATTTGCATTCTAATGGAGGAGATAACAATTACATATAAAATACATGTAGCTTAAAATAAGGTCAATAAATACATATAAGTGCATACACACACATAGACACACACACACACACACACACACACACACACACACACACACACACACACCAGTTTAATACAAGGTACTTTGAAGGGAGGCCCTAGCAGTTGGAGACCAGGAAGGGAGGAATTCCACTTCCCAGATGTTGAGCACTGTTAGAGTCTGGGAGGATCCTTCCCTCTAGAACCTTACCTGACAAGAATAATTGAGGCAGCTGTGTCTCCTTGTCTGTTAACAGTGAATGAGACTCAATCCCCCTAACCTTTGAGTTAGCTGCCAGCAAAATTCTATATGAATATTCACCAGACTTGACCCATGTGTATGAAGTAGAATGTACTTATGGGGAAATGAAATCTAAGTTGTTTTAAAGGCTGCCAAGACTGCAGCTTCAAGTGGGCTCTTCTCATTAAGATAGATCCTAATGTACTGATGACATTTTATATAACAGATTTATTCTTAAAGAAAATATTCTGCATATTAAGCCCAATTTTTCTCTCAAAAGCTTTTGGCCCTTCAGATATAATAAAGCAACACTTAAGAATATAGTAAGCCTTAAAGTAATAGCTATAAATTATTTAAGAGAATAATAGTCAAAATTAACTGGAAAATCCTGAAAGTTCCAATATCAAAGCTGGGCTTGAGCTGGGCAGTGATGCTCACAACTAGACTGGGGAGGTATTAATCAGGCTTCCTACTTTACCTTATGGCTCGTCTCTAGTTTTCACATTCATTATCAGTAGAGGAGGAGAGCAGAATAGGGCAGGCAGTCTTGGTCTCTCTGTGGCTGTTAATTTGTTCATGTTTTCCATTTCCCCAAACTCAGAATTCCCTAGCACCTCTTTGTTGGCCTTTTAATAACAATAACTGGCACTGAGATAACACTTTAAAGTGTGCAAAGTACTTTACATGCACCAGGCCACAAATCTGATCCTTTCATCAGGCCTGTCAAATAGGTAACAGAACTTTTATCACCATTTGACAGATGAGGAAACATGCCCAGAAAAATGAAGGGTCAAACAGGGACCCAAACCAGGGTCTCTCCTGACTCCATGTTCAGCACCTTTGAACTACTACAGGCTGCACTGGAAGGTCCTGTATGCTATCACCTTCCCATTTCTCCCACTCCAACAAAGGCATGGGCACATGCACACACAACTTTCTCTTGACAGACTTTTTTTCAAGTCACTTTCAGCACCTGAGCATAAAGTATGCTGAATTTGGAGTCAGAAGACCTGGATTTGAATCAAAATTATGCTGTCTACTACTTCTGACAACTTGGGAAAGTCACTTAATCTCTCTGGCCTTCAGCTTTCTTATGCGTAAAATGGAGGAGTTAGACTAGACAATGTATGTGGTTCATTCCAGTTCTAAATCCCAGGAAACATCGTGTGTGTGTGTGTGTGTGTGTGTGTGTGTGTGTGTGTGTGTGTGTGTGTGTTTTAAATGCATAGAGAAAGTGTCTTCACATGGTAGGTGGGGACCTAATATAGCTAACAAAATTTCACCTCTAGGGAAGTGGGTAGAGTTGACAATATATCAAGCCCTAATTTTTAGTGTTTGCCGAATTTCTGACATGTAAATGCTCACACTAAAACTTTAACAATAACCTGACGATTTGAGCTGGCTCCAACACACCCCTGTTACTAAGATTAATTGCCAAGAAAAGAAGCCTGCTTTGAGGGTTTTCAAGGAGTTTAAAACTAGAAAGGATGTCAGGATTGTTTTTTTGAATGGAAATAGGAGGTAAAAGGGATGCTCTTCTAAAGCTTAATGGTAGAATACATAAAAAAGAAGAGCACCTATCCTACATTAATACTATCTTTACATTGCCTATCCCAAAAAAGAAAAAATATTAAAAATATACACACACACACACACATCGATGGATACTGAGGAGGTCCTTTAGGGCACTGGGTTGATCTTTTATGGAAGACTGAATAAAAGACATGAAAGAAAAAAAAAACAAGGATAAGCAAACATGTATGCTATAATATGCACTGGTAAAATATTCACAAGAATGAGATAAAACATGTTTCCCTTGAAGTATAAGTATTATAACTATTTGCACAGCATATATTATATCCACACTAGATTATAAGCACCTTAAATGTGAATCTGTCTTATTTATCTCCAGTATCTAGTATAATACTTTACACAAAATAGTCCCTTGATAATGATGTTTTGAATCAAATTGACAAAATGGCAGTCCCTAAATTGACCACATAGATGGCAGGGAAATAGAGAATGAGTGTTGCATAGGGGAATAAATGGCAAATCTAGATTTTCCCAAAGAAATCATCCTCAGAGGAGCAGCTTCTAGGGAACAATTTAAATTAGACAAGATTAGGACAAGGAAAGGAACTGAAATTCTAGGATGAACTAAGCCAAATTAACTCAGAGTTGAAATACTTTTCCTCAGAGGTATTTCTATCTCTATTTATTTCTATCTAGATTCCCAATCTAGATTAATAAAAGCAACCCCTTAACTGACAGATGAGGAGACTGAGGCCCAAAGGAGTTAAGTGCTTTGACCAAGGTCACCAGGCAGTAAGTAGCAGAACCTAGATTGTAATAGCGATCATCTGTGATGCCCAATTAAGTGGTTTCGACTTTTTTCTCTAGATCTAGACAAGCCAGGGATATTGGGGTTTTTTGTGCATTTCTTTTCCATTACTTTTGCCTAGTTAAAAACGTTTATACAACCTAGAGGTGTATGCAAACCTTAAAAGGTTTATATAACCTAAAAAATAAAATAAAATCCAGTTTGCCTAAGGGATCAAAAGCTCCTGGTTACCAAGCATCAGTGGTAGAGATGATGTTAAAGCACCCTCTGCTGGCCCTGTTTGGGAGTCACAGACAACAAACCTGAAGGGAAGGGGAAAGTATGAAGCACAATACAAAACGGTCGAGGCAAAGAGGGATGGATTATGGGTGCCAGTAGTGAATGGTGGTGCCAGAACAGTACTGCATCCAGTTTAAATCTGTAATACTATGTGCCATTTCCTGTCCCCTCTCCCGCCATGTTTTTTTCATTTGACAGACAGCAAATTTTGAATACAGATGTATCTTTCTTTGAGCACATCTGATATTTGGAAACCTATCTAATCAATCACCAAATATTTATTGATCAACAATTGGTTAGTCAACAAGCACTTATTAATCACTTACTATGTTGTGGGCACTGTGCTGGGTATATAAAGGAAGATAAAAAACACTGTCTTCCTTCAATGAACTTACATTCTAATGAGAGAGGCAGAGGAAACTGGAAGGGCCTCCTGAAGTAGGTAATGTTTGAGCGCCTACTTATCAGACACTTTGGATGATACAAAGAACTATGAGAAGTAGGCCCTCCCCTCAAAGAGCCTGTAGTATAGTCAGAAAGACAAGAGCTGTACAGAAAACTTATGTGAGGAAAATAATGTCATTATTTATCATGTATTAGTATTGTTTGAACCTAGCTTCATGTGGCTAGAACTTGTCTAACCCAAAATCTTAACTGCAGGAGTCATGAGGGTGACTTCAGAGATGCTGTAAGGAATGCTTAGATCTCATCCAGTGCTTATTTTGAATTCACTTAGGTCGGATTTGGACCCACCAAAAACTTGTCTTTTGGGTTCTCCAAATTAGGTTGACATCACAAACTGCCCATGTGGCCTATCAGACCAATGTATGTCAAATAAGTGATAGAGGAAAATGCTCAAGGGGAGTTCAGAGGAAGTAAAGATCACTTTAGACTGAGGAAGTCAGGAAAAGTTTCACCAAAGGGTTGGAACTGCAAGGAAGAGAAAAAGATCATCACTGGTAAAAATGTTCATCCCAGAAAGGAAAACCTTAAGCAAAGGTTGGGAGGACGGAATGCTTGAAATTCATTCACAGAAGAGTGAATGAATTGCTCAAGTTTAAGGTAATGTTCCATTTGTACCATATCTGAGTTTGTAGTTGGACAGATGAAACACAAGTAGATAAGGATCCTAGTCTCCAGGGTCCTAGAGACAGGTGAGTTCAGATATTTCAGGATATATGTGATAGGAGGAAGTTGCACGTGATGGAATGTCTAAGAAAACAGGAGTTGACCATCAGGGAAATCCAATATAGAGGAGTAAGTGGAAGAACCACTTACACACATTGAGTAAATGTGAGGGCAGGCAGTAAACAGCAGTTCAGATAGGCAGCAACAGAAAAAGCCGAACTAAAGGGAAGAAACCACGCCCCAGCACAGTAAAACATATGCCCCACTCCTAGAGAAATCAGGTATATAATAAGGCATTATCATATTATTATACTACTCTTTTATACTAATATTAATATTAATGTATTATAATATTATTATACAGTCCTTTGTCTCTGAAAAGTTGTTTGCTTTTCTGGTAATTCTTGGTTCACATGTTGCTGAAGCCTAACTTACAGAATCTTAAAGCTTAACCTCACTGGTGGGTGAAATAAGTGCAATTGTTTGGCAATTTGAACATTCTTTGGCATTGTCTTTCTCTAGGGTTGGAACATAAACTATTTCTTTCCAATCCAGTGGCCATTGTCGAATTTAGCAAGTTTGTTGACATACTGAGTGTAGTACGTTAACAGCATCATCTCTTAAAATTTCAAATAGCTCAATTGGAATTCAATCACCTCCACTAGCCTTATTGTTAGCCATACTTCCTAAGGCCCCCTTGCCTTCATTCTCCAGAATGTCTGGCTCTAAATCAGTAACCACACCATCCTGGTGACTGATTATAATAAGATCTTTCTTGTATATCTTTTTTTGTATATTCTTACTATCTCTACTTAATCTCTTCTGCTTCTCTACCATTTTTGTTTTTTATTGTGCCCATTTTTCATGAAACATTTTCTTGATATCTCTAATTTTCTTGAAGACATCTCTTGTCTTTCCCACTACATAGTTTTCTTCTATTTCTTTGCATTACTCATTTAAGAAAACCTTCTTGTCTTTCCTTGCTATATGTCTGGAATTCTACATTCAGTGGAGTGTATCTTTTCCTTTCTCCTTTCCCTTTCCACTTCCTTTTTTCCTCAGCAATTTATAAAGCCTCATCATCTGAATCATTTGAGCTATAAACTTATTGGCACTGATAACTGCCTTGCCTCTAGGTCAAATTGTTCTCAGAGTTTGAGACATGACTAAAGTTAGTCATAGGAGTTAAGTAGCTGAAGCTGTGGTTGGTCAAGACCATACTGCATGGGCCAAGTAGGACTGAAAAGGTAACTTTGGTTCAAGTCAGAGAAGGCCTTTCTGACTGAGAAATCTGAAATTTTCATATCAAGAAATGAGAATCCATTAATGGCTTTTGAGGAGAGGATTTAAATAAAAGATGAATTAGAGAGATCTTTACAAAAATATTCTCATTTACAATAAGTGTTCATTAGCAAACATGTTTCCTTCTACTTTTAAAATAGGATTTGACTTGCCAAAAAAAATTTAGTTCTTGTTTTAAGTTCTTGTTTTCCCCATGAACACAATTATTTTAGACACCTCTAATGAATTGCTGTGCAACAAGAAATAGTGCACAAGCACCAATACCTGTCTGCTGTCACTTCATAAGCATTGTCATGGAGAATAACAAGAAAATGGTAGCAAAAGCTTTCCAATTAATAGGAGTTGAGAGTAGTTAAAGCTAACAGTAGGAAATGGACGCAAACTGATGAGATACATGCAGAAACACACAAACATACACACATACTTCATATTCAGCTAGTGACTGCTACCATATTTCACCACATAATTGTTGCATATTTAATGCTAAAATTTTCCAAAAAAGTAGGGTACAATCATTATGTAAAGCTATAAAAAAATTGTGCCGGTATTAGTTAAAAGTCATTTATTACTAAACTGTATTTCTAATTGTACAGTTTAGCTAGCATGGGAAGATGTGAGTCTTACCATATCATGTGACTTACTCATGGCAGTTGCATCTTCCAGTCCTTCTCCTTTTATACCTATGGCTCTTCATTGGGTTGAGTGACAATACTGTTAGTACCACAGCACTCTAAACAAACCATGTAAGTTGGCTGTCGGAAATATACTGACAATGCAGTATGCTGAGAATCCTAGACTTGTGGCTCACAATGTGTGAGAGATAAATGCATATCCATATGCTACTGGTAAATACATTGCTGCTCTGTTTAGGTGACATGATGAACAGAATTTTACCATGCAATGATTTTACAATGAAAAGTACAATTTTGTACTGAATAAAACAGGGTGCAGTGCTTATGCAGTGAAATACTGTATGTTCTAGGTACTATACTAAGCCTTAGGTTACAAAGAAGGTGGGCAAGAGGATGGAAGTCTCTTTTCTCATTAGACCTTATAGTCTAATGGAGGAAGCAACAGACAAACAACTATAAGAAAATAAGATAAATGTTGGACAAATTGGGGGCTGTCTTAGAGGAAAGGCACCAAGATTAAAGATGTCTTATAGAAGGTAGTGTTTTAGCTGAGACTTAAAGGAAACCAGGAGGCAGAGATAATGAGGGAGAGTTCCAAGTGTGGAGGACAGATAGTTAAGATTCTTAGAGTCCAGAGATGGAGTAGTATGTGAGACAAATGACTGCAACAAATTGAGAAAAGTATCTATCAAACTCCTGACTTTGTAGATTACTCCAATAATTGTGTTAAAGTCAACAATGGACTTTACTGAACTCATTAGATTTTATGGTGTTTTTACACGGCCTTAAGTTTTGCAAAGCACTTTATACATTATCTCATTTGATCTCATTTCACAAACCTCTGTGGCATGTTTACTGCAGATATTAGTCCCATTTTATGAGTAAGGAAACTAAAGGTCAGAAAGGTATAATTATTTGGTCACATAGCTATTAAGTGTCAGATTTATTATCATTGTTGAGTTGTTTCAGTCATGTCTGATTCTTAATGTTCCCATTCTCCAGATCATTTTACAGATGGGAAAACTGAAGCAAATGGGGTTAAGTGACTTAGCCAAGGCCACACAGCTAATAAGTGTCTGAGGCCAGATTTGAACTCCTGAACATGAGTCTTCCTGATTCCAATGATTTATGCACTGTGCCTCCTACCTGCCTCAATAAGTGTCAGAGGGAGGCTCTTAACCCAGTTCTCTCTTGATTCCAGGCTCAATGCTCTTCCCACTGCACCAAACTGGCTGGCTTCTTCATTAGATATGGTTCTATGACTAGTCCTATGGCAACACATTCATACTCATCTGAACTTATCTGCACAAAAATGATGTCCCCTCTCACTCACCTACAGCCCTAAGGCAGGAATAGGAATAAAAATAAAACTGCTAGGTAAGTTACCACAAGGGTTATCCCCACTCCTCAATTATGACTACAAGGAGCATTATGGTAGAATAAAGAAGCCAAGTAATTACATCCAAGCAAAAATTTATTTAGCAATGCATTTAGTTGAGAAACAAACCAGGTCAAAGGTTCTCCATAGCCAAAGCCCCCAAAGCTTGTTATATTAGTATACAATTTGGAAGGAATGAAAAACAAGAAACACAGGATTATAGGGATTGAGATGTCTGATTTCTTATTGGTGGAGCTAATTTGATCTATAGACTGATTTATCTATAGAGTCTATTTAACTAGGTGAAGGGGACAGAGGTATTCTTGTGAAATTTTAAGTCAAGTGATAATGGAGAAGGGGAGTACTGTTGTGAAACCTCATAAATCAGACAACTTTAACAGAGTTGAAATTTAACTTCACAAAATGGAGGATAAAAACAAAATGGAGTCATTAAAGCCAATTTTTTAATGTCTCATTCCTCCCCACTTTGATTCTGGGTTTCTCAACACTCAAGATCATTTATTTAAATGCCTTTTCTATTATAGATTTCTGGAGAAGATGATAGTCTGTCTTAAGGGGCACCAAGAGGCACCAAGAGCACAAGCATAGTCATAATTGTATATATCCCCTAAGGAGACAAATCTTGTTAAGTAGACTCTATTGATAGATCAGTCTATGGATCAAATTATTTAGAGGGCTCACCATTGACTGATTTGAGAGGGAAGCTTTCCACATCACCAGGGTAACCAAAAAAAACCTCATCAAATAGAAATACCTTGAAAGAAAAAGCCTAAGCAATACGATAATGATCATTAATATTCAATAATATGAAGTCTCTGTGCAACCTGGTAACTGCCTCTCTACTTGAGGAGTACATCTCATCTTGAGTCCCAGATGTCCCAGGTTGTTGCCTGGTCCCTGGAAACATCTTCCCTTGGATTCTAAAATAGATTCCATTCTTAGGGCAGTTTTGGAAGGGGCTCCTCTTAGTAGATCTGCTTCTCTGGTTTCAAATTCTTGCAAATATTCCTAGGAAATTCTGTTAAAGTCTGCCAGTAACAAGACTCAATACAATTTAGTATTCTACACAAAGGTCATCCCCTCAATTTTTCCCAGGGACAAAAATCCACCTGTAGCAGTTTCCAGACTGTATGATCTTTGGACCCATGGCATTTTCCTTGATTTGTGGACTACTGGCCTTATAACAATTCAGACATACCTGAATATCATCCTTGTCATACCTGAAATCAAAACTTATAATAATATCAAACTCTAATACCGAGGGATTTTACCTCAAATAATAAAATTTTCACTGATCACAGCTTAAGACTAGATTATTATTTTTTTTTTAATGTTGTGATAATAGTCAACAATGAGCGAGGACAACTTATATACACATGGACATCATACTGACTCTCCATTTATAATTTAAGAATAATACATTCAGGAATTTCACCCATAGTGGATGCATGATAGTTGACTTCAAATCCAAGAAAAATTGGTGACTGGAGTAAGCTTCCAGGTCGCATTGCCTGTTCATCCCTAAGGCAAGACTAAAATCTTTGAATCTAAGGTCTATTGTTACTAAGTGGTTCAAAAATGCAACTCCAA
Organism: Notamacropus eugenii; assembly: GCF_028372415.1. Lineage (NCBI taxonomy): Eukaryota > Metazoa > Chordata > Mammalia > Diprotodontia > Macropodidae > Notamacropus > Notamacropus eugenii. The sequence continues at coordinate 390,836,016 of NC_092875.1, forward strand.
TACATATTATTTATTAATAGATATAATTTCTTAATTTTCATAAGTGATTACGAAATAATCTCAGATAAAACTCATTTTTTATGATGCGCAAACCTGTAAGCTTCCCACTTTGGCTGGGAGCTAGTACTTTAGAATTTTATCATATACTGTCAGCGGGGTTGATAAGACCTTGTGACCTCTACCTAAGTAGAAAGCCCCAAGGAACTTAACAAATAAGGACAACTTAAAGAAAACTTTTTTTCCCAACAGTAAATTATTACTTTAAAACAAGTATACCCCTATTAAATATTTAACAATTTAAAACATTTTTGCCATAATTTAATAGTACAATTCATAATCTAACAGCATCCAGATTAAAAGATAAATTACTTTTCCAACAACTTTTCTTTTGCAATGGTTTCTCAAATTTCACAATAGAAGAAAAATTTTAGAAACACAATAATAACATACATAATATCATGTATTTAAAACATGAAGTTGTTACCAGGCAGGTGACATCATTTTCAAATTATCTTATATAAGCAACATTCATTTTAACCACTTTTGGCATTCTCTATAAATCACATCTAAAATTCATTATAGAGTAATCCAGTATGGAGTAATTATACTCAATTAAAGAAATAAAAATACCAATAGTTAACATTTATCTAGTGTTTACCACATGTCAGGCACTGTGCTAAGCACTTGACAATTACCAATGTTCATGACAATCCTGAGAGCCAGGTGCTATTATTATTAGCATTCTCTTTATAGATTAGGAAACTGAGGTAAACAGAGGTGGAGTAACTTGCTTAGGGTCACACAACTAATAAATTTCTGAGACAGGTTTTAACTCAGGTCTTCCTGATGCATGCATTTCCCATTATATTGTTTTAATACTAAAAAGCAAATGTAATTTCTGTTAAGTTCTGATTTACCATAATTATCCTAACAGGAGAACATATCTCAGTAAATAAGACCACATAATGATTCCATTTCAGAACAATATTTTGACCAAATCAAATTTGGATTTATAGTCACTAATGGCAATAATTAAATCTAGATTTTCCCAAGGTCATTAGTTGGCAGCACCTCAAATTTCAGGACCCACTTTTTTATCTAGCTCATGTTCAAAAATTTTGTGTTGGTCCTCTTAGCTGGTCCTTAATTTTTTCTTTATTATTTTTTTTAAATAACCCAAAAAGCCAAATCAATTTCTTTGTGTTCTTAATCCAGTCCCACCTTTCCCTAAGGCATTTTAGTTGTGAATCCAGGAAAGTAAAACAGGATAGGACACATAGGAAGGAAAAGCTACTTAATAAAAAATAGAAAGAAAGAAAGAAGATGCTATCCTCAAATATTTTAATACTGCAAAGATATTTCCATATCAAAAAGAATAAATAAATAAAATTTCTCATTTCCTTCTTATCTCAAAGAGATCAAAGTATCTTTCCAAAACACCAAAACCCTTTACTTTCAAATGCTTCATTCACATTCAGTGTAAATAGACTATAACTTTTTTTTAGCTTTTCTGCCTATTCTCCTCTCATCTCTACCTGCTCAAACTTTCTTCCTTTCTTTTATATCATTCTAGTGGACTTTGATTAAAGCCTTTAAAAAATACATCTTTCTTTTTTCTTTCCATATTCTAATCTGACACTTCTTACTTTCTTATTGCTTAATTCTTCCAGTCTTTATTTTTCAATTATATTTCAAACTATCTATAGAACTTATCTTTACTGCACTGAATTTTTCCCTTACAATTAGCACAGGTTTTTACTACACAAAATCAATTCATTTCAATACTATTTCCTTTACATTTTCTAAAAGCTTACAAATGAATGGTCTTGTTGTGGTTTCAAGGTGTGATATGGGGGTCATCTTGAAAGGATTCACAGACTCAGACTTTCTCCAACCCAAGCAAAGATATTTATTGAGAGTAATGCCTCTCAGGATTCAGGCTGAGTTCCAAGAAGGAACAAGCAGTTTAGGGAAAGAAGATAGGAATTTTATAGGGTAAAAGATGCAATTACATAACAGAATATATGAATATTAAAAAGGCATGAGGGCTTTGTCAAGGAATTACACAATAGGGGAGGGGTCCTAGCCTCAGTAGAACTACACATATGATTACCCACAATGCATATAGAAAAACTCATTTGGGGGGGCATGTATATATGATAATTATATTATAATAAGCCTCTCTATGTCATAACTTCGCCTAAAGGACAGCTTTTGCTATTACTGCACAGGTGCCTACTTAGGGAAAGTCCCTTCTATTGTTTTGGAGTCCACATCTTGCTCAGGCATCCTGGTGGTGCCGTTTTCTGACTGGCTGGTTATTGTGGTCCTGATATTAGATGGATGTGATTGTGGTGGAGTGTATGGACATACTCACTGTTTCTGTGAAAAATATGAGGGAGTTATGATCTTGAGTCTAGGGGCAGTGGCTAGGATTCTATCACATGGAAAAGACTGCTGTTCTAAAACAGAATATTTGGGCTATTGGGTATGGGGCACTGTGGTGTGGTGAAAGCCAAATTGCGTGGTCACATCAGAACATGGCTGCTGTTCAATGAGGCCCATAGAATATTGGGGCTGGAGGTAGGGAGGTAGCTTTATTAAGAGTCCATCAGTCTATTTCATGAATTTTGGTAATATTGCCACTGGCTTACCTAATTAATTAATTTCTATTATATCATTCACAGAAGAAATACAATGGTAATACAAAACATCTTTCCAAATCACATTTTATTTACTTTTAAGTTGTTCCCTAATTTTAACAAGTTTCTAGGCAGTTCATACATACCAGGTAAATTTAAGCTACAAACTGCAAACCGCTTTTTTGCTTCACTTTGGAACTTCACTGATACTAATTTCAAACTAGTTTCAATTCTCTTTCTCTAATTAGTGAAATTGCCTTTCCCCCTTGCACTATAACAATAACTCAGTCACTCTCCTGGAAAAGAGCAATAAGAGGTCTACGCACTGTTTCTATATAACATTCACAGAGTTTTATTTTTATTTTTTCTTAAAATCTACTAAGTAATACTCCCAAACTCACTAAAACTCTCCAGCATTTATAGAAACATTCAAATTACAATTTGGAAATTTATAGTAGAGAAAACAAATTTAGTTTCTAACTAGTTCTACAATGCCCTGCAGACTAGGAGCAAAGATTCCATTTCTCCTTATCTGTGTCTCTTGTCTCTCTCTCTAGCTTGAACATAGTTAGGAAGGCAGAGAGAGAATTTATTTCTGAAGACTCAGACAATTTTCTCAGAAAGGTTTTTTACCTTTTACATTCCTTTTTTTTTTCCTTTTGGTTGACCAGACCACATAAAAGCACAGACAATACAACAGGTAAGATACATAGAAGAAAGTTTTACTCAAAAAGTCAGTGGGTGCAACTTTTTAAAGCTATCTGAAATCCTTTCGTTTGCAGTAATTGAAACTACCTTCTTCAGGCTAGATTTGGGACCCACTGAGATTTTTATTTATTTTAGATAAGTCTGTGCATAATTTGAGAGCTCCATTCTTAGTCATCCCCTTCTGAATGGTGTCAACCTCTATACCAGAGTTTGTTCTAAGAAAAAAACGAATGAAATTCGGTTGTGTACATGTTTTTTCATTTCTCTCAAGCTGGCGACACACAATGTATGGAAGTTACAGTGCAGAACTGAAGTTCCCTAAGGGATCCAGTCCAGAACTAGCTCAATTTGGGGTATCCAGTTTATATACTTTTTCAGCTGGGGCTGATATCATCCCATTATACATCCCAACAGAGAAAATACCTCTTCTATCAGAACATCACCCTCAGCCATACCAAACCACCCCTACCCTTGAGTTTTCTAGACATAAGAATCAGTCTCCACTCAATCCTGAGCAGAACACAGTGAAGCTTCATTATCTTTGATTAAATCAGTTCTGGCTTGAATTGGGATTTGACAAGAATAAGGAAACCCAATACAATCTCACTATTAATAATGTCCTTCTGAAGAAGAAACAACTTTGGAAGAAGAGGGTTGGTGGGAGGCTCTGAGTCTCTAAGATACTGATTACTAAGAAAAATCATTTTTCACAATGAGAAGTTTCTTCTGTTCCCAGTCTAAACTTTCCAAAGCAGGTATTTGTTACCTTACTAGAGCCAGTTCCCATGGTTCCCTCATCAGGGACTACTCACTTAACCATCTGGATGTTGACTCAGGAGGATGTGAAGGTCTGGGGATGGATGATCCTTTGTCAAGAAAGTCCATCTGTGGAAATCTTAAGAGAAGATTTAGGGGGTTTCTTTGACTGAGGTCCCATCATTATATGGAGCCTCATCATTTCAGTGTCTTCATGGTCAACAAGGTTGTTGTCCTTCATTCTCCAAGAGGACCAAAATGACATTCCTATGTTAGAGTCAAGTTACAATTTATCCATCTGTGGCTGATCAGACTAATATGAAATCAGAATGTTCTACCACAGGTCGGGCACAAATAGTCCATGTGAACATTTGGGGTGGATTCTCTAAATTTGCACATCTCACTTATTTTTTGGGGGGGGGGGGGAGGATTGCTGATGGTGAATGTAATCATCTTTGCAGAAGTTTTTGTACTTCTTTTGTGTTTAAATTGCAGGGTGAGATTCCTGCCTGCCATGGTAATCAGGCCAGGGTTGGATAAGCAGACAATTTTTAGGGCACCTTTTCTAGCCTCTCCCTCATGCCAGGAGGTGAGCTCCTAGCTTTAAAAGCTTTAAAAGGCTGCTCAGTCACTGAGACTGTTAACAGTGGAATAAAGGAACTGAGTAATTAGACCTAGGCAACAATTTACTTGGCAATGAATTTGGGTGCAAAACAATAAAGGTCCGAGGTTCTTGGTAGCCCAAGAACCCAAGCCTGAAGCTTGGTTTCTTACAGTTAGTAAACAATTTGGAGGGATAGAAAAACAGGAAACATGGGATTATAAGGATTGAGACACAATTTCTCATTGGGGAAGGGGGATTGGAGACACTAAGGTGAGAGGGGCAGGGATATTTTTGTGATGATCATTGTCAGGTGATAGTACAGAGTACTCTTGCGAAACCTCCTAAATCAGGTGACTTAAATAGAATTTAAACTTAACTTCAAAAAACAGTAGATAACAGCAAAATGGAGCCACTAATGCTAATTTTTAATGTAAAAGGAGTCAGTCCAGAAACAGGGTTGGGGGACCGCTATTCCAACGGCCAGACTCTTAGATTCAGGGTCCCAACCTGTTTCTACCTCTTCAGCTTATGCCAGTTTTCACTGGTCTCCCGCAGGTCCTCTTTCCCAATCCTCAGAAAAAAGACTTTGAGGGTTATTTGTTGTGATTCTCCTTTTCTAGTTCAGCATGACCTTTCCAGAAGCTACTGGAAAAGGCCCCTTGGACCTTCCTTTCTTCTAGTCACAAACCCATTCTAATCTAAGGCCAACGGCAGACCTCAGAAACTAGAATCTACTACTGCTCTTTTAATTAGATTGAGAAAATCATTTCCCTGGGAGGGAGCATTCTAATCCTTTTTCCCCACTTTCTGGAGAAGTTCATGTTTTACCCAACCAGCAGGTCAGTTCTCACTCCCTACATTCTTCATTCCCTGCCCTGCTGGGACTGAGGCCAAAGACAAGTTATATTAGCAACATAATAATATTAATAATATGTGATTATTGTCCAGTCTGTCAGTAAGGGCTCTCTACATAACCCCTTGTTAACCAAAGTCCAGAATATAAGGCATTAGAGGCTAATTCCAAATGTTTCTTGCTAATGACATGACTAAGCATAAAAACTTTCTGAAGTTTCAGTGATTTGACTGACATTATTATCCTTGTCAGACTCTGAATTCCTCCTTTTCTGATATGCTATGGAACTCGGAGATTCCAAAGCCATCAACACACTGGAAGCTACAAATCAGGTGGGGGCCAAATTAGTCTGTGAGGCTGCCTAGGGGCAGGGTGATAGCATTCAGCTCCAAGGAGCCAATGGTGCAACTCAAGTTCAACACTGCCTTCCCAGTTTTTCTCCAATATGTTACTAATATTCTTTCATTCAGACCAAGTTCTTTTATTTTCAGAATTTTCTGCTTCTCTCTTCATCCTCATTTCCTGATCCTCAGAAGATCAAAAAAAAAAAAAGCAAGAGACACAGAGAGGAAGAGAATCTGATACTTCTGAATTTTGATTTCAAATATTCTAGACCTTGTTATAGGTAAGGCATGTCCTTGTCCAGAATGTGGGGGGAAACAGATTAGAAAAGTCTTTTTTCCCCAGAAATAATTTCTCCACTACAATTAAAATACTTGTAGTAGACTCCTACACATTTCTTGGAATCCTCAGGTGAAGCTTTTGGTTTTTTGAATCAGACCTTTCCTGGCTATTTTCCATGCATGTATTAGTCAATAAATGACTAAAATCCCTTTTGATTTCTTTCTTACCAGACTTCTTAAACATCTGTTCCTCTCTCCCTCTTTCTGAAGTCAGCTGGTCTTTTATGAGGCTCAGCTGGGGAACTCCTCCTCTCCCAGGACCCAATCAGAGGTTCACTTCAATTAGCTTAATTGGAAGAAGATTCAACCCATTTTCCAATTAAATCTCTAAACAGGTTACTGGAACAACCTTTAAATTTTTTTTTTAAACTTTACTAGTAGTTTTCTTTCAGAGATTGTTAAAGATTAAACAAAAATAAGGAAATCTTGGAAGAACCACATAAATAATAATGTAGCAATTTTATTCCCCATCATAGAATCATAGTAGAATTGAAAAGTCCAAAGGAACCTAAAAGACTGGGAAGCCCAACTCTCACATTTTACAGATAAGGAAATCAAAATACAGGAGTTGATGATTTGACCAAGGTCTCATGATTAATAAGTCTAATTCAGTAACTAGTACCTGGGTCTCCTAACTCCTAGAATTTTATTATCAAATTGAACTACTTTTCATCTTCTACTCGTCTTGATTTTTACGTTTCTGTGGCTTTGCTCATGTCACACCCAAGTTTGGAATGGACAACTCCCCCAATGATATATGTTAAATTCCCTGCTTTCCTTCTGGGACAAACTCAAGTGTCATCTTGTTAATAAAGTCTTCCTTGGCCCCATGCTCAGATTAAAATTATCCCTTTCTCTCTCTTCAAACTTTTCATAGCCTGATTAGGGACCAAATTAGTCCATGAGGATGCTCAGGGGCAGGATGGTAACATTAACCATCAAGGAGCCAATGGTGAAACTCAAGTTCAACACTTCCTCCTCAGTATTTCCCCAATGTGTTACTAATGTGTTTTCATTCAGGCCAAGTTGCATGGACCTTACTTGTACTTGTCTCATTCTCCCTTATACCATGTTTTATGTGTATGTGTGTGTGTGTGTGTGTGTGTGTGTGTGTATCTGTGTGTGTGTAAATGCATTCTCTCTGTTAGATGGTGAGTTGTTCAAGAACCAGGTCTTTGTCAAAGAGTCATAGATTAAAGCTGGAAGGGATCTTAGGGATCCCCAGTGTCTTGCACAATATATGACACAAGGTATGTTTTTAATTGATATTTATCAAATAGATGAATATAATTATAACATTTATATGACACTTCTAGGTTTGCAAATCACTTTATAAATATTATCTCATTTTGTCCTCACAATAACCCTGGGAGGTAAGTGCTACTTATCAGACCCATTTTTACAGAAGAGGAAACAAATTGAATGATTTGCTCATGATCATACAACTAATAAGTGGATTTGAACTCAGGTCTTCCTTTTTCTAGGTTCAGTTCTATACTCACTACACTACATAGTTACCTATGAATATATCTTATATTCTTGAAGGATCCATAATTTTCAGTTGGTACTCTCTCTACCATACAGACTGCAAGCCTGGCCTTAGCAGACTGTCTCTCAGCTGAGGATGAAAAGATCCATCATATGGTAGCCAGTACTCTGATAATGTCTTTTGAAAACTTAACTGTGTAATTCATAGCTGAGAAACTCAAGCTCTTGGGCCACATAAATTAAGTTTACACTTGTCGATGTCTCAAAAATCTCTTTTTGGCTTGTGTGCCATAGAAGACCTCCCCTAGGAACAGTAGAAAATAGTTTTACACTGAGGTTTAAAGATGATTCAATAGGTAGACAGATAGATAAATAGATAGATAGATTAATTATATTTAAATATTTCTTAATTACATGTAAAATAAATTACATTTTTTTAAAAATCTTGTGTTCTAAATTTTTTTCTCCCTCACAACCCTCCCCCATCCCTTGAGAAGGCAAACAATATATTGATTACACATATAAAGTCATGCAAACATTTCCATATTAATTATGTTGCCAAAAAAACCCAACACAAGTACACAAACGAAAAAAGAAAAGAAAGTTAAAAAGTATGCTTCAGTATGCATTCAGAATTCATTATCTTGCGTCCTTTGGAATTCTCTCACGATGGAGAAAATTTACCAGAAAGGCCTGGATTGAAATGGTTTTCCCTCCCCAATTGCTGGAGACTATAAAGTCTTATGATCAAGCCACATTCTCAGCAAATTTGCTAAAGTTGTTTATTTTTTCAACTAGTTTTTTAGTTGATTCTCTAGGGTTCCCTAGTTATATCATCATGCCATCTACAAAGAGTGATCGTTTTCTTTCTTCATTGCCTATTATAATTCCTTCCATTTTTTTCTTGTCTTATTGCTATGGCTAGCATTTCTAATACAATATTGAATAATAGTGGTAGTAATGGACATCCTTGCTTCACCCTGATCCTAATGGGAAGGTTTCAAGGTAATTCCTGTTACAGTTAATGCTTGCTTTTGGTTTTAGATAGATGCTACTTACAATTTTTTAAAAGGCTCCATTGATGGCTACACCTTCTAGTGTTTTTTAATAGGAATGGGTATTCTATTTTGTAAAAAGTATTTTCTGCATCAATTAAGAAAATCATATGATTTTTATTGGTTTTGTTATTGATGTGATCAATTATACTAATAGTTTTCCTAATATTAAACCAACCCTGCTTTCCTGGCATAAATCCCACCTGGTCATAGTGCATAATCTTTGTGATTTAAGGCTGTTATCTCCTTGCTAATATTTTATTTAAAATTTTTGCTTTGATATTCATTAAGGAAATTAATCTATAGTTTTCCTTCTCTGGTTTTGCTCTCCCTGGTTAAGGTACCAAAAACATTTATATTGTGAAAGGAATTTGATAACATTCCTTCTTTACCTATTTTTTCAAGTAGTTTATATAGAATTAAGTTTAATTGTCCCTTAAATGTTTGGTTCACTTTTAAATCTGTTGGTACTGAGAATTTTTTCTTAGGAAGTGCATTTGTGGCTTGTTCAAACTCTTTTTATAATATAGGATTACTTAAGTATTCATTTTTTTCTGTTAATCTGAGCAAGTCATTTTTTTGGTGAATATTCATCTATTTCACTTAGATTTTAATTGTACTGGCATATAATTGGGCAAAATAGTTTGTAATAATTGCTTTAATTTCACCAGCATTGGTGATACATTCACCCTTTTCATTTTTGAGGCTGATAATTTGGTTTTCTTTTTTCTTTTTTAATCAAGCTAACCAATAGTTTAGCTGTTTCATTGGTATTTTCATGAAACCAGCCTGTACTTTTACTTATTTGCTCAATGGTTTTGTTCTGTTTTTTTACTTTCAATTTTATGAATCTTTTTTTCTGATTTTCAGGATTTCCATTTGATATATAATTGGGAATTGTTAAATCTGTTCTTTATCTAGTATTTTTTTTTTAGTTACATGACCAATTCATTGATCTACTCTTTTTCTTTTTTATTAATGTACTCATTTAGAGACATAATTTCCTCTTAAGTACTGTTTTGGTTAAATCCCACAAATTTGGACATATTATCTAAATGTTATCATTCTCTTTAATGAAATTATTGATGGTTTCTATGATTTGTTCATTGATCCACTCCTTCTTAAGATTATATTATTTTGTTTCCAGCTAATTTTTAATTTATACTCTGCAGCCTTATTTTGAATGTAGTTTTTATTGTATTATGGTCTGGAAAAGGCACATTTAATATTTCAGCTTTTCTGCATTTCATTTGTGAGGTTTTTATGCCCTAATACATGGTCAATTTTTGTGATGTTTCCATGAATAGTGGAGAAAAAAGAAAGGTATACTACTTTCTATTTCCATTCAGTTTTCTTCAGAGATGCTATCATATCTAGTTTTTCTACGATTATATTCATGTCCTTGACCTATTTCTTATTTATTCTATGGTTAGGTTAATCTAGCTCTGAGAGGGAAAAGTTGAGGTCTCCTACCAGAATAATTATTTCCTTTTGCAATTTATTTAACTTTTTCCTTAAGAATTTGCTATGCCTTTTGGTGCATATTATATTTAGTATTGATATTACTTCATTTTCTGTTGTGCCTTTTAGCAAGATGTGGTTTGACTGCTTTAATTAGGTCTCTTTTTGCTTTTGCTTTGTTTGAGATCATGATTACTGCATCTGCCTTCATTACTTCAAATAAAGTATAATAAATTCTGCTCTAGCCCATTATTTTAACTCTGTGTGTGTGTGTGTGTGTGTGTGTGCATGCGCGTGTGTGTCTGTTTCAAGGGCATTTCTTGTAAACAAAATGTTGTTGAATTCTGACTTCCATCCATCCGTTCTGCTACCTGCTTCCATTTTATGAGTAAGATCATCTCATTCACATTGGCAGTTATGATTATTAACTGTGCATTTTCCTCCATCTTCTTTTCTCCTGTTTATCCTTCTTTCTCCCTCCCCTAACCTTTATTCTGTTCCTCCTTTAAAGTATGTTTTACTTCTGATCACCTTCCTTTATCTGCCCTCCCTTTTATGATTGCCCCCTTTCTCTTATCCAGTTTATATTTCTACACCTAATTGAGTGTGTGTATACATATGTGTGTGTGTATAATATTTTGTTTACAAGAAGCAGGGGCACCAAAATGCTCTTAAATTATCTCTTCTCAACCTTTTTACCAGGTCAGTAGTTTCTCCAATGAGATATTTCGCATTTTTCTTCTTTTTTTTTCATTCTTTTGACTTTGTTTTCTTGTTTATTGATGTCTGGTGGAGTCATTAGCTTCCACTTCCCCAATTCTAATTTTTAAGGAATTATTTTCTTCAGTAACCTTTTGTATTTCCTTTTCTATTTGGCCAATTGTGCTTTTTAAGGAGTTATTTTCTAGATTTTTTTCTATTTGACTATTCTGTTTTTTAAGATATTATCTTCTTCAGTACACTTTTGTGTCTTTCAATTGCCTTTTCATAATTTTCTTACCTTGCTACATGACTTTTTCTCTACAACTATTATTTGAGTTTGGAAATTATTTTTTAGCTCTTCCAAGAATTTTTGTTGACTTATGTTCAATTCACATTTTTCTTTGAGGCTTTTTTGTAGCTATTTTGACATGTCAAAAGCCTTTCTTCTAGGTTTGTGTCTTGATCTCACCATAGTAGCTTTTTATGATCAAGTTCTTTTTATTGTTGTTGTTTGCTCATTTTTCCAGCCTATTTCTTGACTTTCAACTTTATGCTGTTTCTAAAATGGGGCAGTGGGAAGGGGGATGGAACAACGCTATCCCAAGCTTCAAGATTTTGATATTCATTAAGGATTTTTTTTTGCACTGCTGTTTTCAGAGCTACTTCTAGAGGGCTGGAAGATTTCAGTGCTTCCATGATGGTGTGATCTGGGAAGATCACTGCTCTGTTCCCGTGCTATGATCTTTACTTCTGAAGGGCCCCTGATTCTTTGTTATTACAATCAATACTACTGCTCAGGGACCCTGCTACCCTGAGATCACAATTGATAATGCTCTTCAGGACCCCTACTTCCTGTAATCAAATATACTTCTCTCTACCCTTGAACTGTGAACAGAAGTTGATATATGCAATGGAGTTGCCAAAGAGCTCCAGTCTTGCATTCAGTGCTAGTACTGGGGTCCTTTGTAATTTCTTTCTGACCAAGTGCTAGATCCTCTTATTATCTCTGACTTGAGAGCTTCCAAAGTTACTGCTGTTTCTGTTATCAATCCCTAGTAACAGAACACCTAGTTACACCTACTCCCCCACTGCTGGTTGCATACGTGTGGGTTCTGGGAGCACCACCCCCATATTACAGATATGTCCTTCCAACCTCCTAAGTTGCCTTTGTCTAGAAGAATGTCTCACCCTGGCCTTTTGTTGACTCTGCCACTCTAGAATTTGATTTACGGCTTATTTTAAAGTTATTTGGAGGGGAATTCTGGAACAACTCAATGGAATACTTTTTCAACTCTGTAATCTTGACTCTTCCTCCTCACTCCAACAACTCTTGACACTAAATGGTTTCCCCTTCATCCTTGATCTTCTGAATGTGTGCTTCCTTTATTTTTTGAGACCAGTGTAGTTTTCCTCTTAGAACCCTTTCACTTTTCTGCCACTTACTCTCTACAGCTACCATGTCTGAGATTGAGGGTTAAATTTCCATTGATAAGTAGACTTCTCTCCCCAAAATAAGAGAAGAGCTTATCGAGGCTGCAGAGAGGTCAAGTAGGATGAGTATTGAGAAAAGACCATTGAATTTGTCAATTAAGAGATCAACAGTAATTTTGGAGAGAGAAATTTTGGTTTAACAATGAGGTATAAAAACATATTCTACTATTACTTAACCAATATCTTTTCATCTTTTCCATGAGAATAGTATGAGATACTTAATGATATGTTTTAATAAAATGTGAATGAACTGTACACACATTATTTTCCCCAATCTACCAATTTAGTAACCTTGTTGAAAAAGGGGAATAAAATTAATTGGTCATGACCTGTTCTTGATGAAACTATGCTTGCTCTTTATAATTACTACTTCCTTTACTAGATGCATACCAACAAGCTTAGAATGACCTAGAACTGAGGTGGGAATAGAAGTAAAATTTACTGGACTATGGTTTGCAGACTATTCTGTTCCCAATTTGTTGACTCTATTGTATTCCCACTGGGAAAACATTTCTTCTGATTTTCTAAAGTTCAAGTACAATCACTGGAGAGACACTTGGAGAATTTTCTAGGTTAGCAGGACTTGATTGAGTTTTCTAGGAGATCTATCAAGAACTCAAGGTCACAGAAAAGAATTTAATCTTGCTCACTGACATCATTTGTTAGTGAACATCAGAATTTAAATATTTTAAATAGAATTATTTATAATTTTTAAATAATGTTTAAAATTTTAAACTGTGAAGATTAGCCAATTTAATATTCATATGAGTTTGACAGGGATCATACATATAAACACATAAAAGCTGAAGCTACTCACAAAGTGTGTTTATCAAATGGGACTAACCTAAATTGAAGGTACTCTATGGCTCTTAATCTACTTAAAACTATAGTAGCTGAAGTCCCTGAATTGTGTGATTCTTTATAAATCAGTCAGATGATTAATCCCAATCAAAAAATTTAATAAAATTTCATTATAAAATACCAATAAAATATTTCTCCCTTAAACCTGGAATATATTCTCCCACAAATACATGCCCTATCTGTTGGAAGAGGGGTTACAAATAGGCAATACACATGAAGAAGCACAAATGCAGGACATTTCAAAGTTAAGGTCTTGTTCTCTTGTCTCTGGCTTTCTGTCTTCCAATATGCCCAACAGCCTCATCTACACATCATTTTCTGTCTTAAAGGGGGAAAAGTTGATTAGACATGAATGGAGAAGCAACTGAATCCTCTGACAAAGACAAAGATAAAGAAATAGTCAAAGATAAAGAAAAAGGCCTCAAAGAGCTTACTTTCTATTGCAAGAGACATCATGTGTGCTTGTAGAAGAATAAAAACAAATATATACAAGGTAATTGGTACCTCTTGAAAGGAGCTACCAGTATCTGTGGAGGATTAGGAGAGAATTCATATAGAAGATAGTTGGAGCTGAGTTTTGAAGGAATTCTAGGCACATTGAAGCTGAAAAGACTTTGTATGTATTCTGTATGTGTATGTTATTCTTACACACACACACACACACACACACACACACACACTGGAATACAAGCTCCTTGAGGGCAGAAACATTTTATTTTAAATTTTTGTCTTCATATCTTCAACTGATACTAAGAGAAAAATAAAAGTCTCTTCCCATAAGGAGCTTATATGCTATTGAACATAATTACATACATAAATACATAAGAAATATAGACAAAATAAACAGAAGGTAATTTTAAGAGGGGGGGAACAAATATATGGGGAGAAAGGAAGGCTTTTATAGAAGGTAGTTCCTGAGTAAATATTTGAGGAAAACAAGGAATTCTAGGAGGTTAATGTGGGATGGAAGAACCTCACATTGACTTTGTATTTGATCTGGACATGTTTGTATATGTACATGATGTCTCCCCTGATGTGATACAAGGTTTTTGAAAGCAGGAGCTGATTTATTTTTGTCTTTGCATTCTGAGTGTCTAGACCATAGAAAGTACTTAATTAATGTTGGTTGCTTACCTTATTTATAGAAAGAAGGAAAGCAAAATTATGTGCACAGTAAATCTGGCATACCTGGAGCATCTACAATACCCTTAGATGACTAGACCAACTCAAAGGTAAGCTCTTGATCTTTTGTCACTGGCTTTCTGTCCTCCAGTATGCACAACAGCCTCATCTACACATCATTTTCTGTCTCGAAGGGAGAAAAGCTGACTGAACTTTGTTCGTATAGATAGGACTCATCTAGAAGGGACAGAAAAGAGTGAGACTATTTCCTTATCTCAAAACAAATTCACTGGATGTGGTCATACCAGTGCTTTCCTGACAGTTTCCCTAACCCTGATACAACTTCCTCAACATGACTGACCCCAGACTTCCCAATGCAGTTTGTGGTTATTTCCTCCCCTGAAAACTGATTTGCTAGGTGATGGTCCCATTTATCTGTGAGATACTGACTAGGCAACCCCTCCTATAAGAATCACCAGGGTCCATCAGTTGCTCTAGTTTTAATGAGAAACTCCAATCCTGAACCCAGTAGGGCTGATCCTCCCACAGCATGACTTGCGATTCAATTCCTTATGGATCATTCTAACCCTGATTTTGGTCTTATCATTTTCTTCTGCCCACTCCTCTAAACTTCAGGACTGAAACCCATACTTACTAAAGTCTATATTTGTTCATTTAATCATAGAATTATAAGCCCCTGAAAGGCAGGTACTGCTTCATTTTTGCATTCCTATTCCCAATGCCCAGTACCATACCTGGAATATAGTAATTACTTAATAACAATTTGCTAAATTAATTTTAAAAATAATATTTTTCATTTATAGTCAGGCTCTTCCTTTTTCTATAAACTTTCTTCCAGCATATATCTTATGTATTTTACATATCACATAATTTCAGAGTTGGAATAGACCTTAGAGACTCCATATCTAACCTGCTCTTGAGCACAGCTCCCATCTCCACAATTATTGATGAATGTTCATTCAACCTTTACTTGAAGTTTTCTAGTGAGGGGGAACACAACATCCCTGAGGCAGCCTGTTCCTTTTTGGACAGCTCTGTTAGAAAGTTTTTCCTAATATTGATCCTAAACCTGCCTCTCTGCAACTCTCTCCCGTGCTTCTTGTTCTTCCCTATGGGGCTAAGTTAAACAAGTCTAATCCTTCTTTCATTTGTCAGACTTTAAATATCTGAAGACAGCTATCATGTTCCCCCAGAGTCTTCTTTTCTCCAGGCTGAATAAACTTCACAGGGAACATGCTGCAGACACCTGATCGGCATAGAAGGCATGGACTTTCAACATAGCAAGAAGGTTGGAATTATTGAAAGGACCTTCTCAAATTCCCAAATGAAATGTAGTCTAATCTCTTATTGTTAAAATTTGTAGCCCCTATTTAAAGTATTCACACTGAAGAATTACCGAAATGGATGTCTCTCTGGTTATATGTCAGCCTAGTCATTAGGTATTCTTATCAATTTTTGTTTGTCCAGTCTGGACAGCTGGTTAAACTCATTTCTTTCAAAATCTTTACATTTTGTTTCAATTTCCATTATGATATATTGTGGTCTTGATAAAATTATTTACCAGTAACAGTATTTGAAGCACTTCACCAGTTACAGGGAATTCTTCTTTTGTTTAAACTTCGTGCAGAGTCAAGCCATTAGTTAAGCTGTTAGGCATCAGATATGATACTTATATTTCCCTAAGTTTTGGTTCATTCCATTTTATATTTTCATTTTTACTTTTCACAAAGCAAATTTAAAAAAGACTCTTCATGCCTATGGTGATTCAACATATTACAAAGTTTCCGTATCTAGTTATCACAAATATTGACCTTGAAACCACTGGGTACAGTATTCAATAGTGACTCAGGAAAAATACATTTTGGTTGGTTTTTTTTAAGTGTTGAACATTAGAGCTGGGCTTTTTAATCAGAAGAAAAGAGTTTGAATACCTAGGGGACAAGTATTATATACACACAGAAAGACAATGTTCATCTCTTCTGAATACATGATAATCAGAGAGAAGAGTGGTGCTGAGCAAGCACAGCTCTCAGGATATTAGTGAGAACAATGGGAATAAACCATAAAATAAAAGCTGTTGGAAAAAATTACTGACAGCTTTAAAGATATTTTAAAAATCTTTTCTCTAAAGACTATTGTAAAGAAGTCAAAGCTAATATTTTAGTGTGAGTTCTTCCTTCCTCTTTTTTTCTCTCTTCCTCAACCTAAATGAGACAACCTTTCTGAACCCAAGAATTTGTAGTCTACAGGTAGGGTACAAGTATATTTAGGAGTTTGTGGGTACAGTGATGTGCCAGAGAAGTCCAGTGGTTCTTTTTTTCTGGAAAAAAATTTAAAAGGAATACTTAAGATTAAGATGAATGATTGTTCAAAATATGGACCGCTCATTGAATAATGAAATTAAATGCAAATTAAAACAACTTGAGATACCACCTGTAATGGGAGTTAAAAATCTTCCCTGCCCATTGATAGGCCTCAGGTGGGGCTATTGAAGGAGGTTTGATTAGGAGAGGTTTATTTCCTATGAAAGCCCACACCTTTTGCTGATTGCTAATGAGTCACTGGGTCAGGAGGGGTTGTGCCCCCTGACTCTGAAAAGAGTATATATACTCGGAAGGGAGGTTTTGCTTTGGGGCTTAGTTTTGTAAGAAGGTTTGTATGCCAGATGAGAATCTGGGAAGCCGCTAAGCAGCACCCCCAGCTTTGAAAACCCAAATGTTGGTGCTTCCCTCTCTGGTAGCTATGTATGTATGTATATATGTATGTAATGATCAGATAATTGGAAGCCTGTCTGTTGGTCCCTGTATGTTGAATGTAATTAAAGTGATCGTTGACCCCTCAAAAGTTACTTTTCCTTTTATAAATGCAAATTTAAGAACCTGTGATAGCAGGCCTCCCCATGTGTATGTCTGGGTGCTTACTGATACACCACCTCACATCTATCAGATTGGTTGATTTGACAGAAAAGGAAAATGCTAAATGATGGAGAACATGTGGGAAAATTGGGACACTAATGTGTTGTTGATGGAGTTGTGAATTGATCCAACCATTCTGGAGAGCAATTCGGACCTATGCCCAAAGGACAATCAAACTGTACACAACCTTTTGATCCAGAAAATATCACCACTAGGTCTGTATCCCAAAGAGATTATTGAAAAGAGGAAAGGACCCACATGTACAGCTTTTTGTGGTGGCAGAGAATTGGAAGTTGAGATGCCTATCACTTGGGAAATGGCTGAACTGGTTGTTATATGAATATAATGGAATATTATTGTTCTATAAGAAATGATGAGCAGGCAGATTTCAGAAAAACCTGGACTTACATGAACCAATGTTAATGAAGTGAGCAGAACCAGCAGAACACCAGACACAGTAACAGCAACATTGTGTGATGATCAACCATGATAGAGTTAGCTCGTCTCAGCAATACAATCATCAAGACAATTCCAAAAGACTCATAATGGAAAATGCTATCCACATCCAGAGAAAGAACTATGGAGTCTGAAGGCAGATCAAATCAGACTATTTTCATTTTTTTTTTCTTTCTCAAGTTTTTCCCTTTTGTTCTGATTCTTCTTTCACAACATGACTAATATGGAAATGTTTATTATGATTGTACATGTATAACCTATATCAGATTGTTTGTTATCTTGGGGAGGAAGGAGAGAGAAAAAATTGAAAATAAAATTTTCTTACAGGTGAATATTGAAAACTATCTTTACATGATGTAATTAGAAAAAATAAAATACTGTTAAGTGGGAAAAAATATAGTCAGTGCTAGCTAAGGCTGCATTAAGAGCATCACAGTGTATACGAAAATGAAAATGATAATCCCACTGTTCTCTGCCCTGTTCAGACTGAACCACTGTGTCTATTTTTGAACTACATTTTAGAAAGGATACTAATACTTTCTAATACTCATAAATTCTAGAGCATACAGAGGAAACTGCCCAAGATGTTGAGAGTCCTTGCCACATGAAAATCATAGGAAAGAACAAGACGTCAGGAAAAGACTCAGGATGATGATTGTTACCTCCGTTAATGTAAAGAGCAGTTTATATGTTTACATAGTATTAGATAGGGTAGAATTAGGAGTAATGTAAGAAGGAACTTTCTAAAAACTAAAGCTATCCAAAAACTAATGAATACATATGAGTGAATAGTTATAAGCAGTACTGAACTTGTAAGGCTAATAACAAAATTTTAGAATAGCAAGCACTTCCATGACCATCTAGATGAAACTTATAAACAAAAAGATTTCTCCAGCATATTCAATAAGAGATCATTCAGACTTTCCTTGAAAATCTCCAATGAGAGGGAATCCACCACCTCCCAAATTAACCTATTCTATATAGCTGTAATCATCAGGAAGTTTTTCCTTATATGGTGATAAACATGTCTCTTTGCAACTGTTAGCTATTGATTATAGTTCTACCTGACGAAACCAAAACAGCAAAAGCAATTCCTCTCCCACTTCAGAGTCCTTCAAAGTCTTGATTCTTGATGAATTTAGTTATATATATATACATATATATGTATGTATATATATATATATGTATATATATATATACGTATATATATATAAAACACCTGAAAATATTGTAGACAAATTCCAGAGCTCCTACGCCAAAAAGAAAATAACACAAGCAGCCATAAAGATATCAATTCAAATATCATGAAGCTGCAATCAGGATCACATAAGATTTAGCAGATATTATTAGAAAGGAATGAAAGTCTTGAAATATGATTTTCTAGAATGCAAAGGAGCTAGGAATATAACCAAGATATAACCAACCCAACAAAACTGAATATAATCTACAGGAGGAATTGGTTACTTAATGAAATAGGGGACTTCTAGGCATTTCTGATGAAAAGACCAAGGCTCCATAGAAAATCTGATATTCAAACACAAGACCTGAGAGATGCATAAAAAGGTAAATGTGAATGACAAATCATGAGAAACCTAATAAGGTGAAATTGTTTACATTAACAAATGGGAAGATGATACATTTAACCCCCCAAAAACTTAATGATGATCAGGGCAGTTGAAAGGAGTGTACTTAGAGAGCATGGATGGGAGTCTATTATGTTAGGATGATCTCAAAAGAAAAATGGAAGGTTGAGAGAGATATGCTGGGACAAGGGGGAAAGGTGAAGGAGAATGAGAAAAATTATCTCATACAAAAGAGTCACACAAGGAAGAGATTTTATAAATGAGGGAGAGTGAAAAATGGTTGAACCTCACTCTCATTGGACCTGGTATAACATCAATCACAGCATAATTTCAAGGGTCTAATCACATAGTATATTGAACTCTTTATTCAACAATAAACTAAACATTGTTCAATAAAGTAAAGCGTAACATTCATAGAAGCATCCTTAAGCAAAACATATCTATGTATCTCATAACACTCAATATGTCATATGGCGTATAGTATAAATCATTGCATCCCCAAAGTCAGGGGGTCCCAAGGCTTCCCTAGAACAATATATCCTTAAGGGATAGCAGGAAATACCATGCCATCCACCCCTAGGTCACTGCAAGAACAATCTCCTTGTTCAATACAGTCCAAGTAAAGTCCTCTCTCATCCTGACTCAAGGCTGACTTCCTAACCCCACAGCTCCTACTCTGTGGGTCTAGAGCTCCTATCTCTTGTCTGGGTTCACACGCAGACAGCTCTCTGCTCCTGCATCTTGTCCCAGCTCCAAACTCTTCTGTTTTGGCCTGGCAGCAGGCTCCAGGGGCTCCTGCCCACCAGCTTCTGTTTCTAGGAAAACAAAGCTATAATAATATTTATACACATTACCAACACATTATTATCATCTCAATTCACTTTAACAGCTCTTAAAAGGGGCTTAAGCTAAGCCTCCTTCCCATGGTCGTATCTTTACTCTTCAGCTCAATTCATTCATGAGGACCAACAGAGAGGGATTCTGTCTGAAAAATTAACACAGATCAACAGGCAGGGCTCCCAACATCACAAACATACTTTCTGCTTGATCTTCCCACAAGCAAGTGTTCTGGCCAGCTCATGCTTGCTTCTGCTTGTCCCTCTACTCTTCTCTCCCTTGAAGTAATACAATATGTATGTATATATCTTGATTCAATCAAAGGCAAGACTCAATAAGAGGCACATGATTGGTTAAATTCAATCCAGAAAAACAGCAAAAAATCCTATTTTTCTTGCCATTATACCTGATTCAAAGGGGAAAGAGTATATGCAAATTCTCAGTCTGAAAGACTGGCCTTGAAATCATTAAAGAAGTTTGCAATTAACCAAAGTTAATCCAACCTACTCTACATCCTGATAAACTCCAAATTCAGCTTAATGACCATTTATACAATCTGGCCTAGATATACATATGGATGGACAAGCTTTATAGTTTGTCTATCCAACTGCGAATGATAATCTGGGCAATAGACATGATTCATTCACTTGGTCTTTCCTTGTTGAATGATCAAACCAAACTCTTTTATATTGTTTCCAGGAGGTACCACAATGTTTTGGGTCCTGATGCATGTCACACAATATCATTTGCAAAGAAGAGTATCAGGAGGACTTCCCCATCTGCAGGAAATCCTTCTTCAAATTTGACCATATAGTGGATCTCTACCATCACAATGGTGAATACTTCTGAAGTACATACATTTCCCTTTATGTCTTCTCTGATGCTTAAGATCAAAAGAATCATTAAACAGCTATTGTTTTTGACACAACTTTCAAGGAATCTTGAATGATTTTGATACATAGATGGGAGACAACCTTGTTAGAAGACAATGAATCAAATGCATTATGGTAGAGATGTGATATCCTATTCACAGGAATAGGATTGCCTGCCTGTTCCCTACACATGTAGCAGTCTCATAAAGATTTTAAATAGATAGGAAATCTGGCAGATAATTTGGTAGTTGTAGATGGCAACTTTCTCAGTATTAAGAGATTTTTTTTTCACACATCTTTGGTTATCTTTCTTTTCTTCATGTATCTTGTGAATCAATCCCTCAATTTCTCACAATTACGTCATCTCCAAAACAGACCTCTTCAACATAGATGTACATAATATCCAATCTGGCTGCTTTTTACTGAATATATTTATGTTGGTTTTGGTTTCTACCATAGTACATTACAATTGTAATCAATACTTCTCCATGTGGTAATATATCTGGTTTAGACAAAATCCTACTAGGAGACAGGGAATAGATTAGATAATTTCTTAAATTCCCATTAAGCTTAATGATTCAATTACCTTAAATCACTTAGGAGAAAGAAAGGAACTGAAAATGTATTTATGTCTCACTGCTCCTTGGCCTCCAACCAAAATCTCTACATTGCATTATATCCCTTTAAAAATCAAGAATCTGAAAAATTTGAGTGCTTTAACCTATTATCCTTTGTGATTCTTGCTTATGACTTACTATAAAACCTCCACAGCAAGAGGCTTCATCTGCTTTCCTTTAATATTTTGAGGGTACTTGTGTAGTACTTAAGTGTCCTTCTGTAATCCCTTACTCTCCTTATGTTCTTTGAAGATCTCTGTGAAGTCTTCCCTGATCCCTATCTCTTCAATTGCTAGTATGATCTGCTTCCACAAATCATTTTGTATTGATTTATCTGTGTATATATTATATCCTTCCAGGAGTCCGTAAGCTCCTTGAGAGCAGGACTATTTCTTTTTTTCTTTGTATCCACTATGCTTAGCACAGGGTCAGTCACATAATAGGTGTTTGCTTAGTACACTAAATTGGACTAATTTGTCCAAGAAAATAAAAAGAAGTACAAAGGGCTTGATTGATTTCTGTTTGTTTTCTTTGTGTTTAATTCTTTTTAAACATCTTTGTGTTGTTCTGAGGAAATGGAAGCCAAATTTCATACTGGACTTTTGTTATAAACATTACAAAGTCTTCCAAAGCATAAGCCAATCCCCCCAATATGTAGCTAATTGACAGACTCATAGTCCGTGTAGGGGGGAGAGGAGATTGCCATGTAAAATGGGATAAAAAATGCTGAATGTTTAAGTTACAAATTAGAATCTTGATCAGAGTGATTTAGAAAATTCAGTTTCAGAAATAAAGCTGAGTGAGGTAGATACAAATTCTTTGTTCTTATAGGAAGTTGAATCATAAAATATATGGTTTTTTAAAAATCTCATGAATATAATAACTAGGAAGCAATCAGAATCAGGTCATCACGGAACCATTGTGTTTGAAATTTTACCAAAGAAATCTCCAGATCTGAACCTCTAGATAGAAAGTGACATTCTAGGGCATTATCTTTAAGGACTTTTCTATGAAATATATGTGACAGAAAGAGATTTCAGAGACAAATCGATATACGTAAGTGCAGAGTTTTAATATAATCATGCTGATTAAGAGAAGCATCTACATTATCAGAAGCTTGTTCGTCAGAAAACATTTATTAAATCCTTATTATGTAACTGTCCAGGTGTCATACTGTTGTTTTTTAACAGCATTGAACCAGTGTTCTTTCAAAGACTGCCTTCAGTAGCTTGGTTTTCAGGTCAGGTCTGTGTTATCTTCTGCATCTTCTCAAGCTTTGCAAAATCATAGAATACAAGAGTTGGAAGGGACCTTAGAGATCATTTGGCATTATTCTTACCTGAAGCATGAATCCCCACTATGATGTCCCTAGCCTTTGAGTATGCCCATATTGATCTTCACATGGGAACTAGGGATAAGAACTGAGATAGAGACTGAACTTATTATTTCTTTGGTAGTTGTTAGAGTTTTAGATCCTCCTGGAGTCAGGAAGATCTGAGTTCAAATCTGGCCTCACACACTCCCTAGCTATATGACTCTGAGCAAATTACTTAATCTTTACCTGCCTCAGTTTCCCTACCTATAAAATAGGGAAAGCAATAGGACCCACCTCCCAGGATCGTTGTGAGGATAAGATGAGATAAATATTTTCAAAGTAGTTTGCAAACCCCAGAGCATTATACAAATGCTAGCTTTATTATTATAAGGCTCTCTGGAATGAGGAAAATCCCTCCACCTCTGCAGGCTAGCACTTTCTCTTTGACATACAGTCTTAAAGAGTTGCTAAGATCAATGGAAGCTGATTGACATGCCCTGGGTCATACAGCCAGTATATTTCAGACACAGAACTTGAATTGAGATCTTCTTGGCTTTGAGGCCAACTCTCCATAATGTTGCTTTCTATAGAATAAAAATAGGTTGCTCTCCTTTAAAAAAAGAATCCTCCCCCCTCTACACTGAAATTCATCTGGATGGGAATATGGAAAAGGTGTATCTATTTCAAAGTAGTTAAGTTATAAGTAATCATAGGAAGTCCATGGAGTAAAAGGTAACCTAGGACATAGCCCCCATTTTCACCTCAAAAAATAAATCAGAAAAATGCCCCCAATATGGAGCAAATACCACAGTGACAAGAGGAGAAAAATTGACAGTACCCACTACTCCAGTAGTTCTTGGGGGGGGAGAACTATATGAATAAAACATATATACATATATATGTATATATACATACATGTGTGTGCGTATGTACAGATGTATATCTACTATGTAGTATATATGTATATACCTAATATGTATTTGTATATCTGTGTGTATATATGTGTATACATATGTGTGTATGTATATATATATGTGTGTGTGTATATATATATATATATATACACACACACACAAACTTTCATTCTCACCTGTGACTCCAGAATGCAAGAGACCTCAATCCCACTAGTGAGTTAAAAGCATGTCTACCCTACGCATGTGAAGATTTCCTCTAGCAGAATGAGCAGAGAGAACAATTTGTTCCAAAAATTATGAAGGTGGCTGAAGCAGATACTATGGAGCACTTAGAGCTTAGTCAGGTTTATCCCAGACAATTGCCAATTGTCCTGACTTTTATCTTGCCACTGGATTTTTATGACTCTGTAAAAGAGAGTGAGTTTGATGACTTTGTGCAACTCTGTTTCACTTAATTCCAATTCGTGGCACAAGTGCAGACCTCACCCCATGATGTCCTTGGTCCTCTTTGAAAACAAAAGATGAAGAACAATACAGACATACACATGAACACTAAAGGTAGATAGATAGATAGATAGATAGATAGATAGATAGATAGATAGATAGATAGATAGATAGATAGATAGATAGAGTTATAGACAGAGTGATAGATAGATAGATAGATAGATAGATAGATAGATAGATAGATAGATAGATAGATAGATAGATGATAGATACATAGATACATAGATGGATAGACAGACAGATAGATAATAGAGTCTGGTGGGACAGATCTACATGTAGATCTGTCCCACCAGACTCTATAATACTATATAGACCACCAGACCACTGCTCCTGGTACTCCTATACCCCTAAATCACCCCTTATTCCACAGAGTGGCTGTTGTAGCTCCAACCTGAGTAATCTATAATCCTTGTGGAGGTTTTTAGTGGTAGGTATGATCTACTGTATGGAGCCATTCATGCACGCATGTAAACTGACCACCTTGGTCATTGACCCCATTATTACAATCTTCTAAGCACCTTCAGAGCAGGGACTGTTTTATTTATGTCTGTATGCACCCTATGCACAGTACGCCGCCTGAAATAGGGACTCAATAAATATATATCAGATAAGTGAATGTCCTCTGTCTGCCATCTAGTGGAACTAGTGAATTATATGGGATGCCAGAAGAGGAAAGGATGGAAAAAAGACAGTGTTAACATCAGAAGCTCAAGTTCTCTGAGTCCATGGCTTCAATAGTGCACACAGCAGAAAAGACCTGAAACCCACTTACTGTGCCCACAAAAACATAGAGCATATCTCTTGCAGAGTCAACGGTGGATACACCAAAGTGTCAAGTGGTCAGGATGCCAGCTTTCCAGAGTAGCTGTCACTGCTTCCTCCACCAAAGGTCTAGAAAATAAGTGTGGTAGCGGCAGGCAGCTAGTACAGCGCAGTTCTGGAAACCCATCAGGGGAGAGCCTCCTCTTCTCAGTGTCATTTCTCATAGCCCAGAGAGCTGGTGCCAAGAGGAATTCTTCTCTTCAGGAGTCTGGAGCTGCCTTCTGGTGTCAGACACTGCTCATTCTGGGCCCACTGTAGCATGGGGAGTTTCCCTACTGGGTGTTTTCTGCTATATCAGTGTGAGGTATGCTCAATGAGGAAAACAGTTTATGTTCATTTTTTTGCTTTTATGAATGTCAGCCAATACTATTAATAATAGAACTAGCAAAACAAAAATTCCACATAATTGTATATACCAAACAGTAAAGTGAAGCTTCTTTTTGGGCTGACAATCACTTAAAATACTTACTAGTCAGGGAAAAATTTTATACACCCTAGATGACTGACCACCTGCTTATCTGCAAGACTGTTCAAGCATTTATTAAGAGCCCATGTCTGTGTCAGGCATTGTGCTAAGAGCACTTATTTCCATATACACCACATTGGATGACAGATATGTACCTCATGACTTTAATATGAGTAGGTATAAAAATCTATGAGGGCATGGACTGTTTTGAAACAAAGTCTACCTCGTGTGCTAATGAAGCAGCCTAAGTAGAAAACAGTGGTCTATTAGTACAATGTGTAACTGGGAGCTGGGGTGGGGGGGCAGACCAAAGCACATATAGAAAATAACTGTGTGAAATTTTCATTTTTGTCTAAGGAAACACCAGAAATATCAAGATATTGTTGGAATTGTAACAGAGATAAAAGAGCCTGCTTTCTTTGGGCTTAGTGTTCTTCCTGACCTGCCTTCAACTAGTAGCAGCAGTGGCAGCAAGCACTCTTTAACTTTCTGTGTTCTGTTTGAAAGTCTAATTTTTAATAGACTTTTAATAGACCTTATTTATACATAAGCAAATGGATAAATAATTGCACTTCACACTTTCTATAAAAAGGTGAAAAATCCATTGCCATTGCTTGTTCCAATTAAGAATGGCCAAGACTACAATGGCACCTTCCTGGAAGGTCTTTGCTAAGTGGTCTGCCAATTTACATTATCGCATGCATGTTTGCTGTCAGTTCAAATGTGTAAGAAGTGACCTTGCAGAAATTACAGGAATTTGTGGTTCACAAAGCACTCAGTTGAGTGTCCAGGAAGTCCTATTAGATATCTCACAAATTCTAGAGTTACATCCAGAGCCACTGTGATTCAATACAGCTTCAAGGGTCTCTCCCTATGATGGGAATGTCATTACTTGGGAAGTGAGGGGTATGGTTTTCATTTATTTATCTGACTTTGGTCATGATGAATAATAATCCCATAGAAAGCATCCACATATCACAAGAATGTCAATATCTGAAGCTGATGGAACGCAGCATAGAACACAGCAATACAGGATGCACAGCATTATAGTTGAAAACAGCAAAAATGCTTGGAGACCATTTGCATTCCAGTTTTCAATTTCAGACCATCTCTGTGTTCACCCTTTCAATTCTTTTATTGATTAAATGCAAAGTTTGCTTTTAAGTAGTAAGTGGTGAGGAAGTCTAAGACTATCTTTCTGACTCCCCCTATTAAATTCCAATCTAGTACAACCTTCTCTGACCCAGCCTTCACTATTCACTAAAAATAGATGAGTTTTCTTTCGATGTAGGTAAAGAAAAAAATCACCTTTTTATAAAACACCACATTAAATGCTGTAAAAAACAACAACCATCACCCACCAAAATAGGGCAGTTTAAGTCAGCAGCAGTAAATAGGCTGACTATTTTCATTTATTTTCTAGACTTGAACTGTTATTTCATCAGTGTGGGGGATTCCTGGTGTTTCTTCTTTTTCAGAGGTGCCCAAGAGTGACTTGACCATGGTCACACAGCTGTTATGTCAGAGACAGGACCCCAGGTCTTCCTGAATCAAAGGCTGCATTTTAGCCAGAGGTATGAAATTCGCAAAATTTCCTAGTATGGTCAGAACCAGATTAAGATGTAATTGGGAAATTTTAATAAAATAAACAAAAATATAACACAATATAGATAATAATAATTTGTGTTATGTTTGATAGCACTGTACTGGTTTATAGTTTAGTTTTATTTATTTATATTCCACCTATTTCCAAGCTAACCTGAGGTGGCCGATGACTTAAAGGAAGATACAAATCAAGCTCTTAAGAGAGAGATCCATGTGCATCTTCAATGATCTGATAACAGAAAACAGGCACTGAATTTGACTGAGTTTTCCAGTAACTAAAGCTGCATACAAATTCATTTTGCAGGGCCATATCCTCATAGCATAGATCCTTGCATAGAAGGCACTGTGAGAGTAATATCTATGGCTTAATTACAGATTCAGGGGATGATTCCAGGATACTCCTCCTCTGCTTTTGCTTCATTATGTAGATAAACTTTGCAACATCCTTCTAGGCCACAAAAAAATAAAAGAAAGATACTATTTCTGAAAATCAGGAACACAATACATAATACAAAGTCACAGGTTTCCATCTTGAAAAAGAATATCAATGCCCCTTAATTTTAATGAGATGTTTGACCATATAATGTCAAAAGAATATGATTAGTCTAGCATGATGATGTATGGGAAGGACACTGGTTTTAGAGTCGGGAGAATCTAAAGAACCCACTTTAGGCTAAGTCTCTTAGAGCTGATGCTTACTAATTGTGTGAAAAGGAGGAAGTTATGTAAACTCACCAAATTTCAGGATCTTCCATTGTAAAAATGGGCAGAAGAAGCTTTATACCAGCTGCTCTTGTTATTAGATCTGTGGTGAGGAAAGTGCTTTGTGAACTTTGAAGCACCAGGCAAACATGGAAAATGACACCTTTCTCAGCTCAGATTTCTGCAATAGTAAATAACTGCTCCAAGACGTCATCTATAATAGGTATACGGGGCAAAATTGTGGCTGTCTCCAAATCAACTGGACAAAAAATGAAAATTTCATGTTGAATTTTTGGTTGACTTTTATACAAATATTGCATTGTTAGGTAGATATAACCTACAGCAAGATCATTGATTTCCTTAAATGCAACAAACATGAACAGTTAGTTAATGTGGTGTACTAACCAAACTTCTGGAATTTAGAGTCAAAAGATTTCAGTTAAAATGGTTGTTCTTGGGGCAGCTAAGTAGTGCAGTGAACAGAGCACTAGGCCTGAGGTCAGGAGGACCTGAGTTCAAATCTGGCCTCAGACATTTAACACTTACTAGCTGTGTGACCTTGGGCAAGTCACTTTACCCCAATTGCCTTGCTTTCTACCCTCCAAAAAGAAACAAAAATGATTTCTCTTACATCTACTAGCTGTGGACCTTGGCAGGTTATTTATATTTTCCATGCTTCAGTTTTCCTCACTTATAAATTGGATGTAGTCATATTTATGTTACCTACCTCATAAGATATTGGGCATCTGGGCAGCTCAGTGGATAGAGAGCCAGCCTTGCAGTCAGAAAGACTTGAACTCCAATCTAAACCTTAGACACATATTAGCTATATATGAGGTAAGTTACTTAGCCTTTGTTTGTTTCAGTCTCATGTGTAAAATGGAGATAACATCTCCCTTCCAGGATTGTTGTAAGAATAAAATAGTTGTAAAGCAATTAGCATAGTGCCTGGCACATGGCAGGTTTAATATAAATGTTAGCTATTATTATTAGGAAAGAGAATTGAGAAACTTAAAGCAACATATTAATGTGAATTATCATTATATCATTAAGTATTGATATTAAATATCAATTATATCAATATTGATATTATTAAATATCAATTATATCATTAAATAATGATATTATTATATCATTAAATGTTTACTATGAATAAGTACTGTCTACTATAGGACTAGGTTCAGGAAAAACACAGATTTTAAAAAATGACATTTTCCCTGCCCTCAAGGAGTTTGCATTCCACAAGAAGGGACATGGCATGTACATGTATAAATGTAATGCAAGGTCAAATATGATAGGAGTAATGGAGAAATCTAGACAACACTCTGTGAAAATTTTGGACAGACATCTTTCAGGTGGAGGAGTTAGGAAAGTCTTCATGGAGGTGAAATTTGACCTGAATTGTGAAGGAAGAGAAAGCTATTAAAAGGTAGACAAATGGAGGTATTGAATTCTAAGGGATGTGCAGGAAATGAACTGAGCAAATACACAGAGGTGGAAAAAGATGTTGAACTTGTGTGACAGATAGTGCTCTGTATTGTAGAACTGTGCATATCCTTTGACCCAGCAATACCACTACTAGGTCTGTATCTCTAAGATCCTTAGGATCTTGGGATCATAGATTTAGAGCTGGACTGGACCTTAGAGGTCATAGAGTTGAGAACCTTTATTTTATAGATGAAGAAACTGAGCCCTACAGGATTTAAGTGACTTGCCCAGCAAGTGTCTGGGGTAGAGTTCTCCGGTCAGTTCAAATCTGAAAAATTGTTTATAGTTCTGGTAGGCTACATTTTAGATAGGCCATTGACAAACTGGATCAAATCCAAAAAGTGACCAGGATGTCAAAGAGGTTAAAAACTCTGCTGTAGCAGAATTAGTGGGAGAAATTGTGGATGTTTGGTTGGTTGGTTGCTTGGTTGTCCTCAAACAAAGTTCTCAAAGAGGAACAAAATGGCATCCCTATGTTGGAGTTGAGGTACAGTGTGTTTGACTGTGGTTAATCAAATCAGTATAAGCTCAGAAGGATCTACCATAGGTTGGTCACAAATAGTACATATGAACATTTGAAGTACAGATGTCTAAATTTGCCCATCTCACATTTGTTTTGAGCTACTGCAATTCTACTTTGCTCACATGGAACAGCACCTTTTTGATGTGGGCATACTGTACTAGGCAGTCCTTTACCAGTGTTTTGCATGTCACCCAATTGATTCCAAAGTTCTTCAGAGAGACCTTGACAGTGTCTTTATGTCTGACTTTTGAGTGAGCATTTGTCACATGAATTCCCTGTAAAATAGTCTTTTAGGCAAATGTATGTTTGTCATTCAAACAGTATGACCAACCCATTAGAGTTGTACTTTCTGCAGTAGAGTTTGTATGCTTGACAATTTAGTTCAAGAAAGTAACTCTGTGTCCAGTACCTTATCTTGTCGGATGATCTTCAGAATCTTCCTAAAATGATTTAAATGGAAGTGATTCAGTCTCCTGGCATGGTACTGGTAGATTGTCCAGGTTTCATAGACATACAACAATGAGGTCAGCATAATGGCTCTGTAGACTTCAGTTTGGTAGTCAGTCTGATACCTCTTCTCTCCCATACTTTCCTTTGGAGCCTCCCAAACACTGAACTAGCTCTGGCAATGCACGTGTCAACCTCATCATCTAGGTGTACACCCCTGGGAAGTATACTGCCATGTAAGTGAACTTATCCAGAGCATTCAAAAAATCTTCAGTAGGAAGTTTGGCTAGAGAGGGATTAACTTTCACCTGAGTAAATAGTCAGTGGCTTCAGCATGATTGATCATCTGTTGAGAGCACTGTGGGAGTTTTCAGCCCATCTCTCTAGAATCATGTCCTTTTTACTGATCAGTGCAGCTCTTTCAGTGCTGAGTAATTGAGATGCACCATAGGTCTTTGACCCACAAATAGCCTTCATGCCATCATAAAAGTGCTTTAGATTGTTACTATCAACATAAAACTAAATTTCATCTGCCTTCTTACTGAATTAAGAATCCTGCATCTCTCTAAGCTTTGCTTGTACTTTATTTATTATGGAGATAAATGCTGCCTTCTTAGAGATGGATGAACTATTGGGCTGGTAAACCCTGTGGAGTTCTCATTTTTCATTTAGCACTCTCTGAATTTTCCCATCATTTTACTCAAACCAAAATTGATGTTGTGAGCATTCTGGCCCAGATGAGTAAATGCAGAACTACACACCAGATCTCTGAAAGCTGTCCATTCATCTTCTGCTCCACTGTTGCTAAACATGTGCTGGTTCAGCTTTCTTGCCAATTTAGAAAGGAATTGTTCCTACTTGGAGAAGCACTCTAATCTGCTGACATTAAGTCTTCTGATAATCATCTTGCCTTGGGGCAGCCACTTTGTTGAATGCAAGTATTTAACTTGGAGAGGATAAGCTATGAAAAAAAGTCCTGCACTCTGTGCCATATATCACCTTCCCACTCTCACATCCTGTCTGTCTCTTCTCCTTGCAGTGACATAGTCTGTTAAATGCCAATGTTTTCTGCAAGGATGCATCCATGAAGTTTTATTACTTTCAGGTAAAGAGAAGACAGTGTTGGTGATGGTGATGAGACACACAAGTCTTCAGTAGTAAGTGACCATTGCTATTATTGTTTCCAACTCTATTCCTCCCAAGGACTCCTTCTCCTTCTAGTAGTCTAGTAGTCTTTAATATTTTTGTATTAAAATCACATAGTATTATACACTTGTCTTCTTTTGCCGTATTGATGATGATGGTCTCCAGGTCTTCATGAATTTTTTCTTTCACCTCTTCAGGATTCGCCATGGTGGGAGCATATGCACTAATGATGGTGGTGTGGCACTTTACTGCAAGTGGCAATCACATTGTCATGAGCCTGTCATTCACTCCTTTTGGTAGACATATAAGCTTGTTAACCAGATTAGTTTTGATTGCAAAATCTACACAGCTTCCTTCACTTCAGCATTCCAAAAAAAATGTATATCCAGCTCTGACTTTGCCACAGTCGGCAGGACAGGGTTGGGTAGAGCAGACAATTTTTAGGGCACTTTTTCTACCCTCTCTCTCATGACTGGAAGTGAGCACTGACGTTCTTAAAAAAGATCTGCTCAGACCTGCTCAGAAACTCAGAAGCTGCAGATTCTCACTGCTACTTTAGTCCAGTGAGAAGACATTATGATCTGGGCTGCCTGTGTGCAATTGTGACTATAGCTCCTAATGTATCCACATCTGCTGCTTCATCATTTGCTTGTTGCTTCAGAACTTTGAGGTAGATAAAAATGGTAAAATGATGTGGGTGATGTCTTTTGATTCCCATGTAAATTGAATTTAAATGAGGCAGCGTTGTACAATGTCATCAGTCTCACTCTTTCTTCCAGAGTCATTGGAATCCAGTGGCAAGACAAAGTCAAGATGACTAGTGATACTCAGGATACAGTGGATGACTTTGGCATCTTCTATGTCTAACCGAGGTCTAAGTGCTCCACAGGGCTTTCATAGCTGTTAGAACAAATTGTTGTCCTCCACCATTTTGTAAGGGAAGGTCTTCACATGCTTGGAGAAGATCTCCTCTCTTCCTTGCCCCACCCCTCATCTTACCAAAAGGTTTGAGACCCCTCAAACCCTTGAAGTTTAAGTTACCCTTAACCTGATTAAGTCCTTCTATCTAAATGGTTTACCACAATGTGGCCGCTGTGCATGCTACAGCTCCTTGGAACCATAGGTAAGAGTTGGGTGAATCAGGTAAACACCAAAGATGGAAGACATCCCTGAAAAGGGCTCAGCAGTCCTCATACCAGAGGTACTAGTCTTCCCTGAACATACCTATACCACCTCTCTGGATATTTATTAGCCTTAAAATGATAAGATTCAAGCAGGAAGGCCATGATCACCGTCTCAACTATATGAAAAGCATCCATGTTAAAGAGAGGTTATATTTGTTCTGCTTGGCCTTAGAGGTCAGAACTAGTAGCACTGAGTATCAACTGTAGACAGGCACTTCCATTATCCAAAAGTACATTGGGCTATGTCAGATATTTCCCTCCTTCCTAGATTAGGGGTGGGATTTAAATACAGAAAGATCAAATGACTTCATTGGTTCAGAGAACTTCCGGATTATGAGCTTTCTTCTAATTCATGCTGGCACCATTTCTATGTCAAGGAGAGAGTTCTATATCCCCACTTCAATCAATCACCAGAAATGATCATGATTGTAAAACTGTGTAAACAAGATTATCTACATCCTATGTTTACTTCATGAGATACAACCTTCTCTTTTATTGGGTCAAGAAGGGAATATTGTGACTGGCTAACCAAAAAGGTCAACCTTAGCCTTTCTTCCTTACCAATGACTCTTGGGACCCCTTACTGATGTTAAGGCTCAGCTCAAGGGCCACTTCCTTCATCAGTTTTTTCTAATCCCCACTCTTGAAATTACTTTATATATAATATTAATATATATAAAATATTAATAAAATATATACCTTATAGTAACATAGTAATTGATATACATACATGTATATTTCATGTATTTTATATTTGATCAGCTCTGTGTATATATTTCCCCCAGTAGAATATAAATTCCTTGAAGGCAGATACTATTTTTTTTCCTTTGCACCCTCATCATTTAGCAGAAGGCCTTGAACATAGTAAGTGCTTAAATTTTTTTTGAAGTGAATAAAATTTCAAGGGAGAAATTACAGCTGAATATACAAATATGGGAATCATCTATAATGAGATTATAATTGAAACAAAAAAAAAAAGGTAAAATAACCAAAGGAGATGACATAGAAGTGGAATACAGAAGATGAATGAGGACTTAGAGATGTTTTGAACCGAAGGTGGGGGGAACAACTAGAGGGAGTTCATAATGAATGACCTCAATCTTTTCAATAAAATAGGAGACTTCCTACCTGCTGATAGAAAGGAGACTCAAGTTGATGTTGTGGCCTTGAAAAAAGCTTTAGACAACTGTCTTATGGTGTCTGACTCTTCCTTTCCACATACTAAAATGTATTTAGTTTCTTAAACCTATCCTCATATGAAATGGACTCTAAAACCTTTACCACCTTGCTTGGCCTTTTGTAGATATGGTCCAGCTTATTAAGGCCCTTCCTAAACTACAGTAAATACAATATTCCAGATATTGTCTGAAAGAAGGCAGAGTACAATGGGGATATTATCTCCTTATTCCTAGGAATGGTCTCATAAACTTGCTAGTTGTGTAACCCTGAGCAAATCACTTAATCCTGTTTGCCTCAGTTTCCTCATCTTCAAAATGAGCTGGAGAAGGAAATGGCAAACCATTTTAGTATTTTTGTTAAGAAAACCTCAAAAGAGGTCATAAAGAGTCAGACATAACTAAATTAACAAAGCAACAACAGAAATGGAGCCAAAAATCATTTTTTTTGTCTGTTTTTGTTTCTGAAGACAGTATGATATCATGAATTGATAGTTAAGTCCAGTCCTCAAGAGTTTCATGACTTTCCGAGAAATGTTCAGCAATTCAGTAGTAAGAATAGGGAAGATAAATAGAAGGGGAAACCTAAGTTTGAGATTAGCAGGGTGTGAACAGAGAATAAGGGCAAGTAGGTGGCTCAGTAGATAGTGCACTGGATGTGGTGTCAGAAAGACTCCTCTTCCTGAATTCAAATCTATCCTCAGACATTTACTAGCTGTGTGACCCTGGTCAAGTCACTTAATCCTGTTTGCCTCAGTTCCTTCGTATGTAAAATAAGCTGGAGAAGGAAACGGCAAACCACCTGGTATCTTTGCCAAGAAAATCCCAAATGGGGTCATGAAGTGTTGGACACCACTGAAAAATAATTGACCAACTAAAAAACAAAGAACGGACAAGGTAGCTAATTCTATTTATTATCTTAGATGATTTTTATATAGCACCTTAGTTCCAGATAACAAAATACTTAATTCATTTATGTGGGAACCTAGCCTCATTCTATAAGTGATTTTGTTGTCCTGTCATTTTTCAGTCATATCTGACTCTTGGTGACTCCGTTTGGGGTTTTCTTGGCTAATACTGGAGTAGTTTGTCACTTCCCTCTCCAGCTCATTTTACAGATAAGGAAAATGAGGCAAACAAGTAGGGTTTAAGGGACTTGCCCAGGGTCACAGAGATAGCGAATATCTGAGGCTAGAGTGGAATCCTTCTAATCATCCACATTTGAAATCTTAGCTTGATCTCTGATTTTTTTCTCTTCCTCATATTTCACATTTGGCCAATGGACACATACTATTAATTCTACTTCCACAGCTTTTCACATTTGCCCTATTCTCTCCACTCTCACTAATGCTACCTTAGTTCAAAACCTTATCACTTCTAACTTGATTCTTTCTGACCCCAAGTCTGGCACTCTATGCATATCACTTAAGGTTAAAGTTGTCCGTGGTGGCATGGTCATTGGTGGATGGAGCAAAGGGCAAAACTGAGTTTGAAAGATTTTAAAATTTGGCCTCTTTCCACTAGAACATTGAATTGTAGGAAATTAGGGCTTATTTTACAACCAACTGCTTTCTAAATAAGCAGAGTTGAGGTCGAAAAGAATAAAATAACACTGATTAAAACAGTACTGCTGAGAGGCCTCAAGGGTCTGATTTCACATTTCCTTTGGCCTTCTTTCTCTCCAGGCATTTGAGCATTCACATGTAAATCCCTTTTCTCTATTTATGTTGCCTCTTCAGCCTCATCATTCTTGAAACAATTTTTGATAATATAAACACAATAAACCTACAGAAGTCTTTTTTTTTCTTATCTAGGATGCCTCTTGAAATTTCAAACTAATCTTTAATATGCCTAATTTCTTCCCTTCCTCCAAACTCCACCCATTAAAAATGGTTTGATCATTGTGGGGGAAAAAAAGACGTCCCCTGTGTTACTCTGCAAGAGTGTGTGATTTATAAGTTTTTAAAATCCTCCCAGCCCTGCTTATTTTGACAAAACTACTTAACACTCTAAGCAATGAACTACAAGGCATAAAAGTATAATCTGCAGAGAAAACCTTAATCCTCTACAGCAACCTATTTGAATCTCCTTAAACACATTTCTATGTGCAGGCCTGGAGAATTAAGTCAATTGTTTGATCTGAGAAGAAAGGCAATTAGGACTCTCTCTTGATCTTTCTGGATGAATTCTAGTCAGGGACTGCTAGTATTCTCAGCAGCTACATAGGAGACCCCTATTATTATAATAATAGAAATATGCAGCAGAATCACTAGTTAAGGGCCTCTCAGCATTTCCATTATAAGTTGTTTTTCAGGGGGTCTCAAATCACGATGGGCCAATACTGAGAATATAAATTATTAACATACTTTCTTTTGAAACTCCATAAAAATTTCTTCCTCAAAGTGAACTATTTTAAAGCAGTAGAGCTAGGGAAATTGCAGGAAGGGGTGTATTGGGAGAGAGAAGCAGTCTTGGGGGATTCAAAGTACAACTGAGGTCACTTCAGATGGATGCCTTTGAAATCCCATGGCTATACCAATGCTATCATGAGTTAAATATCTGGACAGCAGGACCTGTTGTGGAAATCTGGAGATCTGACCCTGACAAACTGTAGCCCAGGAGGATTTCACTTCACAAGGTTGCTTTTCACTTTTACCATCATCTTCTAAGAACTTGATGACATCTCCAACATAGCTCCTTGACCTCACAACCCAATGGTCTAGTATTTCAATAATGCTCCCAGTCCAGCTGTAAATCCTTCATCCCCTTCCACTGCTTTTACCCTGTTGACTTCTCAATCCAGAAGTTCATGGGGGACAAAATCAAAGAAAAACAACTATAATGATCCCTGGCCTCAGATATCCCTCCTCAAACCTTCCATAGTTTCCTTAGCCCCCTAAATTAAAGCCATTCACCATGACCTCCCTCTTCTCCCCTCTTTCTTATCTCCTATGATTCCTATTTCTTCTGTCACTTTCTCCTCCACTCCTGTGTCACATAATGAAATGACCTTACTCTTTACCAAGGTTAACTCCTTTACTTGTTCAAGTGATTCCATTCCATTTCATTTCCTCCAACAGACCGGCCCCCTCTGACATCCCCACTCTTTCACTTGTTTTTAATCTCTCCCTCCCTAGTGGCTCATTTCCTGCCACCTACAAATATGTCCATGTCTCCCCTATCCTGAAAAAAACCTTCACTTGATTCTTCCATCTCTACTATCATCCTCTTATCTCTTTTGCACTGAATGGGCATTGCCTCAGTTAAACTGAGTCCTTACAAAGGTCAGTGTCTCTCACTGTATCTGACGCCATCACCAGCCATTCAGATTTATATCTTTGAACAGCTCTCCCTCCCTTAAATCCAATCACTTGCAAGTCATCACTTCCAGATACTATGGTACTCTTGGAGAACAAAGGGCAAACAGCAGCAATCTCTTCTGCCCTTTGTAGATAAACTCCTTGAAAAGGTCATCTAGAATAGTCATAGCCACTTTCTCTCCTGTCACTATCTCCTTAACTCTTCACAATCTGACTTCTGATTTTATCATTCCATCCAAACTGTCCTCTCCAAAGTTACTAACGATCTCTTAATTGTCAAATCCAGTGACCTCAAATCTTATTCTCCTTGAGTTTTCTGAAGCCTTTGAAACTGCTAATCACTCTTTAGTCCTTGATACTATCTTCTTTCTAGGTTTTGAGGATACCACTCTTTTGCTTTTCCACCTACTATCTGATCACTCCTTCTCTGTCTTTTTTGCCAGATCCTTCTCCAAATCATGCCTTCTAATCACAGGTATCTATCATAGTTCTGTCTGGAAACTTCTTTTCTTCTCCTTCTATATTACTTCACTTTGTGGTTGTGTCAGACAAACTGAGATGTGGGAAAGACCTTAGCTTAAAAAGGTCAAGGCCTCCCATTTTATCCGGAACCATCACCAGTCATCCTGATCTATATTTTGCCACTGGACTCAGATGACTCTGGAGGAGAGCCATTCAGATTTATATCTTTGCACACCCCTCCCTCACTTACATCCACTCCACTTGCAAGTTGTGAGGTCATGAAGGACAAAACAAACACAGCAAAACAACTTCATTGGTGATCTCATCAGCTCCCATGGATTTAATTGCCACCTCTTATGCTGATGATTCTCAAATCTACCTAAATTGCCCAGTCTTTCTGCCAACCTTCAATCTCACATCTCCAACTCCCTTTCAGAATTTTGACCTGGATATCCAGTATATATCTGAAACTCGAAATGTCCAAAACAGAACTCATTATTTTCCCCCCTAAACTTTCCTCCTGCCTTTTTACTTTCCCTATTACTGTAGAGGACAACACCATCCTCCCAGTCCCTCAGACTAACACTCCAAGAGTCATCCTGGATTCCTCACTGTCTTCTCCATCCCATATCCAAGCTGTTGTGAAGGCCTATCAATTTCATCATTACAACATCTCTTGAATATGCCCCATTGTATCCTCACAGACACCACCATTCTAGAGCAGGTCCTCATCACCTCATGCTTGGATTATTGAAATAGCTGCTACTGGTTCTACCTGCCCCAAGTCTCTCCCCACTCCAAATTCATTCTCCATTCAGTAACTAAGGTGATTTCCCTAAAGTGCAAGTCTGATCAGGTCACCACTTTTCTCCCCCTCCTCAATAAACTCCAGTAGTAGCTTTCTATTGCCTCCAGGAATGAATACAAAAATGTTCTGTTTGGCATTCAAAGTCCTTCATAAATTAGCCTTTTCCTATCTTTCCAGTATTCTCACACCTTACTCTTTCACATGTTCTCTTTGATCCAGTGACACTGGCCTCCTGGCTATTTAATGAAAAAGAAACTTCATCTCTCTGCTCAGGGCATTTTTTTCTGGCTGTCCTCTAAGCCTGGAACACTTTCCCTTCTCAACTCCTACTGTTGACCTCCCTGACTTCCTTTAAGTCTCAACTAAAATTTCATCTTCTACAGGAAGACTTCCCTAATACTTTCTCATTCCACTTAATTCCCATGCTTTCCCATTTACCCTATATATAGCTTATTTTGTATATATTTGTTTTCATGTGGTCTCCCCCTTTAGACTGTAAGTTCTTTAAGTGCAGAGACTGTGTCTTTTGCCTCTTTTTTGTATCTCCAGAACTTAGCACAGTACCTGACATATAGCAGGTATTTAATAAATATTTATTGATTGATACAGAGATGCACAAGCTATGGATAACTAAGTTAAAAAAAAAAGCTCATAACAAAAGGAGACAAAATGCCATTATCTGCAAGGAGGAATTGGCAACTACACCACCTTGTCAGTGGAGAAGAGTCTTGAGCTGCCCTAGAGGTTTGAATCTGGATGCTAAAGCAATGTATTAAAAAAAATACTTCTAGTGAATAATCTTGCCTGTAGACAAAGGAGAGGTTTGAATCTTAGCTGATGTTTCTTTGTTTCTTTGAACTCCTAGGTTTTTGGGCTTGCTATAATGTATGATGCATGTATATAAAACCAATTTGCCTATATGCTTATTAAGGCTGATGGATGGTAAGACTTACACGGATCAATACATGCTACCAAACATTAATTCAATCAAAACTTCTAGGAACAAACCACTAACTTGATCCTAAAGGTCCCAGTAAATGTATCTCCTGCTGGTGACCATGACAAGGCTCTCTCTCTGCCTAGATGAAGAACAGTTGTCTCCATCAGAAGTAGCATCCTAGCAGGTATCTGTCAATCAACACTGCTCTTGAGCAAACACAGGATGCTCACATTTCCAAGTG
Organism: Notamacropus eugenii; assembly: GCF_028372415.1. Classification (NCBI taxonomy): domain Eukaryota; kingdom Metazoa; phylum Chordata; class Mammalia; order Diprotodontia; family Macropodidae; genus Notamacropus; species Notamacropus eugenii. The sequence continues at coordinate 390,875,805 of NC_092875.1, forward strand.
CAGGTAATGTAGGAGTCAGTCTCATTATCAGCCTAAGAGTAGACTGATAGCTGAGACTTCAGGTAAGTTTTTATAATTCTAGCTAAAGATGTTTACAAGTTATATTTAAGTTCTGATTGGTGATTGATCACCTAAGCTTATGATGAGAAGAAACAATCAAAGCTTTAATTTCCTGTCATTAGCAAATTATCAGTTTATCTACCAGATTTGGGATACAGATGTCTAATAGTAGTCACTTACCAAATCTGGAGGACATGCTTATCAATAGCTGTTTACAAGAATTGGGGGAAACACACATAATTGACAAACTGTGTCACTCTAATGACATAGAAGTTACAAAAGGTAATAGAACTACTGCTTCCTGGTGTGCCCTTGACTCACAACAATCAGGTTAAAGTTCCCTGCCCCTACATTCTATCAGTAACAAACTTCTTTTTGCTTTAGCCCTATTTCCCCCATATGCCATCTTATTACATTCATGGAAAACAAGCTTAACATGTTTTAACTGTTCCCTCTCCCCACCAGAGAACACTGCATCCCTGGTATCTTTCCAGTAATAGGTAACCCTTCTCTTAAGTCCCCCTAACATACTGTGTTCTTTATTACTACTTTCAAACACTCCTGTCATCATCATTAAACAACTTCTCTTTCTTTTAGGTTTGTTCCTTCCATGTACATTACCTTATCCAAACTACTGTATCTCTCAGCTCCCAGGTTATTCTTTCTCCTTTCTGGAGTTCAGCACCTGGCTAACAGTTGTCCCCAACCTCTCCCCCAATGCTTGCTAATAATATCCTCTTAAATACCTTGTGTCCCTAGCTGATTAACCTCAACTCCCATGATTTGTACCTTCACTTTTCCTCACCCACACAAAGGGATGGTCATACCTTCAGTCTCATCATCACTGGAAAGTGCTCTACCTCCAAGACCAAGAACTTTGAAATTTTTTTTCTGACCACAGACTTCTTTCCTTCCATCTTTCTCTGTGTCTTCAAAATCTATTCTGTGCCCTCACTTCAACTTCTGCTAATTCTGCCTCACCTTTCTTTCCCAGTCCAATGTTGTTGTTAATCAGTTGTTTCAGTCATATCTATGACCCCATTTGGGTTTTTCTTGGCAAAGATGCTGCTATTTCCTTCTCCAGCTCATTTTACAGATGATAAAACTGAGGCAAACGTTAAATGTCCGAGGCCAGATTTGAACTCATGAAAATGAGTTGAAAATGAGTTCTTGCTTGACACTCTTATCTACTGTATCACTTAGCTCTCTCTCCCAATCCAATATACCAACTTTAATCTCATTTTCCTCCCTTCAAAATTGACCTTATAGTTAGCCAATTCAATTACATACCATCCTCTAATCTCAAATCGCTTGCCTTCTTATCATTATCAAACCTTGCCAATTCCAACCTTGTGTTACTACTATCTGTCTTCTTTATCCAGATGAACACACCATGGAAGAAATAACACAACTGTCCTGATCTATTTTAACTTGGCCTTCACTGCTGCACTGCTACTGTTTTCTTTTCACCTGACTATTGTACTTCCCCAATAGCTATTCCAAACCTTTTCTAATCTACTCAGTTTTCATACAGAGAATTTAGATTCCTGTGGGTTCAATTATCATCTTTATGTAGATGACTCCCAAATCTATATATCATTGTATTTCGGCCTTGAATTTTAGTCACGCATAAACTACCGATAAGTAGTGCCAACTGGGTATCTTGTTTTCATCTAGAATTCAAAACATCACAACAAAACTAATTATCTCTCCCTCACTAAACTCATTCCTCTCTCTAGCTCCCCTTCAGTCAAGAACACTATCATCTTCCAGTGACCCAGGTTTGAAAGCTCAGTCATCCTTAATTCTTCACTCCCAATATCTAATCAGTTGTGGCATCTTGTCAGTTCTCCTTCCACAATACATCTCATATCCATTCCCTTTTGTTTGGTCTTCACCACATCCCTAGCTGTAGTCACTCTATACTTATTTCTCATTACACCACTTCCTGAACTAAATCTTCCATCTCCCATCTTATATTGCCTTTGGCTTTAGGTTTTGTCCAATGCTCACTTCATAGGCCACATCCTATGGGAGGTCTTTTCTCCTCGCCCTCATTAATACTTTCTTCACCCTCAAATGATCAAGTTATACACTCTTCTACTTCTGTTACAACCACTCTCCTAGCAGAAAGTAAACTCAGTTGAAGGGAAGGAGCTTTTCATTGTCTTTGTATTCCTATCACATTGCCCTACACATGGTAGGTACTTCATAAATAAGGTTAATGGATTAGATTCATTTTTATAGTTTTAACTGTCAGAGCAATAACTTCCAAATCTAAAAACACATGACACTATGTATTACAGTGAACTGTATTGGTATCATCTTCCTACTAGACTAACGAACTCCTTGAGGTCAACAAGCCATAAATATTTCCTCTTTCCAATATTTGTAGATATTCTCCCCAGCTTCTAGCATAGTATTTTGTACAGAGAAGGCAATTAATTTCTTCTATTATACCTGAATTTGGAGTCAGAGGTCCTAAGCTAAAATCCCAATTCCACTACCTGGTACTTGTGACCTTGGGCAAAGCACAATTTCCCTGGACCTTACTTGCTTCACTTGCAAAATGAGGGCATTACACTAAATGATATTTAAGATCCCTTCCAGCGCTAAAGCAATGATTCCAGCTTTGCTCAGGTAGGGGTTTCTCTTTGCTTTCTTTCTTGTTCTCTTATTTAGGTGATTTTAAAAAATACTTGCCTAGATCTCTTCTTTGCTTTTATCCATTCTTCTGGGCATCACGCTTATTGCTATTTAACTACAAAGTGGCACTAATAGGTACTTTCCTGATCCAATTCAAGAAGAAGGATTAGGCACTTTGGTACTCAGGGTGCTACATACACTACAATGGGCAGAAATATTAAAGACGTCCTAGACTATAATTTTCAGAGTCAAAGATGATCTATTCCCTAGGTCTGTCTTTCCTGAAGTAGCCACAATGATGCTGTCTAAGTGGTGAAATCAGTTCTCAAGTCATTATCCTACTGCTAAAACTATCTTAAGTTCCCCAGCTTATAATATTTCATTTTGTCCTAGTCATATGATCTTGATATAATGCAATTGCTCCAGAAGAAAACAGAAAGAACATCTTAAGTGGATGTTAAGTTAGCTGTAAGAAGCAATACATTAAAAAAGAGAATCTCTCATGCAGCCGCTGCACCACTAACAACTCCCAGAACTAGGCAATTCCCAAATAGTTCGAAGGCAGCTTCACACCTGAGAATTCTTTGAAATGTACAATGCACAGATCAGTTCATTTAGGGGTCCCAGCTGCTCTTACCACTGGGCAAAACAGCTCATAACTGATGTTCAGACTCTTGACTTGAGGCCTCATTCTCCCTCAATAGCACGTCATAAACCTGAGATTCAGTGGGTTTGGGAGAAGCCAGAAGCTCCTCTAGCTAGTTCTTTGTGACCCAACCTGCCCTTTGGAGACCTCCAACCCTTTACTGCCATAGCCAGCTTACCTTCATGGGAAGAGGAATATATACAAGGGCAGGACAGGCAAAGTGGTGCCATCTGACATCTTGCATCCTCTGTCCCTAACCTCTCTGAGCTTATCCAGCACTTCTCTTGCTGCCCATCACTGCTATATCCACTTTGAATCACTCTCTTACTACTGGAGCCCAAATGTCCCCAACTGGAGAGGCTGAAGAGCAAGAAGGGTACTACATCCATACATGCTTTACCTTCTCTCTTAGACTAAAAGTTGGGAACAGGATCTTATTTTTTCACATGTCCAGTGTCTAATACAGCGCCTCACACAATAACAGTAGGTGTTTAATCAATGCCTGTTGAATTGCTATACCTTAATCACTCCACCTAAAATACAGCCTATTGCTTATTAATGGTAGAAAGGCATTAACTTTGATGCTGGGTAGAATTAGGACAAAGAGTTTCATCAGCCTTTTTTTTACCTTCTTTGAACACACACTTTGTAATTTGCATGAAACACAAGGGGCATGATAGGGTCAAGGAAAAATCTCTTTCCTTAGATTCCTTTTTAAATTTTGAAAAGGGGAGGCACTTGTAATGATCAGCCTATACTAAATGATAATGACTTTAAAGGACTGACCATAACTTATATGAGTAGACTGGGGGTGGGGGTGGGGGACGGGGACCTGTAGCCTCGAAGCCACATGTAGCCCTCTAGATCCTCAAGTGTGGCCCTGTGACTGAATCCGAACTTCACAGAACAAATACTCGAGGTCACAGGTTCCTTACCCCCAGAGGTGACTAAAGGACTAGAATGGAATCAAAGGAAACCCTGTATTAAAATGGTCTTAAAAATGTTCATGGACTTTGCCAGCTACATCTACAATACACAGCTCTAAGCTAAAGAGATGGCAGATACATACTTCTGGGGAATAAGAAGTCACACTGCAGGTGTAAACCAAGAAACAACAGTAGAAATACCTAGCAGCGAGCAGCATATTAACAGAAGACCATGGCTTTGCAGAGACAACAGCACTTGCGGCACCAACAGTTTCATGACATAGAAGGTGAATTGCTCCAATCATCTGTACTCCCTGGTCATGCATGTTCTCTTAAGTATTTCCTTCTCCACTGATAATTTGGTAATATACACACATATATGCATATATATATATGCATATACACATATATGTATATGAGAAAATGTGTATATACATATATACACATATATACACACATATATGCATGCACACATGAGAATATATATGTATGGAGGAACCTGTCACATACTAATGATGTTGCTATCATTCTGAAAGGATGTGAATCCATGAGATGCTTTGAACATTCCAGTTTTCTGATGGCCCATGTTAGAAGAGTACTTTCTACTTTATCCACGTAATCCACCATAATCCTCTAAGAAGGGAAATGCAAATGCTTTGCATAAGGCAAAGAGAGGGAGAATATCTACACTTTGAAGCAAGAGGAGGCAGAAAATGACACCATATGTAAGAATAACACAAAAAGAGACAAAAATTGCACTCACCCTAAAATTGCCAGGGAGTTTTTGCTAGCTTGCTTATTTTTTTACCTGTAGGCCCATTTCCAATTAAACAAAAACTAAATAAGAAATCATGTTCCTACTTTAGGCTAGCTTAATTCAGGTGTGTGGGAGAAGAGGCAGGGGAAGCTCATTTTCCCTCCACACTCATGAAGGTTTTATGGTGTGACTGATGAGGATGTCTACCACAGTACTTAGATGACCCTCAATATACACTGGCTGAAGGACTGATTTAGTGTTTTGATATACTGCTTCAAGGCAAAACTACTTCAGTGAGGGTATGATTAGCACTATTCAGTAATACAGGCAGTTTTTGCATTGCAGTGCCCTCTTAAAGCAACTACTACAGTCTATCTTGCCCAAGTCTTCATTAATGGTCTTTATGCCAAGCCATTGAGAAATTTATAGTGTACACACCTCCTATTTATATTTTAAACTTGTCAGGCTATCCCTAGGCTGTGGACAGGATTATTAGCTACAAAATCTCTCCTCTATGTGTAATGTGCTCTCTAGAACACACTGTGAGACATGATGCTACTTTATGGAACTGTAAAGGAAAATGACTAGTTGTGAGTTATAAAACACACAAAGCAGTGGAGTTAGACCCTTCAGAAAATGGCCCAGAGCTTGACAAACCTTAAAACCTTTACTGACTACTGGCTGTTTTAGGAGAAGGAAGAAGGGGAAAAGGGTATGGGCGGTGGGGGGTGGGGAAGTAGTAGCATCAACAGTAAGATAAAGTCTCTCCTGGTCACTTCAAAAATACAATAGCCAATCAATGCTTTCAAATTTCACCTCAGAATTGACACATTAGAAATGTTCATTGTTCTGAGAGGAACAAGGCCTGCCTTACTTTGAATAGTCATTATGCAGGTGGACTGAGGAGCTAGATCCAGTGGTAATCTTGTTTTAAAAGGTCAGATAAACAAAACAGACCACTGTTTCCTAAAAGCTGCATTTTGTCTTCCGTCACGTTACACACACACATACATACACAGACACAGACACAGACATACACACACACGCTTTCAGTTTTTTTTTGTTACAAATAAAAATGTTCCCTACAAGCGAGGCCATTTCTGAACAGCATGTTAACTAATTAGCAACTTTGCTCTAGTTCAATCCTGTAAGTAGCACAGTATCCACTTCTGCTCTCTGACAGTATGGTGTCAAACTCAAATAGAAATGGTTTCATATTGACTTAGAAAATCACCAATGCACATTACCTAATCTAAATATTGAATCACTTCTGAACAATGATTTAAAAATAGCAAAATAATAAGAGTCTTAACTCTGAAAGTGAGAGCATCTATAAAACTTACTTTCCTTGTTAAAACAAAGCATTTTGTTTTCTGATACCATGATCCTCTCCAATAATGTTTCCCTTCATAATTAATTGCTTGTATTATTAGGACAAGAAACACAAAACAGGTTCAAAAACTACTTTATATATCAACCGTGACTAACAGAATACTTAACATTCTGTCCCCATGGCCTAAGAGGAAGGAAACCCATATCAATTCACAATGGAAATGTCAAGCAAACTCTGCTACAGGAAGCTGCGAGAAATAATTCTTAAGAAGTCAACTGACTTATACAAACTGTATCTGTAGCCACAACAAAACTAGATCAAAATTATTCAGTTGTTTCAATTGACTGAACTCATAAATATCTGTTGAGAAATCAAGGTTCTTTTATAGGTGAAGGTGATGTCAATGAAACTTTGGAATCACTTTCTTGTAGTGAAGGTGAATTGAACCAGGTCATTCGTACCCACTCTTGGCTTGGTCTTCCTTTAAGAAATGGGACTCCAACATAGGACAACCAGGGTAAAATTTCTGCATGTTTTTTCTATTTTGCAAAAAACTCTGACATTCAAACAGCTTTTCCAATCTGTCTAAAAAATAGTTATGGCAGTTAAAAAAAAAGCTAATGTGATTTTAGATTGCATTAAAAGAGGGAAAATGTTCAGAATGAAGTCAGTTACTGTTATTCTGTCATGGCTGGACAAACATGCAGAATATTATGTTTAGTCCTGACCTCCCCAGTTGGTAAAAAGCTTATTTAAATAGGATTTAGTTTGTGCCTTTCCTCACATAGTAGAGGACCTGGAGATGTTTAGGTTGGAGAAGACTTAGGTCAGGACATGATGCAAGACCATCTGTTTTGATGGTAGTATATGAGATTTTCCCACCTCACATGCAGTTGAAATCTTTTATATATATTTATATATATATATATAATATATATTTATCATATATTATTTATTTTATTTTATTATATATTAATTATATATATTTACCCATCAAAAATGTCAGTGTTATCTCTGTTTTCAGTACACCCAGTTCTTTACACATAATAAGCTTTTAATAAACAGTCACTTATTCAACAGTTCATTTGATTTGCAGGTACTTCATAGTGCAGGAGATAGTGTGTTGGACTTGAAATTAGGAGTTCAAATTCTGTCTCAGACAGATCTCTCAGTCTCAGTTTCCTCATGAAAAATGGTGATAATAATAACACCCACCTCACAGGATGGTTGTGAAGATCAGGTAAAATTCTATATTAAAGTATTATATAGATGCCAGTTACTATTATTAGGAAAAACTTCAGACTTGTTTTGGGGCAGAACTAGGAACAATCAAAAGAAGCTACTACGAGACAGATTTAGGCATGATGTAAGGGGAAACTTCCTAACAATTAGTACTACTGAAATGGGCTACCTTGAGACGGAGTGAGACCTTACCAGATCTCTCAAATATAGGCTGGATAACTACTTGTCAGAGATGTAGAGAGGATTTTAAATCACAATGATGTAGATGACCTTGGATGTCATTTCCAATTTCAACTGGCTATATAATATAAGAATGCTATTCGCATGGCTTTGCTTTTAAATAGATGCTTTATTGATTTTTTTACATTGCTGTCACATCTCAATAATTCCTTCTTTCACCCCAATTTACCCCTCCCTTGTAAACAAATAAGCATATTTAAGCAAAACAAAATGACACATCAGCTGTATCTGACAAAAATACAAGTCGCATTTTGTACATAGTCCAAAACATCCCTGGAGGGAGGTGTGTTTCACAGGCAGTACTCTGCATTGCACTGATCAGACTTCCAGTCTTCTGGGGTCATTTTCCTTTATATTTCCTTCATATTACTATAGTAATTAAGCATTAAATCTTTTCCTTCTGCTAACTCCTTTCTGCATCAAATCGAGAAAGTCATTCCAAGTCTGTCTGAATTTTTCATACTTGCAGTTTCTTATGGCACTCTAATATTTCATCACATCAATACAACAAAATTTGTTCAGCCATTCCCCAATTTATGGGCATCCAGACTGATTTGAATATTTTTGCTACCACAAAACTGCAGCTATACTATTATTTGTCCATCTAGGATCATTCCTTTTTGTCTTTGACCAACTTGGGGTATATGCAAAGTAGTGACTATTGGGTCAAAAATTATGTAGAGTATAGTGACTCTGTAATATAGAGTATCATGGTTCCAAATTGTTTTCCAGAATGGTTGGTTGTACCAATTCACAGCCACACTACCATTACTTTTGGAGGCTTTTTTCCACACAATCCTTTTAGAATTACTATTTTCATCAAGTGGTGAGGTATGAAGTTTAAGAAATATTTTAATCTATAATTTTTCATTATAAGTAATTTGAAGCATTCTTTCAAGTGGTTGGTGGAAAATATTTATTATTTTGGAAAGTGTTCTTATCTTTTGAGCACAAAGCTATTGGGGAATGGCTTTCAAGCTTTACATATGTGCACTAATTCCTTTCATTTCTTGTATCAGACATTTATCAAAAACATTTCATGTTAAAATTTTTTTCACATTAAAATTCTGATATGCAACTTTTATACTTCTCCATATTTCAGCAGCATATAATATAGAGCAGAAGCTGAAGGTCACAAATAGTACAAGGACTAGAGAAAACATGGTTCTACACGGAACTAAGAGTTATTCCTTGACACAGAGCAGGTTGGTTTTATTTTCAAGACACAATGATACATAGGGACTCAGTGAAAGCCTCTCCAGTCCCACATATACTGTTCCCTATGTGTTTGGCAAGATATTCCTGAAATTCACTGCAGCCCTTACAAATACGTGCTAATATAATACAGAATTTGAGTGATTTTATCAGTGACAAATTTCAAAACTCTCCCATAACATAATGGATGGTCCCATAAGCTGCTACAAGGCAAAAAAAGAAATATTCATTACCTGGTGGTCAACCTTCTAGTGATGAGCCTCCTTGAACTTGACTAGACTGGACCTCAGGCAACAGAGCAAGAGTCTGTTGTTGGGCTCATACCTGAAGCCTTTACAACTTGGTAGAACCTGTCAGAGGCTGTGCTCTGATGGTATAACCATTAAAAATTCAGGACTACCTCCAGTCAACGAGGAGGCGCTACATTAGAACTTAAGTAGACAATAACCCAGACATACACACAATTTAAGATGGAAAAAAGCATATTTTAAGAGTCTGGTTGTATTAGATTGTGATTCTCTGATACCAACATCATAAAGGTTAGGGATAGAATAATTCCAATTTCTATACTTGTATTCAATTTTTGGTGTGATACAAAGAACTAAATACAGATCAATTGTCTTATCTTGGTCTTGGAGGGTGATCACACACCATTCATTTCTCTGGGTCTGTTTCATCATCTTTACAATAAGGAGATTAGACTATATGATCTCTAAGGTCCTTTCCAGCTCAAACATGAAATAGTGAACTCTATTCAATACTGCTTTTAAAAAAAATAAGTCTCTTCCACCCTTTCCCACAATATAGAAGGCACTTTGCTGTATATTTTCTCCAAAGATTTTGTAGTATGAAAAGTATAAAGACAAATATGCAGAATTAAGGGCCAAGTTTTAAAAATAGTTTGCTGTATTTTCTAAAGGGTTATAATTTTGCACTTTTGAAAATGACAAATCAAGAAAAATGAGGATCTTTACTTGGGAAACAGGGACCAGGAATAATATCTTTTTTAGGGGAGTCTTAAAATATTTCGCCCTTTATTAGATACCAATAAAGTTAACTTAAAAACAATATTATCTTCAAAATCACTTTTAAACTATTAGTTTTTACTACCTTTTTTCCCTACCAAACTTTCAAATAATGTATGATCTGTGATTCAAATGCTCATTCCAATGACACTGGAAAATACAGATGTCTTTTTCCCCTCCCTTTTAAGCCTAATATGAGAATCTCCTTTCTACAGAAGATAAACTACTGAGAACTGGCTTCCATGTCCATCAGATGCTGTCAAAAGTATAGCTGTCTGAATACTGTAGACAAAACATTTGGCTCACGGACTCAATTCTTCACGTTTCACTTGTATGTACGGTGTCACCACCTGAGACAGAGAGAAAGGGTTGGTTATATTCCTGGAAGCACATAGTTACTAAATTATGTACTTAAGAGAACGAACAAGTAAGAATATTGTATATATAAATTTATAAAAGCATTCTTCAAAATGAAGAGAAATATAATATTTCTTAATTAAAAGACAGATAAAACAGATGAAAAGGCCCTTTGACAACAACTTGACTCTGTATTTTATTTCGATGGGTACACTCCATTCATTGTCTGCATGAAACCAGGTTATGTCTCCATGGGTCATAGTCAGAGTTATAAAGCAACTAAATACGCTACTGCTTCCATGCCCTCCTTATTTCCTTACTTCGTCAGTCTCATCTGGCTCTTTCTCCTGATGCTCTCTTTCCCATCTCATTTCTTTCAACTCCTGTCTGTATTTCCGTTCAATGAACCGCTTCTGATGGGCCATCTGGGGAAAGTTATCTGACACAAGGAGAAATATTTTACATTTAAAAAAGAGCAACCACTAGTGCAGAGAATACTTCAATTTACTCCCCCCTCCCCACTTTTGTAAGGAAAGGAGAAAAAAAGCTAGTTTGTTATTTTCTCTCATTCATTCAGCACTCAAACAAATTGCGAAGTCCTGGATTATCTGACCATGATTTCAAGATGATTTTAACATCTGCTATTAACTGAGTATGAGAATCATCAAAGCAAATAAAAATGTTAAAATACACAGGCACAATTTGGGAATTATCCCTTTCACATGCTTTAAAATCACTCTTCTAGCAACAAGTGCTTTACAGGGAAAACTAAAGGACACACTGAAGTGGTACATAGGGTATTGTGAAAGACAGTCTATACTATAATTCCTGAAAAAATAAATGGCTCACACTATCATGCTGTTATTTGTGGAGAACTGGAGTTTTTGAAAGCAGCAGAAAAGCTATTTGGCTAGGCAGTCGGACCACAAAAACTCATTCTAACTAGCCAAGTAACAAGAAAATGAAAGAATATATCAAGATAGAAGTAAAAAAAAGTTCACTTCTTACTTTTGGAAAAAAAGAAATAGGAATAGAATGCACTTCCCTGAATACTGTAGTACAGCTCCACTTCAGAATATCTCTAAGAAGGGGGAACCAACCACAACCCTTACCATTTTGGGACAGTTTTAACTGTTAGGAAGTTTTCCTGGACATTGCTAAGGTGGTGTTTTTGCAATCTCTACCCATTGTTCCTGGTTCTGCTTCTGGGGTCAAATACAACAAATCTAATTCTTACTCTAAATGATAACCTTTTAAATATTTGAAGACAGCTATCTCCCTGAGGGCCAGCTGTCCTCCTGAGTCTTCTCTTTTCCAGGCTACTTTCTTAGTTCTTCAATTTACCTTCATATGATACAGACTCAAGCCCATTGATGTTTCCGGGTCCCCTCCCACACACACCCTCCAGCTTATCTAGCTCCTTAAACTCTGGCGCCAAGAACTGAACACACTATTTTATATGAAATTTGATGAGAATGCAGTGCAGCATAAAGCTATGCCTCTCTTCATTTACACCAAGTATTCACTGCCCTTTTTGGTTGTCCTATCATACTGCTGAAATATACTGAATTTATGGGTTACTAAAATTGCCAGATCTATTTTATACAAAAACTTAACTATGCCTCCCCGACATTAGAGTTGTGAGGCTGATTTTCTGTGTCCAAATATAAAATTTACATTTATCCCTGCTGAATTTCATATTACTAGATCCAGTTCAGATATTTTTGGATTCTGAGTTATTCAGTGTAATGAATATTTCCTCCAGCTTTTGTTACCTGAACACGACAATCCTACGTTCTATGTCTTCATCCAAGTCACTGATTAAAAATGTTAAACAGTAAAGGGTCAAGTATAGATCCCTGTGGTAAGTGCTCCACTGGCGATCTCCTGGAACAGATACTGAACTATTAACAACTCCTTTGTGAGTTTGCTTCTTCAACTTGTTCTAAATCCATCTAAACTGTATAGTTCATTATCTTTCCATTTTCTCCCCATGAACTGTAAAAGATGTTCTATTAAAATGATCCAATTGTCTATGAGCCATGCTTGTCTTTCTCAGATCACAGGAAATATTCCCATGCTTGAGGATCCTGTGTTAGGCACTTACAGTTTCTAAAACTTTACTTCCTGCTTCATTTACTCTGAGTATTTACAACTAATGAATTTGGGTTGCAATTTCAAACTCTGAAAGCAGATCTAATATATGAGATACTTTACTTAAGCTGAACTATTTCAAGCTTAAATTAATTGGACCTGTAATATGTCAATTCAATTTCAAAATCTGAAATTTATATGTTTCATTCAAGGAAGACAGGTAGCTCAATGGATGGAGTATTAGTTCTGGAGTCAGGAAGACCTGAGTTCAAATCAGAACTTTTTAGCTGCATGACTCTGGGCAAGTCACTTAACCTGCTTGCCTTCATCCACTGGAGAAGGAAATGGCAAACCACCACATTATCTTTGCCAAGAAAATCCTATGGACGGCACTGGGGTGTTATGGTCCACAAGGTCATAAAGAGTTAGACAACAACAAATATTTAATTATAGTAGGAGATACTTACATACCAATGGATCAACTCTTATGTTTACTGTGGTACAGGGAAAATATGCCATTTTGTAGTCTCAGAAATACTTCTTGGAAGAGCAATTAAATCAATTTCATCTTCCTTTTGTTCTATCTCAGGGCAAAGCTGATTCAGCTAATGGCTATGCTACATCAGGATTCTTAAGGCTTATAAGCAAGAATCAGAGAATATATACCAGAGTTGGCTGATTACCATGTTTTGCAGGATAAAACAAATTTTTACAAGATCATGTTAAGAAAAAAATCCAGAATATACTTTAAAAGGAGCATATGCTAATATTTATACTGATTACTTTAAACCCATATTTATGCTACATATTTCAAGATAAACAGTTACAAAGAAAAAAGACAATGCTGTTGTTGTTCTGTTCTCTGCTTTCCTTTCTATAAAACTTTAAGTTTATTGTGAACTTATAACACCAAAGATATGGGGATCACCTTACATTTTTCAAGGGCATCCATTGCAGCTCCCATTTCTGCTTGCTGAATACTATTAAAAAAGAAAGAAAAGTTGAAGTACTATCTAAAAATTAAACAACATTTTCCAGGAACATATGTAGACCTACAAAATAACAATAATGGCTTTCATATGTAGCTTTTGGAATTAGTTATATAGGATATATGTATGTGTGTGTATGTGTGTAATTTATAGTTATATAGGATCAAAGAGGTAGAGCTGGAAGGGACCTTATAGGTCCTCAAGCCCAGGGTTACATTTTTTATTAACTCCAGATATCTGCAGGGACAATATTTTCTAAAATGATCTGTCATTAATTTGCATGTTGCCCTTGTGACTTATCCTCTCCTCTGATTTAATGAACTACTGTAGAGGAGTGAGAATATGTCTGCTTCCACCCTCACTCCCAGCTCCTACCACCAAGTATGCATTTTCATTCTCAAGACTGTCTTTTCTAGTTCAGAGTTTAGGTTCATTAGTCTAGCATTAAGCAAGAAAGTTTACTCTGCCATAACCCATGCCAAATCTATTTAGTAGTTAAAAATATCAAAACTGGATCTCTTGAAGATGGCAAGGAGATTAGAGATTATCCACACTTACCTAATCCCCACATTTTATAACTAAGACAACTGAGACCCAAAAAGGTAAAGTGCTATTGCCCAGGGTTTGACCAGTTAGTTGAAAAACTGTAGCTAGAACTCAGGTTACCTGAGTTCCAGGCTAGTACTTCTGGGACATACTATGTAACCCTTAGAATTGTTAACTAGGGGCCTCTTAAATAAAGGAAAGGTCTTTTAAATCTAAAAGCCAGAACAAAAAAAACTATTTTCTCCCTACCTTGGTCCTTTACCACAGCCTATTCTTTCCCCTTTGAAGTAAACAGCTACAGTATAAGTTCTTGCGTGAGACGGCCCCACTGTCTGAAGAGTCCTGAGAAAGAGAGATATATTATTTTTAACAGTCTCCTCTCAAGTGAAAATTACATAGCACTCCAAGAGCAAACAACTACTCAGCACCTGAGTGGGGGAGATAGCAATAAGAGAGATGGTGAAGGAGTAAGGGTTAAAAGTAGGTATTTGTGGGGCAATAAATTAACAAAGATTCAGAGTTTTTTTTTTTATGAAATAAGAAAAATTCTGTTTGAAATGTTTTTCTCTAAAACTAGATCTTAGGAAATATCTCTCAACCATCTAAAATTCAAGATATATAGGAAATAACAAAAATATATGAAATCAAAGGCCTACATCCAAATTCTAAGTGGTCAAAGGATATGAACAAATAGTACTCAAAAGAAGCATTACAAACTATTAAGAATCACAAGAAATATTACTTCAAATCATTAATATAAAATAAATGCAAATCAAGACAACTATTAGGTTTTACCTAACACCCAGAACTGCAGCCAAGATTGGAAGGATCAATGTTGGAAGGAAGAGAGAGGAAAAAGATACTCTGCTGGTAGAACTGTGAATGGTCCAACCTTCCTGGAAAGCAATCTGGAATTATACTAAGAGAATAATGAAATGGCCATACCTTTTGACCCAGAGATCCCACTGCTAGGTATATGCCACAAGAAGGTCAAAGACAGAAAGAAAATTCACATATATAACACATATTCATTCGCAGCAACATTTTTTGGGGTAGCAAAGAACTGGAAACAAAGTAAATGGCCATTTATTGGGGAGTGGATGAATAAACTATGGTACGTGAATGTAAGGGAATATTATCACACAATGAATATAACAAATATATATGTAAAATAATGCCAGATGAAGTAATCAGAATCAAGAAAAGAATGTGCACAATGACTACAAAAATGAAAATGGGAATAACAAAATGAAACTGAACGTAGTGTAATTATAATAGCCAAAGCTGGCCATGATAAGAGATGAGAAAATGTACTTCTTTGCCCTGCTTTGCAGAGATGGGAGGACTAATGCTAGGGAAGACTTCAAAGGCCTTCACAAACCTGGTTGCTTTACTGGTTAGTTTTATTGAATGTCCTTTTCCCTCAACTCTGGTTCTGTTTTTGTTTTAAT